>NC_058135.1:163190703-163252985 GCF_016433145.1 Gracilinanus agilis
AGGCTCTTATCCTCCATTTGGCAAAATGAATAATCCTAAAACAGGCCACTCCGTTTACCCACTCATGGAACCAGCCTCTCCAAAACCTGGCTAAAAAGGCTGATGGTTTATAAAATCACTGTCTAGGAAAGATCCTGAGTCAGCCATGACTTACTGATATTCATTATTTTACTTCCTTTTCCTCCCAAATATGCCAGAAATAAGAACTCTTGTTTCGAGAAGGAAATTTGGAGTTGGAATTGAGAGTTTATCCACAGCAGCACCTGGCACATTTTAAACATTTGTTTTTTATTAAAGGAATAATAATAATTAAGTGGGGAAGAGAGCTGAACAAACAGCAGCCTGTCATTCTGAACACCTGGATGGCAAGAGAAGAGAGAAAGCCTACATGCCATAGGCCTGTGGGTCAGTAAAAATCCCAAGTACTTGATTCTTGATTGCGTCTGAGCTGCAAAAACGACATCCTCCAACTGAAAGCGGATTCAGATGGCCCCAGAGGGACTCCTTCAAGGACAGGCAAGCAGGAAGCTCACAGGGCACAAGCCAAGAGGCAGAGAATGCTCCGAGGTGTAAGCGTCACTGGTCTTTCCTGCTTTCCTTTCTGACACAGCCAAAAGCAGCCTGATTATTTTAAAACCATCTCAGGACTGAGACAGGTGCTGGATGAGAATGGAAGAAGGATAGAGAGTATGGGAAGCCAATGGCCAGAGTACAGGGAGTGGGGAAAGGCATCAAGGAACAAGACCTTGTCAAAGTCCAGAAATTCTAGATTGATTGGAGTTAGACATCTGAAAAAAAAAAGGTGATTCCCTTAAAAATCACTCTTCTTCCTCATAGAACATCATAGCATCATGGGTTTAGGACTTGAAGGGCTCTTGGAGGTCATCTAATCTAACTCTCTCATTTTACAGACAAGGAAACTAAAGAAAGTGACTTACCTAAGTAAGCACCAACATATTTCTAGTGATAACTTAGATTTAAGAAATGGTGCAAAGGATATCATTAAAGAAATATATGAAGAGGAATATCAGCAAGTGGATGCAGTGGATAGAGTGCCATATCTAGAATCAGGAAGACCCTTATTCCTGAGTTCTAATAATAGTTATAAGCTATGTGACCCTGGGCAAGTCACTTAATCCTCCTGCTTGCCTTAATTTCCCCATCTTTAAAATGAGCTGGAGAAGGAAATGCCAAACTACTCCAGCTTCTTTGCCAAGAAAACCCCAAATGGGGTCACAAAGAGTCAGAACCAACTGAAATGGCTGAACCACAACAAATGATTAGTAAAGGAATCAGGCCAATTAAATGGCACAGAGAATGGTGAAGAGGCAGCGTGAGTGTTTTACTGCTAACCTTGAAACACAGAAAGTTTGTTTGATGGAGATGAGGAGACTTCACTTCTCAACCTCAGTTCCCTCATCTGTAAAATAAAAGGTTGTATTAGATGGCCTCTGAGATCTCTTCCAAATCTCTTCCAAATCTCCTTCTGAATCTATAACTTGCTTAAAGCCACAGAACCAATAAATGGCAGAGCTGGGACTTGAACTAAGATCTTCTGGCTTTCACGATGGCTAGCTCTCTACCATTTTGTTCTATCTATGCATTTATCATATTCTAATTTGTCCTGTTATCATCTGTGTACGTGCTCCATTGGCCCTATTAGATTGTTAGCTCCGTGAGGGAAGACATGGCATCATTGAATTTAGCAAAACTCACTGCATGTAAAAAAGTTTAATAAATGTCCAATGAGTGAATATACATGTTGTTGTTTTTTAAAGGAAGAGCGGCCACCACTGAGTAGTAAATAGCTCCGAGGTGCCTTGGAGACAGGAAGACTTGAGATCAAGTGCTTCCTCTGACACGTGAAGTGACTAAAGGTCACTTAGACTTTCCATGCCTAAGGCAACTTCTGAAACTCTGTGTCCTGACCAGCTGCTCATCTGCACTGGTGGATGGAGTTTCCATCCTGAGAGTTCCTTATGCCAATAATTCAGAAATACAAGCTGTCCCTGCAAATCAAATTCAGTGAAAATATTCAAATAGCTTAACTAATCCTTTTAGATCACGAAAGTGAAATATTTTTAAAATTAATACACTAAATCATTTATCCTAGAAAAGTTCAAATGCTGTCCCTATAAGCTTGCCCAGGATTAAAAAACTAGTTGCTGATGTTGGCTTTGACTGAACTTTGGAGCTGTGAGCACTATATATTTTATTTATATGTATTCCTGTTAAGTTTTTTTTTAATGTACCCAGGCACCGTCATTCCTGGAAGCACAAACAAAGAACTTAAAAAAAATATAAAGAAAGAAAGAAAGAAAAAACCTTCACAGCAAAACCCTTTAGAAAGATGGAAGAAAAGAAAAGCTCTTCAGCAGAAAAATATTACGAGAGACCTTCCATTAGCTATGCCTTATGCTGAGTCTTTAAAATCCTGGGAAATGGAAGGCTAAATCAGACCATGAGTGAATTTCACCTTCCTGTCAGTAAGAAGCCAGTGGGGTCTCCGCTGTACACTGGGGCAAAGATAAAATGAAAGTCAATACTTTCTGGTTCTGTTGTTCGGTCCAGTCATAAATAACATCTTTCCAAGTCTCCCCAGACCTCCTCCATCAGGAAACAAGCAGGGATACTCAGCTGCGAGGAAGAACTAGAGAACGACACAAAGCCACTATCGTTGATGACCATCAGCCCTGTCCTTGTTTTGTTGGTTCCCAATACCACAAGGGAATGAGAGAATCCCTTAAATGCTAACTAAATTGACTGCTTAGATTTTTGTTCCAGTTTCCTTTGGACACCAGGCCTTCCAGAACACCATAGCCCCCTCCACACTTTTGAACTAATCCTATTTTAGATTTTGGTTCCAAATATGCACATTTCCACTCTGTAAGAGTTGAAATTTAATTGCCAGTAAAATGTTAATACTGGATTAAGAGTCCTGTGGAATGAAGGCCTCTGTTTGCTCACTGAATAATTATAGAATGAGCAAGTGTGATGGATATCATCTGGGGAATGTGTAACTCCACTGTGGTCAGACTACTGAGCCTTGGTTATTTGCAAATGACCTTTACCATAGTGCTGCCTGGGGAAACAAACAGAATTCTAGGAGTCTAGACCTTCCCTTGGGGTATAAATCATCCAGTATGGTTAAATGCCTGAGGACTTGAGACTTTCTATCCTAAGGTCATATAAACAATAATATTAATAATAATAACAACCCCAATCTTAGTAGCTAGTATTAATATTGCACTTTAAGATTTGCAAAGCACTTTACACATATTACCATGTTTTATCTTCACGACCCTGGGAGATAGGTGCTATTCTTATTCCATTTTTATAGATGAAGAAACTGAGGCATACCTCAGGTTAAGGGACTTGTCCAGGGTCACTCATCTAATACTTGTCATCATCATCATCATCATCATCATCATCATCATCATCGTAGCAGATATATTTAATTTTTTGAGCCTTGTAAACAACCCTGGATAGTTCAGGCATCCATGTCTCCTTCTACAGATAAGGAAACAGGCGCAGAGAGGAGATGGAGGTAGTAAGTGGCAGAGTTAAGATCTGAACAAAGAAATAACATTGAAAAGCCCACTCTCTAGAACCAAAAATAATGGACTTAATAATGCCAGAGATCAATCACGAAGGACCCAAGATATTCAGTTTGCTATTAAAACTTCCTCTGTGACATCAAGGAAATCCCAACCAAGGGAAGCCTCAGTGTAGCCTCATTTTCCTGAATTCCTGAGTTAGAAGAGGAATTGGGGGTTAAGTGGACCATGGAGTAGGGGATTAGGGAAGTCTGGGTAAAGACAGGATGTTGCTGCAGGCTTTTGAAAGGCACCTGTGCTTATGCAAATGAACCTCCCTTTCTACTGCTCTTTTCATGAGCATAAGCTATAAATCCAAGGAATTAGGAAATAATATTCCTGATGGCTGTAGCCTAATCCTGATGAAGCATTTTTTTGGACATCAATGTAAAGAATCTGGGACACCCAAATCAGGATGCCTGACCTCAAGAATATGATGAAGATAAGCCCCTGATTATTTGCCTGCTCAGAGTCTTTGTTTTAGTTTGGTTTTAATGGCACCTACTGTCAATCAAAGAGAGTTTAACTTAAAATTTGGAGGAAAAAAATGAACCACTGAAGCACATCTATTAAAATTCTTTAAAAACAATGATTAAGATAACAGAAGTAGAGTGGGTGTTAAACGATTATGGAAAATTATCTATTTTCCCTAGGATCCCCAAGAAGACTTGGGGAGTCTTTGAATCAGCTGTAGTTCATAGGAAATGGAAGAGGGAAATTGCCACTAGAAAACTGCTCAGGTCACTTGCTTAATCCTCCCTTTCCACTCACAGCCTTTGGCCCCAATCCATTCCTTCATCCCCAAGGATGTTCCCTTCCTTCTGTCTGCCTCTAGAGCATAAGAGCTACCTAGAAACATAGAAACCCACTGAAGAACCAAGAAGCAGTGATAGAAAGGGAGTTTACTGAGCACTGCTAAAATACTTTGTTCAGTTCTGGGTACCATGGTAAATTGAAAAGAGCCATTGGACTTAGAGACTTGAGTTCCAATATGGCCTTGGATACTTTCTAGCCTTGTGACTTTAGGCAAGTCACTTACTCTATGGGTCTCAGTTTCCTTATTTATTAAATGAGAATAATAATACAAGAACTATGCACTTCACATGGTTATTCAAATGATCAAGTGTAATGAGATCATATAAATTAGAGGTGTCAAACTCAAAAACTGGGGCCACCAATTGTATATGTAGGTCCCTGCAGGTTACATACTGCAGCTAGGTGGAGAAGTGGAGCACTACTATTTGTTTGTTTTTTATCTTTATGAGTTCAAATCTGGTCTTGGACACTTACTAGCTATGTGACCTTGGGCAAGTCATCTAACTCTGTTTGCCTCAGGTCCTCAAGTATAAAATGAGCAGGAGAAAGAAATGGCAAACACTTCCATTATCTTTACTAAGAAAACCCCAAAAAGGGGTCACGAAGAGTTGGAGAAGATTGAACAACAATTAAGGTGACATACTGACTTAGAAAACCATAAATTAACATTATCTATATTCTATTGAATATTTATTAATTTTGTCAAAAGTTTCTCAATTATATTTTTTCCCTGGGAATGTTGCTTTGTGTTTGGCACCTCTGATGTAAAGGATTAAATGGAATTATGTAAATTAAATGAAATTATGTCAATAAATGCTATATAAATGGCAGCTATTTATTCATAGTAAATAATACTCAGCAACATTGTATGTCCAAAATTTGAGTATGTCCAAAAAAGGACAAATAGGAGGATGAAGGGTCTCAGAACCCAATCATGAGAGAAACAGATGGAAGAATAAGAACTATTTTTAGATATCTGGCAGATTGTCATGCAAATGAGAGGATTTGCCCCAGAAGACAGAACTAGGTGGAAATTAGAGGGAGACCAATTTTGACTGATCAAAAGAAAGAAGTAAAGCTAAATAGTAAAGTAAGTAAAGTTGCAAACAGCAGCATGGGATGTTTCATGGAGTAAGAAACTGCCTATAACTAAGTCAGTTTCTTAGGTATCATGGGTGGAAGGGATCTTAGAGATCTCCCAGTCCATGCCCCTATTTTTACAGATAAGGACACTGAGGCTCAGAAGTGGGATTTGCTCAAGATCACACAGGGATCAAGTAGCAGACATGGCACTACACTGAAGGCTGGATGATGTAGGAAGGATCCCAACATTAGATTGAAGTTCAAAATGGACAACTTTTAAGCTCCCTCCCAGCTGGAAGACTTCACCACAATGAATTATGCCTCCTATTTTGTCATTCTACTGTAGAAATTGCCTGTTCAGGCCTAGAAAAGTCAGTAGACATGTCTGGGTGTCCATTTTCCTAGAAGGAAAAGTAGGGATGTAGTGGTTTTCTATTGGCACGGTCTCTCTTTTCCTCCCATTTCCACTAGTGATATAGTCAGAGCCCCTGTCTTTCCTATTGTGACTTGATGAAGCCCACCAGTACTTAATGGAGTACTGGACCTAGAATTTGGAAGACCTGTGTTTAAACCCTGCTTCTGACCCTTTCAAGCTGGGCAATGATATTGTTGTTGTTGTTCAGTCATGTCCAACTCTTTCTGATCCCATCTTAGGTTTTGTTGGCAAAGATACTGAGGTGGTTTGCCATTTCCTTCTCCAGTGGACTAAGGTGAAGAGAAGTTAAGTATCTTACCCAGGGTCATTCAGCTAGTGAATGTCTAAGACTGAGGTCTTCCTGACTCCAAACCTAGGGCTCTATTCACTGAGCTACCTAGCTATCTCAAAGACAAACAATGGTACTAAGAAAAAAGACATCATGCTGGTGATTCAGAGGACCTGAATTCAATATCTACAATATCTAGAAGATATCTACAATATCTTCTTCAAAGGGTTTTTGTGAAAATCAAATGGGATACTGTATTTTTAAAGCTCTGAAAAAGTTTAACTTTGTAGCTCTATGAATGTCAGTAATTAGGGTGAAAAATAGTGCTCCAGATTAGGATAAGATCTGATTAAGCCTGAACAATAGCTAAGGGGCAAGTTTGGGAAGAAGTTGAAAATAACACACCTGTTGTCAGGCTGAGGTTTTAACTAGGCTCATCTTCCTTCATTAGGCATAATTCTTGCTAATTACTTACCTCAAAGGGGCATAAGTGGCTGTGTTGGAATGAATTTCCAAAGCAATTCGAGATTCCCCATTGGCCGCTGAATCAAGAGAACTGTTCCTGCAGATGGAGAAACAACGCTGGAGTACCTGGTCAGTCTAGAGTGAAAAGAATGTGCCTAATGGGACCTTGGAATAATGGGAGTCCATGATGTTAATGGCTCATGCAGTTAGATGTGGGGGAAACAGTGAAAGCTTTAATAGTTTAAGAATAAGAGCAGTTCTGCTGCCAACTCAGCAAGGTGAACTCAGGGCTCAGGAGCAGACTAGCCCTAACTTCAAGAAAATGCGGTCCAATTGTTTTTTTTGACAAAAGTCCCTTTATAATGCCTCTCCAGTCTGTCAAAGGGATTCTGGGCTCCTGAGGGATGACCAGCAGAAAAAAAAGCTCTGCAGAGCTCATAGGATCCTAAATTTAAAGTTGAAATCCAATCCCTTCATTTTACAGATAAGGAAACTGAGGGACAGAGCAGGTAAAATGACTTGTTCACACAGCTAGCAAGTGTCTGAGGCAGGAAATGAACCCAAGCCTTCCTGACTCCAAATTCAGTGGTATTTCTCAAAGCTAAAAAGATTGTGAGCACCTAATTAGTTAAATAATAAATTTAATTAACAACAAATAAACTAGTTCCCTTCCTAAAATGCAGAGAGTTTAAGTAAGAAACAAAGAAACAAAAATTAAGACTTAAAATAATGCTTCAGATCACCTAACCTTGATCACTTCCCATTAATCCTGGCAATCTTTTGGAATTAGTGTGGAGAAAAAGAGAGAAAAAGATCATGGGAAAGAGATTAATTCTTATTCTTAAGGGATAATTCTTAAGGGATCTGAATGGGCCCTAAGTCTCTGCTACTAATTTTCTATCGAGCATGAGTTCAAATCTCATCTCTGACACTTATTGACCATGTTACCATGGGCAAGTCTCAGCTTTATCATTTACAAATTGGGGGCTGGGGGAGTGGGTTGGACGAATTGATTCCTAAAGACTCTACCAAGTCAAATCCCTTAGTTCTGATCCTAATGCTAATTTCTTCCCCTCTCCAAGTACTCTAAGACCGAAAAAATAATGGCACCAGAGCATGCCAAACCCAGTGTACCTGGTTTGCTGCTGTGTCTCAACCAATACTTATTGATGCATCATAAATAAGAAGATTCTGGTAGCATGAATAAAGTGTGAAAAGGTGAAATAATAAAGGATATGGCTCAGGCTCTGGGTCACAATGTGTTGTGTCACAGTTCATTGTACTAGCAATGTGGATTTTAGCCCTCACTCCCCTTCTGATTTACTGTGTGACTTTAGCCAAGTCATTTGATTTCTCTATACCTTAGTTTCTCTAGTTGCACCATTAGAAAATTCTATCCACCACCCCTACCTTATGGGATTTTTGTGAGGACCTCTTAAGATAATGTACTTGGCTATCCAGAGCCTTTGCTTTCAGGCTTATGGGTTTTTTCAGAATAATCAAGATTGCCTGATCATTGGACAAAGGAAATATTGCTGTATTTAGATGTCATCATTGTTAGGATGTTTGGAGTCAATAGTGTTCTTATAGGATCAGCTAGGTGTCTTACTGGATAGAGTGCTGGCCCTGGAATCAAATTACCAGTTGACCCCCATGGAGTTTGCTTTTCTCTATGCTATCCCCATTAACTACACCCTGTGCCTTGGCCAGCCAGCTCATTGATGGCTGCCATTGTGCACTGGTGAGACTGGACCAAAGAAAGCATCTAGATCATACGATTAGAGAACAGAGCTATAATGATCAATTCTGAGTGCAAATCTCCCCCCAGAGAGTCATTAGCCATATCAAACCAGGAGAAATCACTTAACTCAGTTTGCCTCAGTTTACTCATCTTTAAAATGAGCTAGAAAAGGAAATGGCAAACTGCTCTAACATCTTTGCCAAGAAAACTCCAAATGGCGTCACAAAGAGTTGGATCCAACTGAAAAGATTCAACAATAAAAAAAAAATTTTTAGCGGTGAGAACAGCAATAACTTCAATTTATATAAGCACTTTCTTCACCACATGCTTTTGAGGAATTCCTTTCATATTTTGTAGCTGAAAAAAATTAAGAATCAGAGGGTTGAAGTCACTTGCTCAAATTAAGAAACATTCATGTCAGTGCTAAGGTTGGAACCCAGCTCCCCAGACATCTTCAAGCCTGGCATTCTTTTTAGCACACTTGCTAGAGTTTTCCCTTGGTATGTAGGTGGGAAGAGAGGGAGAAAAAATATTTAAGAGTCTGGGCATGTTTCCCAATGTATGAAACTTGAACTCAGACCTTAAGATTTATTATCTATCCCCTCTATTAATGACAACCCCCTCCCCTTCCTATAATATCTGAGTTCCTCTGATTGTTGCAGAAGAGTGAATTTTGGGTGCTGTTACTAATTAGCATAGTGTAAGATAAGCAGCAATTTGGTTGGAACATTTTAATAATAGTTATTTTCTCGTTTGCCTGTATTTAAAAGTTCTAATTTAATGAATAAATTATCTTCAAAGATCTAAGTTATTCTGAGTTTTACTGTTTCATCTGATATGTTAATTTAGTCAACAGATTTATCTTTAATAATGAAAAATAAAACTTTAAAAATAAAAGCTATTACCACCCTGAAGTCTTTATGTTAATATCCAACTAAAGTCTGGTCAAGCAAGGCAGTCTTTGCAAGGAAGGGCAAAGAAATTGGCTATCTCTCATCTCTAGTGATAATACTCCTAAACTGATTTCAGGAGGGCTTGCTTTGAATTATTTTTCTACTAGTGAAACTAGGCTTATTTATCTTTTCTTTAAACCCTTACTTTCCATCTTAGAATAGATACTATTAAGTATTGGTTCCAAGGAAGAAGAGTGCTAAGGGCTAGGCTTAAGTGAAATTAAGTGACTAGCCCAGGATCATACTGCTAGGAAGTATCTGAGGCTGGATTTGAACCCAGGACCTCCATCTCCTAGGCTCTCTATCCACTGAGCCACCCAGCTGCCTCTTATCTTTTTCACATGAAGCTATGCAATAAGGAGGAAGTAGCATCCAATTGCTAGATGTTAGGAGTTTGGGGTTCTAGTTCCATTTCCATCATGAAATATTTCTATGACTTTGGGTAATTCATTTCACTTTTTTAGGTCCCTATTTCTTCATGTTCAGGTAAGAGATTAGACTACATGGCCTTGAAGATCCCTTCCAACCTAAAATTGCACATCTCTGCCAGATCCGTAACTAAGGTGGGGCAACTGAGACTTTATACCTAGATGCAAAAATTTAGAAGAGAACTGACAGCATTTTACTACTTTATCAGGTAGAAACAATTGAGCTTTGTATCTAGTTAGCAAGAAGTAGTCCTTAAAATAGTAAACTGCCAAATGTATCTTTTTCTTACCCCTAGTGGCCATATTGGATTTTTGTATCAAAATACCCCATTCTTCCTCCTTCCCCCAGAGGTACTTCTGTCACAAAGTTTCCTAGGGGTCTCCTCTGTTCCACAAACACAGATAATAATGTCCCGGGATCTCTCCCTGACGTGATCTTCTATCCTGAAATCTAGGACCTCTCCTAACAAATGAAAAGATGATTCCTGCTGCTTACCCCTAGCACCCCAGGCACAATTTGTGGTGCTTTCCCCAGGTATCAGAACTGACCATTAGAGCTCTACTCTTTAATCATATGATCTAGCTGCCCTCTTTGGTCCAATCTCCTTCATGCCCAATGGAGCCCATTAATAAGCTGGCTGGCTACGGTATAGGGTGTAGTTTGTGGAGATGGCACAGAAAGAAGCAAACTCCATGGGAATCAAGTGCTAACTTTGGCCTTGGACACCGACCAACTAAACTAATGGCATTTTAGAGAGAAGAATGTTACAGGGGTATAATGAAGGGGGCACAAATAGGAGACGTAGCTTAGCATCAGCAAACCTCTTAGAAAGCAAAGGGTTTTCCCCCTCTCCCTTCTCCTTCATTCCCAAGAACGTGGTACACTCAGTTTGGCGGCAGCAGAGGCAGCTGTAGCAAACAGAAGCAAATCCAATTTCCATGACATTTTGTATGCATGTCGATTTTGGCATCAGAATGATTAGAGAGTACAATTAATAATAAATGGCAGTATCATTTTGCAGCATTTTAGGGGATTATATTTTTAGGGAATGCAATGTCTCACATTTAGCTACTTTAAGTTTCCTTTTACTTTACTTTAATCATTTCATTATGCTGTGGACAGCGATCCCTAAAACATTAACATCTGCCCTGGCCACACTAAGAATCAGATGTGTTACTGAATTCTCTCTCTCTCTCTCTCTCTCTCTCTCTCTCTCTCTCTCTCTCTCTCTCTCTCTCTCTCTTTCTCTTTCTCTCTCTTTTCCCAAACACTTTTTCAAAAAGTGTTTTATACTTTCTGTATATTATATAGAGCCAGGCCACTCACAAATTACTTTTCTTTTTCTATGTCTTAAACCAGCTACA
Source organism: Gracilinanus agilis (assembly GCF_016433145.1). Classification (NCBI taxonomy): domain Eukaryota; kingdom Metazoa; phylum Chordata; class Mammalia; order Didelphimorphia; family Didelphidae; genus Gracilinanus; species Gracilinanus agilis. Next base: position 163,201,855 of record NC_058135.1, read on the forward strand.
AGTATTCTGCATCATGATTTAAAGCAAGTACCTGGCATCTGATTAAGAAACAAAACAAAAGAAAAGAATAAAACAGACCTGAGAAGCCAGAAATACATCCAATCTACACTGGTCTGAGAATTCAATGCATTTTGAACCCAGTTCCTATCTAGTTCTGCCACTTCCCTTTATTATGTTAATGAATCTACCTAAGGATATCTGTGATACCTTGATTCCCGTTCATTAGACAAATATTTGCATGTTTGCTGTGTGCATAGCACCATGTTAGGTGTAGTCAAGGATTCAAAGAAGAGGACAGAGTCAGCTTTTCTAAAGGAACTTGCAGTCCCATTCATTGTCTGCTGCCCGGTAAATTCTATGACAGTAGCCAGAGGGAAAATACTCCTATGAAACAGACAGGGTAACTCAGTGTCCTTCTGAGTGGCTTTCAGGACCCCAGCCAGCATGTGACCTTGCTTTTGCTATAAAAAATGTTCAAAGCCCTCCAGCATCTATGCCAGAATCATCTGTTCAAGAAGCTTGAAAAATGTAAGTTTGTTCAAAAAGAGCTAAATTATGGGGAAGGGAAGGAAGGAAGCACAAATGGACCTATGAAAGATGGAGGTTGGGCAATAGTGTGGCTTCTCGGAGTCATAATTAGAAATAATTATGCCAGGGCACATTCATTTAAGGAAGGAGAGAAGCAGTGGTCCAGGAATCATCTGTTAAGCAGGTAGAGTCATGGCAAGAGATGAGAGAGCTGGTCCTTGAGAGAGTTTACCACTACCCTTAGGAAAGTTAAGGGATAAATAGCAGGCCTCAGGAGAGAAGTAAGCATCACATCATGGTGGCAGGACCTTGGAGAGGAATGGGAGTGTCTTAGGTTGGGTTGGCCCCAATGTATGGCAGTATAACCTGAAAGGGTACACTGAGTCAAAACATGGGGACAACCATCCCAAAGGATAAAGTCACCTTACTCTAGTTTACAACCTAGAACCAAGTCCCTGTTACTTCTACAAAGTTTTGTCCTGAACTCAGAATTTGCAGATCTTCTCCAGCACCCAAAGACTTTTCACTGGAGCCTTGCTGCTGAGATGGTTGTTGGGGGAGTAGATCATTCACTCACAGTTAAGAATTCCAAAAACCTTTGGTGGTGGAATTAAATGTTCCCAACTTAGAAGTAAGCTGACTTTGAAAGTAGGGTATGTCTCATTGATCGTATTTATAAACCCAACACCTAGCTCAGGGTCAGGCATGTAACAGGCACTTGATACATTGCTTGTTGATTGATCTGTTGATCTCCTCCAAAGCTGATTGATATCCCAAAGTCTTCTAGCCCTATATTTGTTTTTAATGGAAGCTATGTGTAAGAAGAACAAAAACCAAAGCCATGCTCTGTACAGTCTGGATAAAAGAACTGCTCTCCACCAAGGCAGTATTAGAGACATTGCTATAGTTGCTTGGAGAGGAGCCAGACAGGACAGCAGAATCAATGTGGGCTTATGGACCTTCTGCTTTCTCTTTCACTGTCTCAGCACAGAAGCTTTTTGGTACAAGTCCCCAAAGCACACTTGTCACATTTGCATCCACCCTGCATTTGAGTGCTAGCTATAATTGAGGACCTGCGGGAGCTGAGGAGGCTCACTAAGTACATCCCAAAAGGCCTCTCAGAGTAGAGTCCCTGTAAAAATGGAGCCCCTCTAAGAGTGGAGGCCCTATAAGAGCAGAGCCCCTCTAAGATTGCTGTCCCTCTAAGAATGGAGCCCAAGAGTGCTGCCCATCTAAAAGTAGAGCCCCTGTAAGAGTGCTATCCCTCTCCCAGGACTTGCTACCATGTTATTTCCATGCAGTTAGCTATAGAAACCCAGAGGAGTCTTTGCAAGTAAGAGATCACATGAAACCGGTGAATTGTTAGATCTTCCAAGAGACTAGAAGATTCACCCATAGAGTCCTCTCCTCCAGTGGCCTACCAAGTATAGCTTCCCTTGTCCACATATATTCCCCCTATCTTTCATCACTTCTTCCCAGAGTCAAAGATAACAGGGGTTTTGAGCCTGTGTGACTAATACATGGCACTAAAAAGAGAAGGTGTTGGTTCTAGAGGGAGGAAGATGAGATCTAGTAGTAGCAGCAGTTACGGCAGTGGCAGAAGATTTTACTTACTTTTAGGAAACAAAGTTTAGCAGGAGAGGAGAGCCAGAGAAGGATAGGGAAGCTACGGGCAACAACCGATTTGTGAACTCAGCCAAGCACAGCAGTGGCAGGGCCTCACTGCGACAAGAAGACATGTTTTAGACAATACTTCTTGTGTATGGGCAAAAAAACTCCACCAGGACTGTATGTGTGACTAATTGTATAACAGGTTATTTTAGTTTCTGTTATGTGGAAAGCTAAAGCATTCTAACAAAGGGTTTGTGTAAGTGGAGATTTTGTACCTTTTGAACTATGTTCCCCAGAATTCCTTCATCTCCCAGAATCCCTCCTTCACCCCCACCTTGAATGCTTACATTGTTTGTTTATAAGTTCTGTAACTCCTCCCTTTTGTACTTTTTTCTCGCCACTGTGGCTTGGTTAGGTAGTTTGTTTGTTTTTTTACTTTAGTTATTATTGATAAACTTTATAAAATATAATAGTTATTGTATATTAATTTTGCTTCTCATGGGTTTTAATGTAAGGAAGTTTTTTTGCATCCATACTATTGATTGTTAAATGTAATCATCTGATCATGGCACTATATAAACCTAGTGGATAGCAGCTCTTTTATCCAAACTGTCCAGAGTATGGCTTTAGTTTTTGTTCTTCATACATATCGCTTCCATGAAAAATAAGTAGAGCTTGAAGACTGGGAAATCCATCAGCTTTGAAGGAGATCAACCAATCAATCAACAAGCAATGTATTAAGTACCTGTTACATGACCAACACAGAGCTAGGTGCTAGGATTATAATTGGCACATAATTATGGTACTTTTTTCCCGAAAGATGAGCAATTTCCTCATCCAAGGTAGCGTGGGGATGGCAAGTGGCCCATTTCCATGTTGGAAAGCACAGCAGCAGTATTCCCACCTCCTTGTGAAACTCAGTTAAATTCAAAACACATGAATTTCAAAACAAACCATTTAAAAAATACACTTTGTCTAGTTATGACTTTCTGATATCTGCCTTGATAAAACACCTTTCTCTCTAAATATTACCTTTAATAAACTTTTATTTCTCTAGTATAGTCTTTCATATTATTAGCTAGTTCTACCTCTTCTACAACAGCAACAAAAATCCTTGCTTTCCTGTCTGGCTCTTTTCTTATTTTATGGTATGGTGAGCCTGTAGAAAGGATATTGCACACTTCTAAACAAATTCTAATTCTCATAATTAGATCACTATTCCAGCTTCTGTAAGATCAAACATGCAACACAAGCTCTTGGCCAAAAAGCAGTCTTAAGTTTGCAGGGATCATGGGATCCGAGACCTAGAGCGAGAAGAGACAAATTAGCCATTGTGTCCAATACCCTTATTTTGTAGATGAAGAAAAACGGAGACCTGGAGAATGTAAGTGATTTGTCAAAGGTCATACGGGCAGTAACCAGCACAGAAGGGATTAGAACCCAAAGCAGAAATATTCAGTATTTGGCAACATGAAACAGGAACTGGGAATGACCTAAAAGTTAGAGATTTAAGAGTTATCTACATAGAAGGGATGATTGTAGCCCATAGAATGCATTAGTTCTGAGCAAGACAGAGACAGATAGTCAGAGACACAGACAGAGACAGCGAGATAGACAGATATGGTGCTGTATCATGGAGGCCAGAGAAAGTTTTTTTTTCAAGGAAAGGTTAACCAGCCATGTCAAATATGGCAGAAAAATCAAGGAGATGAGGGTTTTGTTTTTAAAAGGATCCTGGACTTCATGATGAAGTGATCAGTGTGGACCTTCTGATATACTGTTTTCGAAAACTGACAAGGAAGTTAGACTTCAGGAATAAGGAGCTAGTGAGCTAAAATGAAGGCAACAGGTACAGATTACTCACCTGATATATTTCGATATGGGAAAAAAAGAATAAGATGGAAGCAACAGGACTCCTCTTGTTCATAGTAGAGGTCTGAGAATGTTTGACAGCAGAGGAGCAAGAGCCAGGGCAAAAGGAGTTAGGGAAGATGCTGAAGAGTGAGAGAGAGCATAATAGAGGGATCAAAGTCCCTGAAGAGGCAGGAGAAGATGGATTCTCCTGTGGGAACTTGGAGGGCTCAAGCATTCTCAATATAATATTCCTGTTATCTCTTATCTGGCTTAGAAGGTTGCCTTTATTAATATCTACAAGAACAGAATATCACATAACTCCCTGAAAGCCCCTAGAAGCCAAGCATCCTTTACCCCTTCTTGGTCAATGGCACCTTGGCCATTCCTGGGCCATGTTCCTAATGGGTGCCAGGCAAAGAGAGGCAATCTCTCCAGTGGCAAAACAAAAACATTTAAAATTCTCCAGCTGCTGTTCTGTGAAAGGGCTGCTCTATCTCCCGCCGGCAGTCATTTTTAATCTTGGGGGAAGGGAGGGAATAAGACTGGGCTGTTTTTATTACAAATTCTTCATCTCTTTTTATCTTCTAGGTTTCAGATGCGTTTAATTATCCTCCAGAAATGCCATACTCTACTTTTAATGAAAGTCTCTTTAAAACTCCTTTTCTTATAGATGCAAGCCACACACTAAATTAAATTTGATGTTTTGTGTACATGAATGAAGGGGGAGAAGGGGCAGAACTTGATTTCGTTTGAATTGTAGTCTTATAAAAAAGTTTTCTCATCATTTTTTATATATGCCTTTGGAACTCAAAGGATAAAATTCAGGCTGATTTTTGAGCTGGGCCATAGGCAGCTAAGGGATTCTAGGGAGCTAAAGACAAGTGAGAGCAGTATCCAATAACCTGAGCAGACAGCATTTGTCCACACTACCAACATGAATGGTTTGGTGGACATGTCCAGCTTTAAAGCTACAATCCTAGGATGGTGATCTGGAAAAACAGTCAAATAGTACTGTGTCAAAGAGTCCCTCTTACCAAGATACTTTTTACTTTCAGTTAATTTGGCTTCCTGGTACCTATATAGAGAACTAAAATCTTTGCTTAAATAATAAATCTCCTTTATCAGCTCTAACAAATTTCAACAGATACTTTTTAAGTCCTCAACAATGAGAATACTGGGATAGGTCCTAGAGAAGATACATGGATATCATCAAAGCTCTGTAGGCTGTATCTCCCATAGGTGATAGGGATGGGGATGGGGATCTTTATCCTTGTCCCCACTAATGCAAATCAACATCTTGTCAGCAACTTATGTCCTTAGAGAGCTGCCTAGAGCAGTGAGAACTCAAGTATCTTGCCAAGGGTTATACAGACACATGTCAGATGGAGGTCTTGAACTTTGCATTCTGAATCTGAGGTTAGCTCTCTACCCACTTTGTAACACTGCCTTTTCCTATATTCGTTGTTGTTTAGCTGATGGAATTGTGTTTGATTCTTTGCAAACCCCAATTTGGAGTTTTCCTGGCAAAGAAACTGGAGTGGTTTGCCATTTCCTTCTCCAGCTCATTTTACAAATGAGGAAACTAAGGCAAATAGGGTTAAGTGACCACGAGGGTCACGCAACTAGTATCTGGGGCCAGATCTGAATTCACTAAGATAAATGTTCTTGATTCCAAGGTCAGTGCTCTGTCCTCTACACCTAGCTCCCTTCTTCCTATACAAAGGAGATAAAATAGTATATAAGATAGAGCTCCAGTGAGTGTCTGGCACATAAATATTGATTGAGTGACTGGAGCTCACAGATTTATCTCTCTCATTATATTCCCTAGAAGAAGCTTTGTACTAAAAGAATAGTCCCTTCCTGGATCAGTGCCTTGTTAAGGCAAAAGGACTCACATACCGCAATGAAACTATGAACTATGGCAAGCGGGGTTTCCCAAGAAATACGTGTCATAGTGTAGAGTTCTGACATAAGGTGATCTACTGAAGAAGGAAATGTCAAATCACAAAAGTATTTTTACCAAGAAAATCCCATGGATAGTATCATCCACTGGTCATGACGAATTGGGCACGACTAAATTACTGAACAACTCAACAGCATCAACAACAGGGTGATACAGTCAGGATGGACTAACAATGAGCTTGACTAAGTATCCCCTGTACTCTAGGGAGATAATTCTCTAAGCACTTAAGAAAAAAAGAAGCTTCCATTCTTTCTACTATATCTTTGATTCTCTACCATACCTAAACCTAGCATATATTAGAGGACTGAGTTGTTGCCATGATGATCAAAAAATGTTGAGAAGTAGAGTTCTAGATGTCAAATTAATTAATATTAATACAATCAATACAATTTACTTTGTCGATACCGATAACAATACAAATTAATGATACTAAAACCTTTTAAAGAACAATAAAATATATTTTATATACAAAAAAGCAGTCAATTAATTTATATGATTCTTTCAGTAACCATAGACCCTGAAGCCCAGTCTTACAGACTCTCAGTTCCTTGATGGCCAACAGATATCTGGTTCTGTGCTTTCAATATGTAGATGGAGAAATTGAGTTCTGTCTGGTTAGACAGTTAAAGTTAAGTTAAGACAGTAAAGATAAGTTAAACCTTATCCCATGTTTCTTAATGGGAGATTCAAGGACTTGGTTCTACTGCTAGCAGATGTAGGTGATCTAGGCTGTTTGGTATTTATCAGCAAGAAAGAACCCATAATCTCACTTTTCTATTTATCCTTCAATAGAAGGAATTCTTTGGGTGGGGCATTCTTTGAAATTTCTGAAAACAAAGGAAGGTTTGAGGGACCAATCTTAGCATCTAATTAAAAATTCAGAAATAGAAATAATTTAATATATTAGGAATAAATCCTCTCACTGTCCTATAATGGCAAACATATACATATACATGACCACTAGCTCCAAATTTCTTAGCACATCTCAAGAAACATGCAAAATAATAGCTAACAATAAGGAGAGAGGTTTTTTCCCCCCATCATGCAACTTCTAAATTGATCAGCAGAACTAAGATTTTCTGATATTTATGCTGTGTCTTGTGCTTAGAAAACTCTTTGGCCACATATATTTCATTTCACAACCCTATGAGAATGACCTGAGGATCAGGGACAGAGCACTATCATATTTTGCAGATAAATGAGACTTTAAGAAATTAAGTGACTTTCCCATGATCACATAGCTGATAAGCTAGATCTTAAACCCAGGATTTTCTCCACCTTTGCTATATTCTGCCCACCTCCAACTCAAATGGATTTAGAAGTAACTAGGTGGCTCAGTGGTTAGAGCACTGAACATGGTGTCAGGTCAAATCTGACCTTAGATACTAGCTATATGACCCTTAACAAGTTAGTTAAATTCTGATTGTCTCATTTTCTTCAATTGTCTCATGGGGAAAGTGATACCACCTACCTCCCAAGCCTTGTTGTCAGTATCAAATGAGATAATACTGGAGAAAACACTTTTTAGTGCCTAGCGCGTAGTAAGTGCTTTATAAATGCTCAAAAGATTTTGCCCTAGACACAAAATGTTCCACTTATTTGAACGACCTTTGTCAACTAAACTTTCAACTTTTCTTTAAGATCTCAGGCATCCTATGTATGTGGCTTGTTTTTAGATGCCCGAGTATACCAAATGGGTATACTTTCAGCATTTAAATAGTCTCCAGATGAGTGAGGAGTGCTATATATCAACTTCAGTCTGGACTCAGACTAAAATCAAGATGAACTCAAATGGCGTATTTATCATCAGTTCATCCAGAAAATGTCATAGAAAATGTATGGGCCTTGAGTAGAGTACTCTTTCATGGTTAATTTTAATTTCCACAAGATGTCTGTTTAAACAAAGAACTGTGTTCTTCCTTGAGTGATGAGGTTTGTCTTTTTTCTTAGCATCCTTCTTGGGTATTTTAGGGTATGCCAATTAATTTAGAAAAGAAAAAATAAATGTTCACTTTCTCATTTAAAGCAAAAGTTTTTTGACCAGGCTCTTCAGTCCTGAACTGAAATCATATCAGATGACAGACTGTTCATTGAACTCAGACATCTGAGAAGACATCAAATCACAAGAAAAGCCCACAAAGAACACTGAAAAGGCATCTGCCTGAAGCAACAGTAGGTTTACATAAGCCTCTATTATGCATGAAGTTCCTGAGGATCTTGGCATTGGCTCATGGGATATCTATTTCCATGAATTTTGTCAGAGAAGCTTAACCACATTCTGACTCAGACAAGTGGTATCTGATTTAGAGAAATATATGAAAGCTGGCCCAATTTTTAAAAATCTCCTAGGAAGTTTCCATGGAAGGTAAAGTTATATGTTCAGTTTCTGGTAGACCACGTCACCTGTAGTCTTCAGTAGATAAATTTTAGGAAGGATACAAACAAAATGGAGGACATCTAAAAAAAGGTAAACAGAATAGTGAGGGAACTAAAGAAGTCGTTTAAGAAATGGTTAAAGGAATTGGGGGTGTTTAACTTCCAAAAGAAAAGATGGAGAGGGTGATAATAGCTGTCCCAGAATTTGAAGGTGATAATATAAGAACAGGCTTGTCCTACATTGGCTCCTGAGGAAAGAAGAACAAGAAGAATATGAAGAAGGAAAAGAAGACTATAAAAAAAGAATGTGAATGCAAAGGACAAGAAGAACAAGAACATGAAGATGAAAAACCATAACAAGAAAAACTAGAATATGAAGAACAAGAACATGAAAATGAAGAAGAACATGAAGATGAAGAACAAGAACATGAAGAACAAAAACATGAAAATGAAGAAAAATTAAAACAAGAATATGAACATGAAGAACAGGAAAATGATGAACAAGAACATGAATATGAAGAATAAGAACATGGAGAACAAGAACATCTCGCACCCTACACCAAGATAAATTCAGAATGGTTGAAAGACTTGAATATAAAGAAGGAAACTGTAAGTAAATTAAGTGAACACAGAATAGTATACTTGTCAGATCTCTGGGAAAGGAAAGATTTTAAAACCAAGCAAGAGTTAGAAAAAAGTACAAAATGTAAAATAAATAATTTTGATTATATTAAATTAAAAAGATTTTGTACAAACAAAAACAATGCAACCAAAATCAGAAGGGAAACAACAAACTGGGGAAAAATCTTTATAACAAAAAATTCTGACAGAGCTCTAATTACTCAAATATACAAGGAGCTAAATCAATTGTATAAAAAATCAAGCCATTCCCCAATTGATAAATGGGCAAGGGACATGAATAGGCAATTTTCAGACAAAGAAATCAAAAGTACCAATAAGCACATGAGAAAGTGTTCTAAATCTCTAATAATTAGAGAAATGCAAATGAAAACAACTCTGAGGTATCACCTCACACCTAGCAGATTGGTTAAAATGATAGCAGGGGAAAGTAATAAATGTTGGAAGGGATGTGGCAAAATTGGGACATTAATCCATTGCTGGTGGAGTTGTGAACTGATCCAACCATTCTGGATGGCAATTTGGAACTATGCCCAAAGAGCAATAAAAGAATGCCTGCCCTTTGATCCAGTCATACCATTGTTGGGTTTGTACCCCAAAGAGATCATACATAAACAGACTTGTACAAAAATATTTATAGCTGCGCTTTTTGTGGTGGCAAAAAACTGGAAAGTGAGGGTATGCCCTTCAATTGGGGAATGGATAAACAAATGTGGTATATGTTGGTAATGGAATACTATTGTGCTCAAAAGAATAACAAACTGGAAGAATTCCATGTGAACTGGAAAGACCTTCAGGAACTGATGCAGAGTGAAAGGAGCAGAGCCAGAAGAACATTGTACACAGAGACTGATACACTGTAGTAAAATCAAATGTAATGGACATCTGTACTAGCAGCAATGCAATGACCCAGGACAATTCTGAGGGGCTTATGGTAAAGAATGCTACCCACATTCAGAGGAAGAACTACAGGAGAGGAAACACAGAAGAAAAACAACTGCTTGAACACTTGTGTTAATGATGATATGATTGGGGATGTAGACCTGAAAGGATCACACCAATGCAACTATCAATAATATGTAAATAAGTCTTGATTGATGACACATGTTAAAACCAGTGGAAATGGGAGTTAGCTATTGAGGGGAGTTTGAGGGGGTGAAGGGGAAAATAAAAACATGAATCATGTAACCATGGAAAATTTTTCTAAAAATAAAAAAATTAATTAAAATTTTAAAAAAAGAACATGAAGAACAAGATGTACTGTATTTATATAGAGTTTTATTATTTGTGAAGTACTTTATAAATATTATCTCACTTTGTTCTCATAACAAACTTTAAATGAAGGTGTCTTTATGGTCTCCACTTAAAAGATGAGGAAACTGAGGCTGAGAGGAGTTAATGCCTTTGCCCATGGTCACCCAGGTAGTGAGGCAGGACTTGAATTTGGGTCTTTCTGACTCCAGGCTCTATTCACTGAGTCACCTAGGAGGAATGGGTAGAACTTTTAGACAAAGAGATTTCAGTATATGTAGCAATCCAGGTATACATTAATTGTGATATTATTTTAAGAATGCTCAAAAACGTAACTCTTATACTGCTAATGATTGATCTCTGTAATCTTGAGTCAAATTGAACATCGAACTTGCCAAATCCCTAGCCCTTCCCTAAGGCTACACCCCAGAAGACAGGTCAGTTATCTCAATCTACTTACTTTACCTTCAATGATCAATTAACATAGGTATCATATATCAGTAGATGCCTTAGGCCATGTCAGGCTCTGATCCAGATCTTAGCTCTACCTATTGTTTTTGGTTCTGGCAGTTTGCATTTTATGATGATTATCTCATCATGTTAATGTATCAAGCCACTGGGCTCTCCCCTTCCCCCCATACTGTTGTAACCCTAATAAAGGTGACAAGAAGTCAGTTGGCGAAGAAGCTCTTGACCACCAGAGCTTACTCGCTGTCTACTTTATGCCAAAACTTTCTATGTCTGCATGTCTTTATTCTCACCTTATGTTCTCTTTCCACTAGTTTTTGACCCACTACCCATTTTCACTCAGTCCTTGGTCCCCCTTTCTAAGTGTTCAACCCACTAGGAATCTTCATGGAGTTGGTGGATGGCTTCACTATAAAAATAGGCCTTGGGATATCATAAAGACCTGGAGGTCTTTGAGTGGAGCCTGTGTAATTACTTCTTTTCTATTCCTGTAAGAGATCTGGGAACAGGAACAAGTCCCGACAGACTGGAAGCTAGGCTACCTGGTGAAGCTACCCAAGAAAGGTGACCTATCCCAATGCAGCAACTGGCGAGGAATCATGCTTTTATCCGCTCCCAGCAAAATCCTGACCAGAGTAATCCTAGAAAGTCTGAAGGAGGCCTTGGACAAGAAACTGAGAACAGAACAAGCAGGGTTTCGCCAGCACAGATCGTACACCGACCACATCGTTACCTTACGAATCATCATCGAACAGTCCATGGAATGGCAGTCCCCCCTCTACATGGCTTTCGTGGATTTCGAGAAGGCATTTGACAGCGTGGACAGGAATATCATCTGGAGATTGATGCAGCATTATGGGATTCCCCTGAAGCTCATCAACATCATTCAGTGACTATATGAAGACTCTACCTGCCAGGTCATCCACAATGGGAAACTGACGGCTCCCCTCACAGTGAAGACCGGAGTGAAGCAAGGCTGCATGCTCTCGCCCCTTATCTTCTTGATAGGATCCAGTTATAGACTGGATCATGAGAAGAACTACCAAGGACAGCAACACGGGCATCCAATGGACTCTTACCAAGCAGCTTGAGGACCTTGACTTCGTGGATGACATCTGTCTCCTTTCTCACAAGCAGCAGGATGCGCAAGCCAAACTTGCAAGACTCTCTGAAGAAGCGGAGAAGACAGGTCTGAAGATCAACAGGAAGAAGACCAGGTGATCACAGTCAACAGCAGACAGGACCTGCCAATCCAACTACAGGGAGAAAACATCAAGGAGACGGACCACTTCACCTATTTGGGTACCATAGTCAGCAAGGACCGTGGGGCAGATGAGGACATCAGAAACCGAATCAACAAAGCCAGACATGCATTTAACACCCTGCGGTCTGTCTGGACCTCCAGAGCACTGTCCCTCCTCACTAAACTCCGAATCTTCAACACCAACGTAAAGGCCGTCCTCCTATATGGATCAGAAAGCTGGAGAGTGAGGAGCGCGAACACCAATAAACTCCAGGTCTTTGTTAACAGATGCCTACGTCACATCTTGAACATCAGATCTCCAATACCAGACTCTGGGAAAGAACAATTCAGTATCCCATCAGTCAGGACGTAAAGAAACGAAAGTGGAGATGGATAGGACATACGCTACGAAAACCAGAGGACAACGTTGCCAGACAAGCACTGAGCTGGAACCCACCAGGGAGGAGGAAAGTCAGAAGGCCAAAACAGACCTGGCGAAGATCTGCCGAAAACGAAACAAAGGCCGTCAGAATGACATGGGCCCAGCTGAGGGAAGTTGCCCAGAACAGAGTCCTTTGGCGTGAGATGGTTGCAGCCCTATGCTCCTAAGGAGTCAACAGGAATAATACACAAGGTCTCTTCTTGCTCTGTGATTATGTAGTTCCTTGAATCACAATTTTTGATGATATAGCAGTGACATGTGGAATGAACCTTCTGGTTCAGGTGACCCTGGTTTTTAATTTATTGTGTTGAGGAAACATTTGGAAGTACACAGGTTGCTAAATATCCTGTCCCTTCTACCCAAATTAATATTCACTTCAAAGGTAAAAATCAGAGAAGGTAGAAGTAAAAATGTTGGTGCTCCCAGCTGCTGGGCCAATACATGCCTTCCTTTCATTGCCATTGTCTCCTCCTCAGACCAGGTCCTTCTTGGCCTTATTCCCTAGAAAATTACAACAATCTCCTAACCGATCATCTTGAAAAGAATAATAGATCATGGTTAGCATTTATATAATGGGTAATGGTTCACAAAGGGCTTTATAAACATTTTTTCATTTAGACTTCCCAACACTGCTGGGAAGGAAGGTGTTATTATTAGTCCCATTTACAAAAAGGGAAAAGGGGGCCAAGAGGATAAGTAAGATGCCTAGTCAGGAAGTGTCTGAGACATGAGTTGAATTCAGAGCTCCTTGACTTAGATCAGCATTCTATTGTCTATGCCACCTAGCTGCCTCTTGATTGTTATTGACATGGGCATTGTGCAGAGATGTCGGGGACCCTGCACCCCTTAACTCAGACAGGCTGTGAACAGGGGAATTCCCTTCCCCTTTCCTGCCCTTGTGACTCCCGAGGCAAAGACCATTATCCTTGGAATTCCTTTAAGTTGAGATACAAAGAGATACACCTCCTCGATATCATCAAGTTGTATCCCAGACATCCATCTGTCCCCTAAAATATGAGGGTCACCCCCTATGTCTCCAGGCAGACCCCGATCAGATGACCAAACCCCCCACCGAATACCTAAGTGTTTACCACTCTAGAATCACATCCCCATCATGACACAGCATCACGTCCCCACGGTTGTAAAAGTATATAATCCCCAGGACTGGGGGGTTCAGGGGGCAGCCTCCCATGGCTGCTCCACTCATGCTGTCTTGCTGGCCATTCATCCTATCTTACTAATAAATCTTTCTTTTTACTTTTAAGCTAAGTCTGGAGTCCTCTCATTCTTGAGAATGGTTTCCTTCCCGAACCCAGGGGTTCACCATTTGCACCCCTATAACATTATCTCTCCTATTGTCTAGCTCACCCTAAAGAGAACTAATCCCTGATTTATCTTTCTAAAGTCCCATTTGGATCATATCGCTCCCTGGTTTTTTTTTTTTTAAAACAAGCTTCAATAGTTCCTCATTGCCACTATCCCATGCTGCCCCCTCTCTCTCCATCAGTCACCAAGTATCTCAGACTGATTCTGCCATCTTTCACACATATATCTCTCTATCCCCACTGTCACCATCCTAGAACACAGATAACAGGCTTTAACTGGCATCTGCCTGGGCCATTTCAAGAGGCTCTTAATAGTTCTCTTTACTTCTGCTCCAGTCTGCCCATCATAACCCTGCCTGCCAGCCTTATTCTTCTTATGCATACAACTGATTTTGTTCCTTCTTTCCCTCCCTATTACTAAGTCCATTTCCTCTCTGCCCAGAAGCTGAACTTTCTTTTTTATGTGTTGTTTCCCACAAATGGAGTATGACCTTTTAGAGATCAGAGACTGTTTTAATTTTTCTATTGTATCTTCAGCACTTAGCACAGTGCTTGGGCACAGATTAAGTGCTTATTCATCTATCCATTCATTTATTTGCCTGGCATTCAAGGCCCTCCTTAATCTGGTATCATCTTCTTTTTCTGTTCTTCTCTCCTATTATTACCTTGCATATGTTCCAGACAAATTGTTCTCCTCTATGTGCCTCCAAATATTCCCTATACTTTTTCCCCAACTCCATGCCTTTGTTTATGTTATCCTGAATGTCTGGAACTTCTGGAACTCCTTCCCTCTCTTCATTAGTTGAATTCCTACTTAGCCCAACCCAAAAGCCATCAACTCAATGAAGACTTCCTAAGGAAGTGCTCTTTCCCTGTTGGGTCTTCCCATGGCACTTTGTTTGAACTTTGGTGGTTTTCCCCTGAATAGGAAACTCAATGGGAACTCCCTCCATCAATCTCAACCTATCTCTAGGAAATTGCCTGAGACATACAGAGATTAAAAGATATCTCCACCATCACAGACTGTTAAGTATTAGAGGTCAGATTTGATCCCAGGTCTTCCTGATGCCCAAACTCAACATTCTATCCAGTGGCTTCCAATTTATTTTTTTGATTATGCACTCCTATCAATAAATATTTTTCCTTAAAAAATGGTACAGCTCCTTTATTCTGTAATGTCTAGTAGATATTCTCCTCTGCATAGTCTCCCTGACTTCTGTTTTGCTATGGACTTGGGTAAATCTCCTTTGCTAAAAAGAAATAAATTGATTAAATAATTGATTAGTATTTTTCCTGGTATGTAGCTTGGGAGGATTTTCCCAAATGTACCTATGTAACTGTTGTTGCTATAGGTCAAGGCTGAGTTGAAATGGCTCCCGGGACCAACACCTGGTTAAGAAAGGGCGAGCTTGGTAACTTCCAGGGGTTCACTCAGAAGTGTTGGTCTATGATGGTTGAATAGGGGGTAGCCTTATAGAGAAGTTCTATGGTTGGACACTGCAGGGAGGGTGCAATGTAGCCCATCGGAATAGAGATTCTCTGATTCATTCTCTACCCTTTAAAATCAAACTATGCCCTTCCACAATCCCAATCCCCACTTGGGGAACCACTGACCTTTCCTCTAATCACTGAGATAATGCTCTTAAGGAGTCAAAGGGTCAGTTCCAGAATTACAAGGAGCAACAGATACCATGGAACCCAATATTCTCATTTCACAGGAAATCAAGGGACTAGCCCAAGGTCTCACTGAGAGTAAGTTTCAGAAAATAATTTAAGCCCAGGTCCTCCGATTGGAAAGCTGGGGCTCTCTCCACTGCACCATACTTCTTTGCCTAATCTCATCTGATGTATTATTTTATATTATCATTATTATACCTATGTCATACCCCCTCCTAAATTATAAACTCCAGGAGGGCAGAGACCAATTTCACCTAAATTTTCTAATCTCCTCTAATGCGCAGTGTTGCATACACAGTCGATTTGTAATCTATCTGTTTGTTTAACTGAACTGAATGTGTGTGCTTCATGTCAGGTAACAAGTATTTATTTATTAACCTCCCAACAATGTATCAGGTCCTCTTCTAGACACTGGGAAAACAGAGAATGAAACAGTACCTACTCTCAAGGAGCCTACATTCCCTCTAGTAGCCCAGGAACTCAAAATTGGTTGGAATAAATGAATAGCCTATTTAGGTTGCCTTGTAGTATATGCAGATCTGAGGTGCTAAATCAATGATCTGTGATAAGGGTGAGGGGCAGGAAGGCTGCCTTCATGGCAGACGCCCTGATAGCGCTAAGCCTGTATGCACAGAGTTAATTACTTTTAGTATAGTTCCCTAAGTGCAAGTAAAGGCTAAAGAGATTGACTTACTTCACTTGCCCCCATGAGCAGAGGTCTAGTGAAGAAACAGCTCATTTCACCAGAGTATCTATTTCACCTTTAAAAAGAAATCTAAATGTTTTGAGAAAGGGGAAAGCAAGAAAAAAGGGAAGACATGGGAGAACACAAGAGGCTCATAAAAGCTGTCTTCCACATTGAGAAAACGTCCCCACCCACCCCAGCATGGGAATGTCACCACCAGTGAGACTTGATACGAATTAAATTGGGAAATCTATAGAGGTTGTGTTCTCATTCCCTTCTTCTTCTTTCTGCTAGATTTCTTTCCTTCTTTTTTTTTTTTTTTAAAAGAGTCTGCCTCCTCTTTCCCTATTTCTTGATTGGAATTTTTTGTTGGCAGCATTTAAGGGGAAGGAAAGAAGGAAACCAGAGTCTGGAGCAAGTGATGCTTATGACAGCTCTGACAATGAGCACTGCCCCACAGGACAAATCAGACTGAAGGAACCCTAAAAACTGGTGAGCTGGGGGATGACTTCAGGCTCTGGCCCCTATAGAACATCTCAGTTGCTTCCCACTCCCCCATCAATCAGTCAATAAGAATTTACTGTGTTACTGCATGTACCAAGCACTCTACTAGGTTCTGGGATACCAAGATTCAAAGACAGTCCTGCATTATGCAAACCATTCCTTTGATGAAGTCAAAGACACTTGATAAGGGAGAGTGTGATTTGTGGGTGAAGAAGAGGAAGGGAAAGACAGGGGTGTACTAGGTCCCTTTATTATGGACGTAAAATCCATAGGACTTGGCATCAAACTAATTGAGGGGGAAGTGAAGGAGAAGAAGGGGTCCAAGATGACTCCAAGGTCTTGAGTTATTATTATCTTATGTTCTTTTGGCTTATATAGCAATGGAAACAAATCTATTTGATATTCTTTGTGCCCGCAGCATCTAGCCCAGACTCTGGCATACAACAGGCAGTTAATAAATGCTTGTTCAATGAAGACAGCTGCCAGTCAAAGTAAAGTGTTTATGAAGTTTCACCACTTCCTAGATACCAGATACCACAAATCATTTATTGCTAATTCATCTCAGTCTTTGGCTTCACAGAGTCAGGATTTGAAAAGATTCATTCAACCTCATGGCCACCAGGTCTCCTAGTGGGACTCCCATGCTCTTCTGGGCATTCTTCAGAGAGAATTCTTGGCTAGATTTTCTTTTTCTTCAAGATCTTCCTCCTTCTATCCCTGAAAACAAATTCTGGCTAAATGCTAATAGCCAAAAAATATGCAAACCTTTGATGCCTCAAGTTCAAAAGGTCCTGGGTCTAGTGGATTTCTTGTTGTTGTTGAAGAATTCTGGGTCTAGTATAAAGCTTGGAAACCCTCCAGACAGCCACATGAGAATGCTTTCAATATGACTATGCCTCAGAGTACCATGTGGATCTCAACCCTCAGGAGAGGTTTAAACTAACAACAAAAACCCATAAAGTTGCTGCTAAAATGTATTAGGTAGTTGTAACCAATGACTTGTATCCAACATTTATGACTTAACTATTTCCCTTAATTAAATTCTTGGAACCTAAAAGTCCATAAGGCCATGTTCTCTCTCACATTCAGAATGCCAATTAAAATCAATTCAAGTTACTTTTCTCTCTATTTACTTCAATTAGTGCTTATGAATTTTAAAATAGAATAGTATAATCTGCATTATTGCTCTTTAATAAATGAGAAGCAGCCTCCCTATTGGATAGGGAGTCATTCTCAGAGCCAAAAAAGACCTGGGCACAAGGCCCATCTCTGACACTAAATGACTGTGTGAGCCTAGGCCAGTCATTTAACTTCCTAGACCTCCCAATCAATTCTCAAAGACTAGAAATCGAAGCATAATTATTACTCTTTGTTGGTTGAGTTTCCTTATCAGATTTCCCTCCATGATGGAAATCACAGTCCAGCTCCAACACACAAGACCATGAAATTATTCTTTCTCTTTCATTAAAAAAAAAAAAGCAAATATTCTATTGAAACATTTAAAAAATTTTACATTGTGGTCACTTCCCAATGACCTCACCCCCTTACTAACATGTTCTCCAGTAAAGAAAGCGTAATAGTTAAGCAAAACAGATCAAGATATTAGTCCTAAGGACTTATTCTTACCTATCATCCACCATCACTCTCACAAGAGGAAGGAAACGCACTTCACCTTCAATCATCTGTAAATAAAATTAGCCATTGCATGGATCACAATTCAAATGTCTTTCAAATATTTTTTCCCTTTTTTCCTTTACATTGTGTAAATTGTTCTCTTTGCTCAGCTTCTTTTATCTTACAAGTATGTCAAAGTTTCTCTTACTTCTTCATATTCATTGTTTCTTATGACTTCACTAGGTGGCACAGTGGATAGAGTGCCAATCTTGAACTCAGGAAGGCTCCTCTTCCTGAATTTGAAGGTCATCAGACATTAACTGTGTGACCCTGGTCAAGTCACTTAACCCTGGTTGCCTCCATTTCCTCATCTGTAAAATTACTGAACAACAATAACAATATCTATATACCACTATTTGTTCAGCTGCTCCCTAAATAAGGGCTACCCAATTTGTTTATAGTTTGGAGATACAACAAAGCTTTGTTACAAATCCTTGTGTAACTTTGGGCTCTTCCCCTCTGCCCATGGCCTCCTTGTGTAGGAGCCCAGTGGTGGTATCTATGTACTTCTTTTTCAAATGAAGCACAGTGACAGCATTAGCACCTCTGGATTTCAGCTCTGAAGAGCCTAATGTGATCGTCCCTGTGCAATTTGTTTTCTCCTCGGTTTTTAAGACTCCATGACCTGCCAGTAGATCAAACTGTGACTCTAAATAATAGTGATTTGCCTGAGCTCTTAATCAATGTTCAAAATCTACCTCCTTATGTTTTCTATGAAGGCTAAATCACCAGCTTGGTCTCTCCACAAAAGGGAGTTTACTGGACTTCTTTGCCAACACTGGCCAAGGTTTTTGAGAATTGATTTTTTAATGTATACATTTTCCACTAAAGAATTAGTTACAAACGAGAGTATTTTTGTGTTGAAAGAGTTCAGATCATTTAGATTTTTCAAATTCCCAGTGATCTCCCAGAGGAGGGCTTTCACCTGAGTGAAGAAAGTCTCTGAGCAAACAATAAACTTAGAAGACCAGTGATTGATAATTGAAGGGCTCTTTGTTTATTTGCTTTTTATTACATTTTGTTTGTACAAATGACCTAAGTAGAGGACTAATTACCTTATTAATGGGATTTTTTACTGACACAGAGCACAGTGGGTAAGCCAGGGTCTCCACATGTCTACAATAATACCATTTACATCCTTGAATATCTTTGAACAGCAGAGGTAGAACCCATAGCTTATTAATTTCTCTGACCTCACCTCCTTTCCAGAAAGTGAAGGCTCACTTTCAGCTCCACAATCAACTCAACTATCCCTTTCTGTGTGATAATCTTTTCTTGCCCCCTTCATTTTTGTCTCTTTCCTACATAACTGGGTAGTTCCCACCTATCCTGGGAATGAAATGGTCATCTATTTATATGATTATATGTTGACAACCTGGTTGTGCTATGCCAACAGAGCCTAAGTTCTTGTAGATTCCATAGTGCTGAACATAGACTTGGCAAAAAGATGATGTTGGCTTTTCAAGGGCCAACCTAGCTAAGTACTGAAGAGTTCATCACCAGAAGACTGGTCCCTTGGTGACTAATTCTTTACCCATCAAATAAAAATACAAAGTGACCTTGAGTCCTGTATGACAACTTTCTCATTCTAAAAACACAGTGGAAGAATTGGAAAAGTGGGAAAGGAGACTCAGAGGGTGCTAAGAATTGCATAGTCTTCAAACCATCTGTAAATATTGGCTTAATTGCTGGTACTTTGAATGTGAGCTCCTTATCTAGTGACCGGTGAGGGAACATACTATCAGAGGAACTGAATCATATCAATATTACCATCCTTGCTTAAATGAAATCAGAAGACAAAGGGAGTTGCCTCTAATTGGTGGAATAACTCATATGTTCTCTTGAAGAAGTAATTAAAGAAATTTGTGAAGTTGATTTTATCATGTATCCTAGGACAAGTGAATGTCTTTCATGTCATACTGTGCCGGCCTCATGATAAACATTTGCAGAAAGACCCCCATGAATGTAAGGTTTAAAAATTAAAAGTTGGACTAAATATATGAAAATGTGGTTGTAGAAAATATATTACTCAAGTCAGGATTACTTTTTATGGTAGTATATTTACAAAAGACTAAAGAGTGAAAGTAAGGAAATGAGAGAGAGAGAGAGAGAGAGAAAGAGAGAGAGAGATGATAATTATTCCAGCTCCACTGAACCAGGCAGGGCTTCAAAGGCCCAAGCAAAGAGGGACACAGAGGTAAATTAAACAAGGATTCTAGCCATAAGGCCTCCTCCAAGATGAGGAGCCTCTCCAGAGGCTATTACCTTCAGAAAAGTCAGGAAAAGGAGTTAATTATCGCTCACCCACATGGTAGTTCAAAGGGAGAGGTTCAAGAACAGTCTCACCAAATTTCAGAATCTCAGGTCCACAAAGATCCTTCACCAGCCTTCAACTCAAACTCCAAACTCTGAAGAACTGACTTCACAGGAAGTTGCCACTGCTTTTAAAGACACTTTCCTATGTATTCCTTCCTCTTTACCTGGACCAATTGTAGCTTTAGCTTTGTTTAGGACTGCCCACAGGACAGTCAGTTGTTTCTGATTCATCACCCACTACAGGACACATGGGTCACAGACCTCCCCATCCTTAAGGATAGGTGGGGTGTATACACTTCTGGTGATTAAATCTAAAAGTGAGGAGAGAGTTAATTCCATCTTTATACAACAATAATTACAACTTATATGCCAATATCTGTTGCAAAGGATGAGAAGGTAAAGAAATTCTACGAAGAATTTGATAAGACTCCTCCTAACATATGCTTTACTACTTGGTGATTTAAATGTAAAGGTGAACATAAGGGAAAAGTGGAGAAATCATTGGAAAAGATGACTCAGGAATAAGCAACAAGAGGAGACAAACATTCTTTGACTATACAAAAGTCTTGTACCTTCTTGAAGAAGACAGTCAGGGGGTAAAGGATGTGGTAAAAATACAAAAATAATAAACTGACAAAAAAAGACCAAATAACATCACAAAAATTAAATCTACTCATTTTAACAGACATAAACAACTAGTTTGAACATGAGAGTCATTTCCAAATCAGGCATTTACAGACAGATAGCCCAATGAGCTGTTAGATCATATATCAGAATTAATACAGATCTAGAAGAAAGAATAAAAATGAAAAGGCATGGCAGACAAGGTAATTCCAACCAATTTAAATAAGTTCTTGATATCAAAACATGAGACATGGATTAAGGAACAGACATTAACACAGACCATTATCATTTCCTGACCAAGTTAATAAGAATATTAGCTAGCATTTTTTTAGAACTTTAAGATTTGCAAAGTACAATATTATCTCATTTTATCCATCCCACAACTCTAGCAGGTAGGTATTATATCCCTGATTTATAGGTGAAAAAAACTGAGGTAGACAGAGGTTAATTAACTTGCCTAGGATCACACACTTATAAGTATCTGAGGCAGGATTCAAACTTGGGTCTTCCTGAATTCAGTCCCATACTCTATTTACTGTGCCTTCTAGCTTCCCTGTGTTCCTCAATTTTCATCATAGTGAGACATAAGCAACAGAAACCAATTGATCTTCTTAACACATGGAAGGAGATTTGTTTGTAAAATTCTTACAGAAGAGAATGGTTGAAGATCATGAGCAATATCACTTCATAAAATATCAAGAACCAGTGAGAAAAAAAAAGCTTATAGAAAACTCACCAAGAGATTCAACGGAACAAAAAATCATTACAGAAGTACTGAAGGATGGAACTGGAAGTAGGTCAACAAACAAATGGAAAAATGGAAAAGATTTATAAAGGTTTTGTAAACAAACTCTTTTATCCAACAACAGAGGTGCTATCCCATTTAAATTCTTAACTCAGTCTCCAATGTGGAAATAGAAATGGCACTAAGGAGAAAAAAAAAAGATGGGAAGAACACATGGACGACAAGACCAAGAATATCCAGAGAAAATGTGTGTAGGCAGTGGCACAATTTTGAGGGTAGTGAGGAATCAATTATAAAAGTATCTTGGAAAGGGAATGTTATCAAAGAAATTATTGTTACAAAAAAAGCAAACAAGAAAACACTCATAATTTAGTTGCAACTGCTTTTATCTTCTGATTGCATTTATTGGAAAAATGAAAAAAAGGTAAAAGAAAAGACATCTTGCTCTTGATTCTTACTACCTGTAGATAGTAATTTAAATTTTGGGCAAGTTAAATTTCTGGATCTCAGTTTCATGGGGCTTTACAAACATCTCTTTGAGCCACACAATAATCCTATGAGGTTGGTTTCTAAGCATGTGAACTAGGTCCTGGAGAAAGCCAAGACTCAGAGATATTAAGTGGCCAAAGGTCACATACGAATTAAAGCAGGATTCAGACCCACATTTTCCTGACTTCAAGTCCACCACTATCCCAAATTTACAATTTTTGCAATTGTATTACAACATTACAATATGTATAAGATGCATATTTATTCAGGCTAGAGACTTTTGAGTTGCTTATTAATTACTATTAATAGTGGTAAGAGCCATAATTTACATAGTAATAATAATGATAGCTAGCATTTCTATAACACTATTTGTCAGGCACTGCACTGAGTTCTTTATATCACCTCATTTGATCTTCACAATAACCCCGTGAGATAGGTGCTATTACTATCCCCATTTTACAGTTACAGAAACTGAGTACAGTTTGAGTGACTTAACCAGGTTATACAGTTAGTAATTGCTTAAGACTGGATTTGAACTCAAGTTTTACTGATTCTAATCCCAGTACTCTAAACAATATAACAATGTTTAATATATAAAATAAAATATACAGAATTACAAAGGAAATCAACTGTATTGAAATAACTTTCTTTTCTATTAAATTGCAAATAAGAATTTAAACTCCTTGCAAACAGTTTTTAATTTATTTTTCTTTCTTTGGATCCCCAGCAATTAGCACAATGCCTAGGATCTCTGATGAGTACCCATTATGTTGTTGTTCTTCTGGCCTTTCAGTCTGGTTTGACTCTTTGTGACCCCATTTTGGCTTTTCTTGGCAAAGATACTGGAGTGGTTTGCCATTTCCTTCGCCAGCTCATTTTACAGAGAAACCGAGGCAAACAGGGTTAAGTGACTTGCCCAGGGTCACACAGCTAGTGTCTGAAGACAGATTTGAACTCAGGAAGAGAAGCCTTCCTGAGTCCAGGACTGACACTCTATCCACTATATCACTCAGCTGCCCAAAATCATTGTTATATTGAACCGTCACTTAATCTTCCTAGGCTGCAGTTTCTATATCTATAAAATGAAGGAGTTTGTCACTTTCAATTCCTTTATATTCCTGATCTCCCAAAGATTTATCTGTTCTTATGGATGGATTTCTATCTGCATTGGTGAAGGCATTTACCCATGATCCTTCCAGTATTCCAATAATAACATAGTAAGTAGAAAAATCAGGATTTAAACCCGTGTCTTCAGGACTCATTGTGCTACACTGGTTAGTAGATCTAAGGGCTCTTAACAAAGTGTGGTATTCACTCCCTGTTCACTAGTAGGAGTCAGTCTTTGAGGGTTTGTTTTTGTTTTTTCAAACACAGCAAAAGTCAAAAAAGAGTGGGGGGGGGGTAGTTGGGAAAAGAGCCATAGCCAAGATCCAAGTACTCATTTACAGAGATAGAATCCAAGTTTCTTACCCTTACCCTTACCCTGGCTGGGAAAATGAGGTTAAAGTTGGGGTTTTATTAAAGCCCCTTACTACCACTTTCTTGGGGGGGGGACGACCCCCCATATCATCTTGCCTTCTGCAGTAATTCATTCTATTGCTAGTCCTATTGCTTCTCATATTGTAAATTGCTGCTTACATTGTAAAGCCAAGTCTTGCTTCATTTTTCCCATGCTTTCCCATCTGACCTCAGTTGTCTCTTTCCCTAGAGAAAAAGCCCAGATTGTCCCAGAATCATTTAATCTAGAGCATACTGGCTCTTTTCCTCTGCGGTCTTTTCCTCCATTTCTCCAGATCACAGATTTAGAGCTGGAAAGAACCTGAGAGATCATCTAGTCTGAACCCTTCATTTTTCAGATGGGGAAACAGAGGCTCATAAAACTAAAGTGATTTGGCCAGGGTCAACCGGGTAGTGAATAGCCCCAAGGACTCTAATTCAGATACTTCAACATCAAATGCAACGCTCTTTCCACTGTACCTCATGGTCTTTGTTCAACTTTCAAATAAGACGGACTTGGAGAGATCATTATTCCTTTAAAAGGAATTCTGAAAGGAAAATAGCCCCTGATCTTATGGAGATTATATTTTATTTTTTTATTTTTTTAAACCCTTACCTTCCATCTTGGAATCAATACTGTGTATTGGTTCCAAGGCAGAAGAGTGGTAAGGGTAGACAATGGGGGTCAAGTGCTTTCCCAGGGTCACACAGCTGGGAAGTGTCTGAGGCCATATTCGAACCTAGGACCTCCCGTCTCTAGGCCTAACTCTCAATTCACTGAGCTACCCAGCTGCCCCCTGGAGATTATATTTTAATAAGATATGAATTTAGACTTGAGAAAGAGCACAGTGAGAAATACAGACCCTAATACTATAACCACTGAGAAAACAATAAAATGTCTCATATCTCAAAAAATAAATAAATAAATAATGAAAGGAATTCTGGAGGTTCCCCGTGTTCTCTTTGCCCATCTTCTCACTAATTGGGTATAAACGTATCCCCATAAAGTAGCAGGGCCGTAAGGGGAGGGAGAAGAGAAGGGGAGCAAAGGCAAAGCCCGAAGTCCAAACTCTCGCTCTCCTCTAGTTAATCTATACCCGACTCCGGCATTGCACAGCATTTGAAATCCTTGCCTCAGAGCGAGTTAATGGATAACGCCACCGCCCCAACGCGTGGCTATTCCAGTCACAAGCTGACATCCCAACTACCGGCAAAGACACATTCAGAGGGATCTGAATAAAATGCTGCCGTCAGTGCACTGGTATCTGCCCAGGGCTTGCGCGTCTGCTTTGGGGAGATTGTATTCTGTGTCGATATCATTACCTCCAGCTATTATTTGTATCTTTTTTTCCATTCCTTTGTCTAACATTTGGTTGCGTAGAATGCCATTCAGAGTGATGGGGCAGCCCGGGCAGTCCTCCGCCGTCTAAAGGGCAATGGCTGTTCATAATTAGCCTTGACAGCTATTTAAGTTTGCCAGTGTGTCTGCTTTTATTTGAAGCAAGAATTACTGGGGAACCTGAGATGAGGAAATATCGTGACAGCCATAATGCTCTGCACAGGGAAGGTCTACAAACAGCTCCAAATAGGGCCGGCATCGTTCCTGATGACTGACGCGGGGAGACGGTGATTATGGCCGCAAATAGCAGCATTGCAGGGGGAAACTGCCCTCCTTGGAGACAAAGCTTTGCATTGTAGGTAACTAAAATAGGAAAGAACACTTTGGGGATGTTGATCAAAGGTGAAACAATAGAGGCAACCGCTTAACCCTTGTTAGCCCCTCTCGGGATTGCTGCCAACCTTCTATGAGCAAATCAATCAAATATGTGGCATCCTACCCCAAATCCAGTGCCACTGTCCTCTGCGGTTCACATGAGTGATAACTGGGTTTAGTGACACCATTCATACATCTGCATCCTCCTGACTCTGTGAAGACAATGTGGACCCTACTTGAAGAGAGCTCACTACGGATAAAGCTCTTTGTTATCTCCTTGCTGAGCATCTCCTCTTTCATTCTCCAAATACTCTAATTCTGTGAATCCTCTGGGCTTGGTTGATTATTGTCCTTTGTCCTGGAAGGGGACCGAATGACATCTCTTTGTCGGGTCAGGGTACGGTGTGCCTGACTGTGGCTGATCAGATCAATATGAGTGTAGAAGGCTCCGCCACAAGTTGGATTCAGGTTATCTCAGGACTTACAGAAAGTATGGAAGGCATACTATGCAGTGAAGATGAACTTAACAACCTAGTTCCATTCAAGGCTCAACTTAAAGCCACTTCTCACACCACTTTGCCAGGTCCTGTCTCCTTGTTATGGTGGAGGTCTCCCTTGGGATTCTCCAAATTATTCTGTATTTATCATATATGTATATCATACATATGCATATATAATAAATATATGTCATAAATAAATCTTCCTTATCTTTGTGTGTGCATCTATCTCTATCTATCTCTATATCTCTACATATCTATACCTATCTATCTCTATCTCTATATCTATGTATTTCTATCTCTATATCTCTATCTCTATATAACTATATCTCTATATCTCTATCTCTATGTAACTATATCTCTATCTCTATATATCTATCTCTATATCTCTATATCTATCTCTATATCTCTATATCTATATCCGTCTCTATATCTCTATCTCTATCTATCTATCTATCTATCTATCTATCTCTATCTCTATATCTCTATCTATCTCTATATATCTATTTCTATCTATCTCTATCTCTCTATCTCTATATCTATATCTATCTATCTCTATATCTATCTCTATCTCTATATATCTATGTCTATCTATCTCTATCTCTATATCTCTATATCTATATCTATCTCTATCTCTATATATTTATATCTATATCTATTTCTATCTCTCTATCTCTCTATCTCTATCTCTATGTATCTATATCTATATCTATTTCTATCTCTCTATCTCTATCTCTATATATCTATATCTATCTATTTCTATCTCTATATCTCTATCTCTATATATCTATATCTATCTATTTCTATCTCTATATCTCTATCTCTATCTATCTATCTCTATCTCCACATATCTATATCTATCTATATCTCTATATATCTATATCTATATCTATTTCTATCTCTCTATCTCTCTATCTCTATCTCTATATATCTATATCTATATCTATATCTATTTCTATCTCTCTATCTCTATCTCTATATATCTATATCTATCTATTTCTATCTCTATATCTCTATCTCTATCTATCTATCTCTATCTCCACATATCTATATCTATCTATATCTCTATATATCTATATCTATATATCTATCTCTATCTCTATATCTCTATCTATCTCTATCTCTATATCTCTATCTCTATCTCTATATATCTATATATCTCTGTATATCTATATCTATGTATCTGTATATCTCTATCTATCTCTATATCTATATCTCTATCTATCTCTATATCTCTGTATATCTATATCTATGTATCTGTCTCTATCTCTATATCTCTATCTATCTCTATCTCTATCTCTATCTATCTCTATCTATCTATCTAAATATATCTGATATATCTTTGCACTGGTTTTCCCCAGGAGAATATGAGTAGGAAATGATTCATTGTTACTTTTGTAGCCCCCAAAACCTAGCATAGTGGATGGTACATAGTTGCCCCTTAATAAATGCTCTGAGTTGAATCGAGTGTACTTTGGCAAGAGACAAGACAAATGTGGTAGAGCTAAGAGAGATATGTACACTTTCTGTTTCATTTTCTATGGACAACATCACATGTCATCAAAGGAATGGTGAGAGATCTGCTGAACAATCTGAATAGTGCTGAAATTTCCCCAGAGAGGGAAATGAAAACTGCAGCCAGCAATTTTTCTATTTTATAATAATCAAAAACTTATAGCTTGAGAGGTTGAGAATATGATGAAATGAAAACAAGATGAGTTCAATGGTAATAATAACTAAGACATTATATTGATCCATTAATGGAGGGTTCCTCAAAGTTATATAGCCCTTGTGTAGCCTATACTAATCATGATGAGAGATAGGGCTGCTTGGTGGATAGAGGGATGGTTTCTAGGAAGAAAGACCAAGATCTTATGGGGATCCCAATGACAAAGACATCAATCAAGTGTTTATTAAGCATCTATTGTTTGCCTAGGTACTTATATAAGTTGTGATTGATGGCTTGAACATAGAAGAATAAGTATCTGGCTTATTTTAGGTCATTGGAAGACAGATGCACATGAGGTGAATAGTCTCAAAATTCTGTGTCTTAGTTTCCCCATGTACCATATCTATCTTGGAATGTGGCTAGTTGAGAAAAGAATGTAAAAAGTCTTTGAAGTAGAAGGAGGAAGAGAAAGAGAAGGGAGGAAGAGAATGAGAAGCAGAGGAAAAGGAGAAGGAAGAAAGACAGCAAGTAGGAGGTAGAAGAGAAAGAGAAAGGAGAAATGATCAAATCATCATTGGTAATATCTTATATTAATATAATCTTTTACATATATTGGTATATTATCTCACTAGATTCTCATAGCCCCTCTTGTGAAGTAAATAGTGTGAGTATTATCATTCCCTTTTTCTAGATGAGAGAAATGAGGCTTATGGATTTTAGGGGACTTGCCCATGTCACACAGCAAGAGCCAAGACCCAAACTCAGATCTTCAGAATCTAAGTCTAATATACTTTCCTCCATTCACTTATTGCCATCTTCCCATCTCCCCTTTTCTTCCCGAATTGGACTGGACTTGAATGAGTCCTCAGAAAGAGAAATGGGGGTCCCAAGCCAATACGGTTGAGTTATAGACTCAGTAGTGAGTATTTCTCTTGCCAAAAGGTTTCTAGAAACAAAACTATCCTGCTCTCCCTTCAGAGAGAAGCTCTTCTGGCTTCTGGGTAAATACAGGACTTCAGCATTCAGGTTTATCAATCCAATCCTTTTCACAAACAGGCCATTTTTTGAGCTTGATTTTAAATGGCATTTTGAATCTGGGCCAAGCTGAATGATTTCAATCCTGTGCTCTGATCCTCTTTGGGAGTCTTGAATTCACTTCAGTTTGTGTTTGGACAGTTGGTATGAAGTATTCTCAAACCCAGTGTTTAGTGCTTACGTTTTAATGATAGGCAAGAAGTAATTGGGCAGTTTGGCACATGTCAGGTTCTAAATGTGTTGGTGAAGGTTTTTAAATGGTAAAGGGGGTGGGGAGGAGAATAGATTTATCCTGAAATTGGCAGCAATGTTGAATTGAGGCTTTCTGCCAACAGATGATGCTGTGAGGCTCTGGGTCCCACATCTCATCTGAAAAAATGGAAAAGAAAAAAAAATCAGAGAAAAGGTGGTTGTGGTGACTGGGGCCAGGGTAGGGGCAATTTATAAAAATTAGACCTGAAAACTCCAAGAGAATGGCAACATGTATTTATGATCTTTACCTGAACCTTACTGTACTCCCTTTATCTGTGCCCCAGAGATTTGGGCAGGATCTCTCCTCGAGGGAGCTTGACAAACAAGAAAGTTCAAAATTGATCCAGTTTTGATTGATCCAGGACCATTGCTCCTGTTTCCCTCCATTTGTGATGGACAGTTCATTGTTAACCTTGGCATTATTAGCATGAATGTAACCTTTAAAAAGATAAATCCAAAGAGTTTTGGTAACCAAATCCACATTTTCTATTTGAACCCACCATCAAGGATCTAAAATAACATGAATAAGAGCAGTACCTTCCTATGCCAATTAATCTTTTTTAAACCCTTACCTTCTGTCTTATAATTGATAATTAGTATTGGTTCCAAGGCAGAAGAATGGTGAGGGATAGACAATGGGGGCTAAGTGATTTGCCCAAGATTGCACAGCTAAGATGTGTCTGATCCCAGGACCTCCCATCTCTATCCACTGAATCACCTAACTGCCCCAACTAATTTTCACAATAAGTAAAAGCAAATTGGAGCCAAGAAATACAGAGACACCTTGGGTAAAGCCTCTCTCTGCCTTAAATTTTATGCAAACTAGGTAGATGGTTGCCCATATAATCTGATTTAAAGAAGGTTAGGTAGGTTTCTTGATCAAAAAATATTTTCTCACTGGTTTGCCAAAGCATGAAATTTACCATTACAGATTCATTCCTCTCAGATTTTCAGAAGTCCCCTGTGAGAAATCTGAATATTGATTAGAATGGTAATATTTTAGGTTTAATCTAATATCATCTAAAAGCTAATCACTTTAAATCTTAAGGTAATTAGTTCAATTCAATTAAATTCAAGAAACAAATATTATGTGTCTATTCTTTGCAAGGCTAAAGGCAGTCCTCTGGGATATATAGAAAGCTTATCTCAGAGTTAGAAAAACC
Organism: Gracilinanus agilis; assembly: GCF_016433145.1. Classification (NCBI taxonomy): domain Eukaryota; kingdom Metazoa; phylum Chordata; class Mammalia; order Didelphimorphia; family Didelphidae; genus Gracilinanus; species Gracilinanus agilis. The sequence goes on from NC_058135.1 coordinate 163,232,096, forward strand.
TGGATTTTAGTTCCATCCTGACATATACTACACGGGCAAGTTCTTGTACTGGGCAAGTCATTTAATCTTTGAGTGTTCCATGCAACTCAAAAACCATAAATTGTTAAAAAAAAAAAAAAAAGCTTCCTCTCCAAGGAATTCCCTGGAGCAATGAAATTACAGGTTAGACCAATAAGAGAAAAAAATGTGCAAGCTGTTATGTTAGACATAGAGTGCAAAACTGAGCGTGCACACACAACAGCCTCTACATTCTACTAGGGCAATGGTTCCCATTTAGTGGTTTATTACCGTGGTCCAATGGTTTACGTGAAAAATTCTTTAATAGCATCTTTAGCAGTAAATATAATTGTAAATAATATTATAAGTAGTGTTTTAAATCACCCTGGAGGTTCACAGAACTTTTTTTGTTGTTGTTGAAAAGGGTTCATGAAACACAGCGAACCACTTATTATAGAGTGCAGTGACACAATGTGCAAAAGTAAGCAAATAGAGAACAAATTGAAGAAGGGGAAGATATTCATAAATGGGGAGGGGAAGAAGACTTAAAGAAGACTTCTGAAAAGAGGTGGTATCTAACCTGAGCATTGAAGGAGGTAGAGTGTACAAGGTGTGCAAGGAGGACCAACACCTCTGATGTGAGGGCTTGAAGATCCCTTTCCAGGGCTACTTTTCCACCTTCAAAACGTCTACCTGTTTTCCAACTCTCTCTCTCCTGTGGCTCCAAGAAGCTGTAGCATGTACAGGGGCCACATCTCAATAAAACTGTCTTAGCAGATAAACTAAACCAGATTGAGGATAACTGATGGGCTTCAACCTTGTTAATGTCTAGGGGGATGTCTACCCTAAGCATGTGGTGGAATAGGCAGATAAGTACAATTTGTTCCATGAAGTTGGCTAAAGCAGGTGCTATGGAGCACCTAGAGCAATAATGGTGAACCTTTAAAGACCTTAGAGACTGAGTGCCCAAACTGCAACCCTCATGTCCCCCTTGAGTCCCCTCCCCCTTGCCCCAGACAGGGGAGGGAGGAAGCAGTCCCATTAGACAGGTGGACAGAGGGGTGGGTCATGTGAGAAATGTCCTCAGGTATATGGAAAAGAGGAAAGGGAGCAGCCCCTCCGGCTCACTCTGGCACTATACCATAGGTTCACCAACGTGGACTCAGAGCTTGGTCAGACATCAAAGAAACCAAGACACTGCAACCCAAGCCATCACCAACTGACCACTGGACTTTGATGATGCTGGAAGAAAGAGTGAGACTAAAAACTTTGTATAATTCTGCCTCACTTAAATTTGATTCATGTACAAGTTGATCACTTCATGATAGCACTGGTTCTCTTTCAACAAACAACAGGACATTTGAGGATTCTGAAAATCAAACATGGAAATGTACATGCTACTAATAAACTGCTAGCAATCATTCAATCCAGCCATGCATTTATTAAGCACCATTAGATGCCATGTATTGTCTGGGATTCAAGAACAAAGAATGAAACAATCCCTATCTGAAGGAACTATTTTCTAATGAATTGGACAATAAGTACATACATAAATACAGCCTCAATAATATGTGAATAAATATAAATATACACAAAGTAGTTCGTTTAAAGTAGGTTTAGGTAAAGAGTACTAGCATTTGGAGAGATCAGGAAAGCCTTTATGTACAAAATGGTGATTGAGTTGTCAATTAAAGGAAGAGAGGGACTCTTTGATATGGAGGTGAGAAGAGGGTACATTCCAGGCTTGATGGATAGACAGTGCAAAAGAAAAGAGATGGGAGATATAGGATGGTGTATGGAGGAAGAGAAAGAAAAGGAGTGATGTCCAAAGAGGCTGGAAAGATAAGTTGGGGCTGGATCATGAAAGTCTTTAAAATTTCAACAGAGTGGTTTATATTTTATCCCAGAGGCAAAAGGAAGTCGCTGGAGTTGATTGAGTAGGGGAAGGAATCATAAAGTCCAATGATGGCAAACCCAAGAATCATAAAGAATCATAAAGCCCAAGATGGCACACAGAGCACTTTCTGTAGGTATGCTGCCACCCTCTCTTCCCTGCCAGAATTCATTATTTGAAAGGGAGAGGGATTTGGGCAGAGCTGCTCCCCTCCCCCTCTCCATCGTGTCATTTTGGGCAGCTCACAGGTGGCAGAGCTGGAAGGGAGCAGAGAGCTCGGGCCAGTCCCCTCCCCCTCTCTACACTTGCTGAGGACTGAGGACACTCCTCATTTCCCCCACCCCTCCACCTAGCAGCTGAATGTGAGTGCTTTCTCCCTCTACTGTGTGAGGTAGGGGTGGGTGATTTGGGTGGGGAGGGACACGGCAGTTGATTTGGGGGTGGGGAGGGCTGGCACTCTGTCTCTAAAAGGTTTGCCATCATTGATATAGTCATATCTGTGCTGAAGCAAAATGACTTTGTACACAGGGCATAGGATGGACTGGAGTAGTGAGAAAACTGGGGCAGGAAGACCAAAGAGTAGCAATCTGCTAAAATAATCTAATTGAGATCACTAATGATCAACTAATCACTCAATTAATTAATCAATTAATTACTCAACTAATTCAAGATAGATTTCATTATTTTTCTCCCCAAATCAACCCTTCTTTCTCACTTCTCTATTTCTGTTGAGGACACAGCCAGGTTCAATACCTTATTGTCAAGATCTCTATTCTCCCTCATTCCATATCCAATCAGCTACCTCTATAGCATTTCTCTCATCCATTAAAAATGCTTCACAGTACAGCTCCAATCTATCTTTCCAGAGTGATTCTACCTTATGCTCTCTGACGTCCATTAAAACATGCCAGGCAAGCTGGCCCCTTGTTCCTCATATAGGGCATTCTCCACACACGCTTCACTCTCTCCCCCAGCCTTGTGCCTTTGCACAAACACCACCATGCTGGAAATGCTTTCCTTGCTTTCCTTTGCCTCTTGAAACCCCTAACTTTCTCCAAGGCTCAGCATAAGTACTCATCTCCTCCAAGACACTGTTTGATTCCTCCAGTTACTAATGCTCTCCTAGTCCCAAGTTATTTTGGATTTACTTTATTTATATTTTGATTTTACTTATTTCTATATATTTTATTTCCTCTAGTAGAATAAAAGTGTCATGAGGGCAAACTTTTGCTTTTATCTTTGCATTCCCAGCACCTAGCCTGGGACCTTGCACATATTTGGCACTTAAAAAACGCTTGTTGGATTATATTAGGCTAGACTGGGTCAAGTTGGCTTAAATGGAAGAGATGTAATTAATTGAGCAGAGGGCTGTTAATTCACTGTGTCTGAATCACCTGCACTTTGCCACAGTAGGCATTTGGCTCAATAGCCCCATATCTCACAGTGTGATTGTATTGAGTTGATGGCCAGCTAAAACTGCCAAGTCTTTTTCACTTGAATGCCTCTCAGAGTAGGTATCCTCCATCCTACTAGAAAGGAACTGATTTTCTGAATCTAAGAGTAGGATTTGACATTTGTTGTTTGTTGACTTACTTTTTCTCATTCAACCCTTAACTCAAGGATTATTCTTCTATGAAGTTTTCCCTGATCTCCATAGCCAGAAGTGATCCCTCCTGATCGGGGCAGTTCTATGTTGGAAAATAACAATGATATGAAAAGAAAAGATAACCCCAATTTTTTAAAGGTTTCTAGGCTTTTAAGAATTTGCTTGGCTTTAATGACTTAGATGGTCAGCAGATCTAGTTCTTAAATGGGACTTTACAACCAATAAAATTAATAGTTTAAAAAAAAGAAAAGAAATCATGTCAGACTAACCTCATTTCCTTGACAGGTTTACTAGATTGGTAAATGGAGAAAATGTGGGAAATATAATATATCCAAATTTTAGTGGAGTACTTAACAAAAATATCTTGGGATATTCTCATGAACAAGATGGAGAAATGTGGGCTAGATGGTAATATAGTTAGTGAATTAGGAAAAAATTTGACAACTGGATCCAAAAAGTAGTGATTAATTTCAACTACATAGAGATTTATAATAAAGGCCTATAAGATTCTGTCTTTGGTCCCATTCTGCTCAATAATTTTATTTATGACTTGAAAAAAATATAGATGAGCTGTATGTATAAAATTTGCAAATAAAATGAAGCAGAGGAAGATAATTGTCATCTTGGATTATAGAATCAGAATCTAAAAATATCTACAAAAACTAGAGAGACTGGCCAAATCTAAGAAGATTAAACTCAGCAGGAATGAATGTAAATTCCTACCTTTAGGTTAAAAAATCAACCACATAAAGCAGAGTAGAGAAATAGTGAGGCAACTATTCATATTAAAAAGATGTGAGAGGGGGCAGCTGGGTAGCTCAGTGGAGTGAGAGCCAGGCCTAGAGACAGGAGGTCCTAGGTTCAAACCCAGCCTCAGCCACTTCCCAGCTGTGTGACCCTGGGCAAGTCACTTGACCCCCATTGCCCACCCTTACCAATCTTCCACCTATGAGACAATACACCAAAGTAAAAAAAAGGGCTTCAAAAAAAAAAAAAAAAGATGTGAGGTTTTCCACGGACTAGAGACTTAATAAGAGTTAATAGTGTGGGGGCAGCTGGGTAGCTCAGCAGATTGAGAGTCAAGCCTAGAGAAGGGAGGTCCTAGGTTCAAATCCAGCCTTAGACACTTCCCAGCTGTGTGACCCTGGGCAAGTCACTTGACCCCCATTGCCCACCCTTACCACTCTTCCACCTAGGAGCCAATACACAGAAGTTAAGGGTTTAAAAAATAAAATTAAAAAAAAAATTAAAAAAAAAAAGAATTAATAGTGTAACCTGCTGGCAAAAATCTAGTAAAGTTTTAATGTGTATGAAGAGAAATTTAAATACTCAGGGGGTATCCACAACCCCAAATTATAAGGATGACAAAGCACAGTTGGCAACGTAAGGGAATTCACAACCTTCTAAGGTTCCATGAAGTCAAAGTCAAAAGTGAAGGCAAAAGGAAATCTCTAATTGATGAGGATTTGGATGATCTGGAAGGATGCAGCTGATCCAACTAGGCTAAAAATCTTTATGCACTCCCATGGCAGTTCAGCATTATGAATGACTTCTATTCAATTCTGAAATCTGGAAAACCAAAGCTTGGCTTGCCAGTCTCCTAGCAGACCTTCTGGTGGATTTCTGGTGTTGCCTTTTTTTCTGTCCTTGACATTGTCTTCCACCTCTAGTCTTGGATTCACTCTATTCCATGTGGCCAAATAGCCATCTGCCTTGGATCTTTGTCATCGCTTTTCTCTCCCCACTCCAGTTCAAGAGAATTGGACCCAGATAGGTTCTGGACCTCATGCTGGTTCTGGATCCACCCAGAAGTCAGGTTCAATGGGGATCATAGGAGACCTCTGAAGAAGACTTTTGTTGGTACTCCCAGCTGGTTATGCATTCCCCTCTCAGATTGCTCTGACTGTACATTGGTAGGTACATTGAATGTACTTAATTATTCACCTGTTTCACTCATTAGAACGTTAACTCCTTGAGAGCAGGAAATGATTTTGCCTTTGATAATATGCCCCATGCTTAGCTTGGTGAACAAATGCAACGTTTATTTAGCACTCAGCATGTATAAAATGCTGTGTAAAAAAAGGGACCGTGGAAAACAGTCCCCTTTCCCAAAGAGCTCCCCTTCTAAAACAGGGAAACCACACAGATGGAAGGTATCAGCTGCAAGTCAGCTGGAAAGGTCCCAGGTTCTTTAGGGTGCAGAAGCAAAGCAGATGATGATGTCTCTTTTTTAATGGCATCTCCATTGATAAAATCATATCCGTTCTGGATGCCTAATCATTTGACAATGCTAAGGACTTCTGACACAAGAACTTTCTTTTCTATATCTTCACCAGACATGAAGGTAGTACTTCCAGGAGTAATTACCGGGCAGCATCTCCTCAAAGACGGCTTCTCAGGATGATCTGGCTGAAAGCATTGCTAACTAAAAGCTCCAGGATTCAGGACCCTGGACTTCTCCATTGTGGTGGTCAAGGTGGTGATTCCCCTTCCCTGGCACAGGCTGCCGCCTCCTGTCTCTCCCTCAGGGTGCCCCAGTGCTCCAGTTAGGTTGGCATGCCTGCCATTTGAGTGGCATTTGGTTGGCAGTTGATGGAGACTGACTGATTGATTGCTCTGTCTGGGTTAGATGCCATCTGGAGTATTCGACTTCCACATTTTAAAAGGGGCATCAACATGAAGAAACCCCCCCCCCCCAAGAAGGTGTCTGAAATCACGGGGGGCATTTGAAATCATTCCGCGTGAATATGATTTGAAAGAATTTAAAGTGTTTAGCTTAGAAAAGAGAAGAATTCAGTAAGATCTGATAGTCACAATCTTTTCGTGGACAGGATTGGAAACAAGGGGAGGAAGAAGGGAGGTTGCTTAGGATTGAGTTTTACCTGGAGACAAAGAAAAACTTTAAAAAGCTTTCTAAAAATTAAAGCTGTCCAAAAGCAGAACGGTCTTCCCTGGGGAAGCAGTGAGTTTACCATCACTAGACATTTTTAAAGAAGACTGGATGGCCATTTGTCAGGAATGTGGTTGAGAGAATTTCTCCTCAGAGATGGATTGAACTAGATGACCTCTAAGGTCCCTTCCAAATTTGATATGTCGGGACTTTAGTGAACTCTGTCAAGGAAAGGGTTAAGCTAGATCACTATTTGCCTGGGATGTTGTTGGAAGCATTCCTGTGCTGGGTGGGAGGTTAACCTGGGTGACCTTTAAGGACCTTCCAATCCCAATATCCTAATTCACAGCCTGCTTGCTAGATTGTAAATTCTATGAAGAAAGAGACTCTGTGCTTTTCATCTTTGTAACTTCAGTGGCTAGCAGAGGGACTTGTAAATATTTACTGAAAGTGGGGTTTAAATTCAATTGAATTTAAATTTATGATTGGTTTCAGACCATCCTTCTAGACAAATGAGATCATCTTAAATCCTAATTCCATCACCCAGCATAGTATTTATCCTTTTGGCTTTATATTGGCCACAAATCTATTAACACCTCATCTCGGATTTTGTTCAATTTGCCGATAAAATTTTTGAACCATATAATGTCAAGGATGGAAGCAGGTAAACCCCTAGGAGCTTCTCTTCATGTTCATATACATCCATCTGATCTGAGTTGGGGCAGCTAGATGGCTCAATAGATTGAGAGTCAGGCCAAGAAAGGTAGGATTTAGGTTCAAATCTGGCCTCGGACACTTCCTAGCTGTGCGACCCTGGGCAAATCACTTAATTCCCATTGCCTATGCTTTACTGTTCTTCTGCTTTGGAACAAATATACAGTAATGATTGTAAGATTTTTTTTATTATTATTTGGGTACAGTTTTCAACAGGGAATAAATAGACTTACCTCTATAGCCACATAAGCTCACATTTCTCTATGAATATATTCCAAGAAAATCTGTCATGTACAGTATAACAAAATTGAGATACAAAATTCTGTTGATCTTCCATCCCAGAATTTCTGTCAAAAAGAAAAGAAAGTTAGGTCATAAGATTATAGGTTTAGAGCTAAAAGAGAGTTAGTGCTACATCATTTTACAGATGTGGCACTAAGTCCTAAAGGGATTAAGTGATTTGTCTAAGATCACACACAGCTAGTAAGTATCAAAGACAGGGTTTGAACCTGGAACTCCAAATCTAATGTTCAGCACTGAGTGATCACTTTTCTTTTTTTTAAATGTTTAACAAAGCATCCATTTAGTAATCCATTTTAGAATTTTCCCTGGTACATGTAAAGTTAAATCATCTATAGTTCCCAGAAGCCTCTTTTCTCCTTAAAAAAAGTTCTAGCATTAGTTCCTCATCTGCCATCTTCTGACACCTCACTCTCTCATGTTTTATGAAGTCTCAGAGTTTACTGACAATAGTTCCATTATCACATCTGTGACCTTGTTCCCATAACGCTTGGAGCAATGAAGATGGCCAAGTTTCTAATAACCCAAAGGAATGAATCTCTAATGATGGAATTTCAAGCATCAGTCAGGGGCTTAGGGAAGAGATTTGAAGAAAAAGGAGGCTTCTCAGTGCCCCTTAAATCATTCACACCACCGTGAGTAAGAGAAGCATGCAAAAATAGAAAAGGAATTAGCATCAAGTTCTCCTGTCTCCAAGTCTAATCCTCTGTCTTATTAAGTTACACTCTCCTTTCCTCCTCCTTTTTTTCCTTTTTGTTTTCCCTTGTCATGTTTCTGACTTTGAGACATAGTTTTCTATATCAGTTGGCCTGGTGCCATCTCTTCACACCAAACATACATGGAGATAACTGCTGGGACCCAAAATATAGACATTATTCTTGATTTGTGATGACCAATTAGAAGTCAAGTGCAGTGGACTTTCGCCAATCATAGGTGACATTCGTATAGGATGATCAGGTTTGCAAAGGGCTTTCAATATATCATCTAAAAGAAGCTCACAGCAGACCTGTGAGGCAGATATTAAACATATTCTTGGCACCATCTAACAGAGATGGAAATGGAGGTTTGGAGATTTGCTCATGGTCGCAATGCTAATAAAGAATCAGAGGCTGGATTTGAGCCCGGTTCAGCATTCTTTCTACTATGTGTTGGGTCCAAAAGATAGTCTTCTTCTTGAGTTGAAAATAAGATTAACATACATGTAAAACCCAGTGGAATTGTGCGTTGGCTACAGGGGGGAAGAGGGGCTTGGGGGAGAGGGAAAGAACATGAAACATATAACTATGGGAAAATATTCAAAATAAAAATAAAAATGAAGTATTTTCCAAAAAAATTAAAATAAAATGAAAATGAAAATAAGATTAATATGGTTCAGGTTTAAGTTCCCTATCATAGGAACTTGATTCCCACTGGCAATTGTCCTTGGAGTAGGGGAATGGCATCCTTCCTCCAACAATTCTTGCTCTAACCTCAGCCTCCTAGCAGGTACTGAAGGTCCTGCTTTAGGGCACCGTCCTCCTAATTGGTGAGACTTCTCCAAACCTAGCCCAGATCCAGACCCATCCATAGCACAGTTGTATTTTTTATCTTTCAATGTGTGCTCACATCCTCTCTTCCTTTCCACTTCTAGCTCTGAGAATAGTAAAGAAATCAACACAACCATTCCTAGAAAAGATGAGCTAATGAATTGCCCTTTGGTTGTGTGATTAGAAAAAAAATAAATCTTGAACCCTTGGACTCCATCTCCCAGCTGTCCCAAAATTTCCTTTTCCCTTTTTGTTTGTTTACCTTCGTCTTTACGTTATTGTCTATATAGTTCTGTCGCTACTTCCTTTCTTTTTCTTTTTTCCCCAGTGTGCTGGCTGGGTGAACTCTCTAATTTTTATCTTCCTTTGCTTCAAGTTAGTATTAATAAACTTTGTAAATATTATACTTGAAGATATTGTATATTCATTTTGAAACTCCCATGGCTCCCCTATGCCCCAAACCCCTCTCCCTCAATACCCCTCCCCTCCATGCAATGTTTCCCTCTATTGGATTGTCAGCTCTTTAATGGAAGGACCTATAACAATTTTTATTTTTGCAGCCCCAGGATCTAACACATTGCCCAGCACATAATCAGAGCATCATTTATTCATTCATCCAAGGTCCTCAGCTAGTACCTATTACATTCACTGTTTTAACTTGCCATGAAGCAATTCAAAGACCTGCCTGATTCTGGTGAATCAGGTAATCCCATACCTAACAAACGAACTGGCCAGAGCTGAGTGGGCAGGATGTCACAAGATGATAATATGTAAATAGCAATATAGTGTGTAATGGAAAAACCACCGGTCTAGGTCTCAAATGACCTGAATTAATAGTTCCTTGTCTGCCTTAAACTAGCTCTCCGACTTTGTTAAGCCATTTAACTTCTTCTGGACTTCAGTTGCCCAATCTGCAAAATGAGAAAACTGGGGTGGATAATCATGAAGTTCCTTTCTGGTTCCAAAATTCTGAGTCTAAAAGATCCTTCCCCATATTACACAGAGCTCTTGGGACTGCTGCTAATAGAAACAAAACCCATCAATAAGACCCATGTCTAAGGCTCCACGGCACATGAGACAGAGAATGAGAAGGTAAACCTTTGAATTAAAGTCAGTGCTGAATTTCTGAGTCCAAAGGAGCCTCAAAAAGTGGACAGGCACATGTTTTGAAAACATAAAACAATCTTGTTTCAAATAGTGGTCCTTGACAGAAAAATGGTGTCTTTCATATTCCACAGCAAAACTTTAACCTAGAAAGTTTAAAGCGCTTCACAGAAATTGTAATATCTGATCTCACAGTGGGACATTTAATCTATGACCCTTAGAGGATAAAGAAACAAAACCCCTAGAAGTTACTGAAGGTCCCTGAGTTGCCAAGCCCCAAATTGAAAAGCTCATGTCTTCTGCTCTCTCTCCATGGGTCTATCCACAGAACTGCTTTTCTTTCTTAAAGTTTACACCTTTCTATGTCCTTTGCCAGAAGTGTCAAACTCCCTGCTTTCAGCCTTCACAAAACCCCAGAGCATGGCCAGAACCAGATTAATATGGAATTGGAGAGTGTTTAACAAAATAAATAAAAATGCAATAAAACACAGATAATGTTAATTTGTGGTTTTCTAAGTCAATATGCAGCCTGCAGGGATCTGTTTCTATTTGAATTTGATTTTCTATTCCATGAAAACCCAAAGCAAATAAAAGATAGGCTTTAAAGTTCAGACAGATCTTTCTCCATGTCCTTTGAATAAAGCTATGCCTTCAGGTTTTAATGGAAAATAAAATTAAGCCATTTAGAAAGCTAGAATTTCAAGTTAGGTGCATCCTGTCTTTTTTTTTTTTTATCTCCTGGAATCTTTCCTTGAGCTTCCATCAGATAGGACCTGTTCTTACTGTTTGATAGATATCTGTCTCCCAAAGCAAGCAAAAGGCTTTCTGACTGTGCTGGACACAAGACAACATCCCATCCTCTTCAGTTTCTTTGCTCATAGCATAAGAATTCATATTTATTGGTCACTGCAAATTAAAATCAGAAAAAACGAGCGTATGAAATATGTATAAAAATTTAAGAAGGCATTTATCTGTGGCCAAGTTGTTTCAATGCCAATGTATTCATGGTTTTTGTTTATGTGTTTGCTCATTACTTTTATTTAATGGAGCCTCTGAGTAGCAACCCTTCTAATCTATTGTGTTGCTTTAAAATAGCATTTATGCATTCCTTGGAAGGTTTTACTATCACTATACTAAAGAAGGGAATAAATTGAATCTTTTCAAGGGACTGCTTTCCCAGCATGCATTTTGCTATAGAAACAGTTAGGAAAATATTAAATAAACAAGCCTTGGGAGACAAAACTTCTTTTTAAAAAAGAGAGAGACATATTTATTTAATGGGCTCACCCTAATGGAAGCTTCCCAGAGCCAAATATATATATATAATTAGAGGTTACTGAGAGAAACTGGGGCAACATTTTTTTCAACTATCATTTTATTTTTCTTTCCCCAAGTTTGCAAAGAAACTAACCTCTAATTTTACTCTTTACCTCTGGGATAATGAGATTTCCCAGCATGCCCTGTCCAAGGAGTATTAGTTTTCAGAAATTATAGCATCTCAAATGGACTCAGAAAGCTAGCCCTGACTTTCTCTGATTTCATCTGGCTAACTTCTGGAGGTCTTCCTTACCTGTGACAAAGAGATGACAGCTGGAATACCTTCCTGCCCCAAACCTAGTAGGTCTGTTAATTTTCAACAAAATATGTTTTTGAAGAATAACACTAAGTTCTAGCACTAATGTTCCCAGTTTCATTGCACTTTTCCATGTTGTTTCCCTTCCTGGAGCCATCATGTTTGACCTGGGAGGCACCTTAGAAGCCGTCTTGTCCAACCACCCCTTCCTTTATTTTTTTTCCACAAAATTTTTCTTGTTACTTTCAACTTTTAATGTTACATTTTTGCAATTATTTTTCAATCCTTATAATAGCTTGGTCAGGGAAGGCAGCCTCTTTGTGCCTATTTCACAGATAGAAACCCCAAAAGGTAAAAGGTCTACACATAGAAAATGTTTGGCAATAGAAAGTCTGTTTCTCCCATCTCGTGTCCCCTACACTGGCCATGCCCTTCCCTCCCAAACCTCCTTGAAATTTCCCAGGTTACAGTCACATGCAGCACTGGGCTTCAAAAATGGGATGCTACTCTAGAGATCATAGTTGAGCTGTCTTTTTCCTCAAACACACCAGGATGGGCTAGTTTATCACATTAGTTAGCTAATACTTTGAACTACTGGAGAGAAGATAATGATGCTCCCCAAACAGAATAGTGGAGTGGAAAGAGTGCTGGCTTGGGAGGCAGGAGACCTAGATTCTCCTAGCTTCAGCTGTGTGACCTAAATCACATAACCTAACTTCTCTGGGCTTCATCTGTAAATTAGGGTATCCAAATGGATCAATGATTCTTTGACTATTGGCAGTTATGGAACTGTAAGCAGCACTCCAGCAGTGCTCCTTGAAGAAATATCTTTATGGTTTATTTTTTTTTTAATGCTGAATAATTGTGTCCAAAGGACTAAAAGAGAATGAATACCCTTTGATCCGGCAATACCACTACTAAGTCTGTATCCCAAAGAGATTTTTTTTTAAATGGGAAAAGATCTATTTGTAGAAAAATATTTATAGCTGTTCTTTTTGTGGTGACAAAAAATTATAAACTAAAGAGATGTCCTTCAACTGGGGAACAGATGAATAAATTGTGGCATATGGTGGTGTTGGAATACAATTGGGATGTAAGGAATGATGAACAGGATAATGTCAGAAAATGTTGGAAAGACTTTCATGAACTGATTTGCAGTGAAATGAGCAGAACCAGGAGAACATTATACCCAGTAACTAAAATATTGTGGGATGATCAAATGTGATAGTCTTTGCTACTAGCAGCAATACAATATTGGATCCAGGACAATCCAAGGACTTATGAAAAAGAATGCTATCCACCTCTAGAGAAAGAACTATTGGAGTAGAAATGCAGGTGAAAATATGTGATTTATCATTTGTTTATTTGGGCATATGTTTTGGTTCTATAAGATTATTCACTTATAAAAATGAATAATATGGAAATGTGTTTTGCATGATAATACATGTATAACCCAGGCTAAATTGCTTGTCAGCTCCAGGAGGAGGGAGGGGAAAAAGGAGGAAGACAATATGGATCATATGACTTTGGAAAACTTATGTGGAAATTTGTTATTAAAATTTTTTAAATTATAACATTCTGAATAATAATGATGATGATAACTAACATTTATATAGTGCCTACTATGTGCCAGGCATTTTGCTAAATACTTTACAGTTATTTCATTTCATTCTTACTCCTAGGAGGTAGGGACTATTATTATCTCCATATTACAGTTGAGGAAATTGAGGCAGACAGAGGTTAAATGACTTGCCCAGAGTCATACAGCTAATCAGTATCTGATTTGTACTAAGCAGGATTTGTATTTAGGTATTCCTAACTTCAGTCTTGGCACTCTATCCACTGAACGTTCTGCCTACCCCCAACAATTTTCCAATTAACTTATTTCATGAGAAGGCTGTGATTATTTGCAATCAGTAAGAGTTTATAACTAGGGAGAATATCATATATGATAGATCACTTTGAAAAATGTTTCAAAATAATTCTCATTTTCTCCTATCTTTTGCTATGTTTTTTTTTTAAATGTTGTAGTTCATGCCATTTTTGCTTTTTAAAAAAAGAGAATTCTATTTTTAACTTCACTGGGTTTCATCTGTCAGGAGTCTTATACATTTTCCAGAACTCTAGAACTAGTCTTAAAAATGTGGTAATATGGTATATAAGGATTATTAGAAGAAAACTCAAATTGGAAATGGCTATATTTACATTTCTTATATATTTGGGATTTGATACTCAGACTAGCATCATGGATTTTTATTTCATCAGTTGTTTTCTCATCTTTTCCAACTTTCTGAGTCTATCCAAATATTCACAATGGCTGTTGATATACCAAAAAAAAATAGACACCAATTTTTAAAAAATATGAACTCTACCAACACAGACTAACAATTAATTGATTGTGCATTTTAAACAGGAGGGTGCACAATTTTTTATCTAAAATAACAAGAAATCAACTTTTCAATCAAATGACTGATTGATTTCAACCAATTTCTAATAGTCCTTTAACTTTATATCCCGTGAACCTAGCATAGAAAACTGTACATAAATTCAGAGGATCTCAAAATGGAAAAAGATCTCAAAGGTCATCTAGTCCAACCTAGACCTAAATTCTTTCTATAACACCCTCATTATGTCATCCAAGAACTCCTTGAAAACCTACAGAAATGGGGAACTCACTGCCTCCAGGGACAACCCATTTCATTCTTTAGATGGTAAGAATTGTCAGAAACATTTTCTACCTCCATGGAGCCCATGTTCTACATGGTGGAATAGGGGAGGGTATAGCTATAGAATTAAGTATAAATGTCATTTGAAGAAGAGATGACATTAACAACCCGAAGGTCCAAGGAAGTCTTCCTTGAAGAGGTGGCATCTGAATTTAACCTTGAAAGAAAAAAACTGAAGAAGAGAGGCAAAGTTGAAAAGGGAGAATATTTTGAAAATGGCAAGGGTAGAAGAAGCTAGTGAGGTTTCACAATAGTCAGAGATGGTATGTTGAATTAGTAGTCCAGTTTGGCTGGGGTTAAAATACATGAAATAATACCCCTCAAAAAAAAATAGAAAGGTATACTGGAGCCATTTAATAGATGGCCTTGAATGTCAAGCAAAAAAAAACAAACAACAACAACAAAAAGCCCTTTTTTCCTCTAGGTAATAAGGAACTTTTGAAGCTTCAGTGGCAAGGTAGTGAGATTTTCATCTTTGGAAAATTATTTTAGTAGCTCTGTAGATTCTAATCACTAGAAAGGGAATAATATTGAAATTAGGGTAACCAATTACCATACACAGGGACCATAGATAGAAGAGGTCTATAGAATGAGTTTTACACATTTCCCAATTTTGTCTAGGATTAGTCTATTCTATTTTTTTAAAGCCCTTACCTCTTGTCTTGGTATGAATGCTAAGGTAGAAGAGCAACCAGGGCTAGGTAATGGGGGTAAATGACTTGCCTAGGATCACATAGCTAGAAAGTATCTGATGCCCCATTTTGAACTCAGGTCCCTAACAGATGTGCTCTATCCACAGTGCTACCTAGCTGCCCCTTAAAATGAGTCTATTCTTCAACAGATCCATGTACCAATTCTACTGGTACAAACCACAATCCATCCCTGCCTCATCATCATCTGAAGTTCTCATCTATGTCTTCATAAATCTTCCACAAAACCTTTAACTAATGAATTGGAGAACTTCTGGGTCCTTATCAATGACTTTGTCAATGGACCAGGTACCAGTGCAGAAATCAGATTGTCTATTTGTTGTTAATTTTTGCTTCCACATGATCTTTCTACCTCCTTTTCTTAGTGAATCATGAATACTGTCTTACAGATCTTTTCACAAACAAGCCTACTTATACCAACTGTGTGTTTTTCCATTGCTCTTTGGGAAATTAAAATTTTTCAGTTCTCAGAAATCATAATGATTTATGCAATTTTGATTTTGTCTGAGATCATGATCATCCATGATTCCCAATAGTGTAGTGCCAGTGAAAAAATGTTTAATATTAAAAGTATGGGGGAGTATCTTGGGATGAATCAAAATGTTCTGTATTTTCCCAAATGTATTTCTATCTGCTCTCTTTCTCCAGTTCAATACTGGGCTCAACTTATTGTTTATTCACACTTCTCCTCTAAATCATATGTACAATAGACTAGTTAAAAGCATTGTCCATAACTGTATCAGAATCTGGGCAATATGCATTCTTCACCACTATAGACAAGTAGGCCAGTTTCTTTTCAGTAATCATATTTCTCATTGTAAAAAGCCTTAAAATGTTCTGGGGCTTGATTCAATCAACACTCTGTTGTCTTTCTGGTGGAGGAGCCAGTCATTTATAGGAGATCACTCTTTCATGTGGACTTTGCCAAGGACATCATCCATAGAAGTGGCAATTTGTTGTTCAGTTGTTCTTCAGTTGTGTCCAACTCTTTGTGACCACATTTGGAGCTTTCTTGGTAAGAGACTGGAGTGGTTGGCCATTTCTGTGTCCATCTCATTTTATAGATGAGGGACTGAGGCAAACAAGGTTAAACTGATTTGCCCAGGGTCACACAACTAATAAGGATCTAAGGCAAGTTTTGAACTAAAGGAAGAGAAGTCTTTCAGACTCCAGTCCCAGCGCTGTATACACTGTGCCACTTGGCTACCCAAGAGATGGAGAACCTGTTAGCAAATATGTCTATGTGTTTTGTGTCTCACTTAATATTAAGAGAAAGATTGTAACTAAATAAAAATTTTCAATGATTGGGTAAGGGGGTCCCTCCTTTGGGCTCTGGAAAAACTACAGATAGGAAGGAAGCATTCCACCCCTTGGGAAAGATCTGAGTTTTGAATATTGCTCAACTGCTAGTGAAAAGGCCAGTGATTCAGTGAACTTGTCCCAAGGCACAGATATCTCCAATACTTTTGTCCCCAGCCATTCTGGAAGACCCCAACTCTGAGAATTGTAATTGGCTGATCTTCCTAATTAAAGATGAAGAACCTCACTTAGAAAGAAGCCATTTCTTTTTTAATATAATTTTTATTTTATTTTTTAAAAATATTTTTCCATGGTTACATGATTCATGTTGTCTCCCTCCATTCTTCTTCCCCCCTCCCAGAGTTGACAAGCAATTCTACTGGGTTATACATGTATTATCATTCAAGTCCTATTTCCATATTAGTCATTTTTGTAATAGAATAATCTTTTAAATTCAAAATCCCAAATCATATGTCCATATAAGCAAGAGATAAATCATATGTTTTCTTCTGCATTTCTTCTCTAATCATTCTTTCTCTAGATGTGGCTAGCATTCTTGAGAGAAGCCATTTCTGAATGGAAGAAAGGTTGAAAATTTTTTCTTGGGAGTGATTCACTTCAGACCCAAGACAACAAAGAAATTCCAGGTCTTATGATGAGCCTACTAGCTGTGATGTTTCCACCCCACTGAGCAGCTACCCACCAAGAAAGTAACCTAGACCTAGTCTGCTAGCATCCTACTGGCCAAATGACCTGTCCAGTTGAACCTAGCAGCAATGAAACCCAGTAAAGAGCCAACTCTGTGGACAAGCAGTCTAATTGACCCAACCTAGCAACAGATTAACCTATCCAACTGCAATGTTATGCATGATGCATCCATCAGGGATGCCACAACCTGCAGCAAACTTCACAAGGATCCTCTGGAAAAAGAGAGGACATCGAGGCCCTCTATTTCTCATGTTGAGTTGCTTTGGCCATAGGTCATCCCAATACTTGTGCCTCACTAACATTGTATTATGTTTGTATCATAGATTCTGTGTATATTTGTGGGAGAGTACACTCCGGGTTTGGGTGGTAGGAAGATGTTTCTCATCTACTGTTTTTGCTATTCCATTTGAGGAAACAGAGCATGATGTTAAGTTCTTCATAGTAATTCTCTGCATGTTTGTCCTCATATGCAGCTATTGATCTCATAAAGTGTAATTAGCTTTGTCTTCATCTTCTTTCCTATTCCCATCATAAACACTGTAGAGTAAGATGGCCAAGTGTCCTAATAGAATCACTATCCTCTTGTGCTTGGACATGCAATGAATCCATGTCCACCAACTCTGATATTTGCTTTTCAAGGAGAACTTGCGAGTCATCCTTTCATTTAGTTGTTACTTCCTTTTTTTTTTAAAGGTTTCATTTTTAGGTAGAATGCTCATAGTGTAAAGGGTAAAAAAGGGTTTTGATTGAGTGAATATCAAAAGGTTTGGTCGCCAGGGAATTGAATAATTATCAATCCCCAATTAAATAATAACTTCAAGTCAAAATGACTGTTATGGAAGTTTATTTACAAATGAGGAGAGGAAGAGGAAAAAAGGAAATGGGAGAGAGGATAAGATAGGATAAGTAATCTAAAACACTAGGTAATTTGCTCTGATCCCCTAGTTTAACCCAGGCAGATCTAATTAACCCTCAGCCAAGGGAGGTTGGGTCTTGAGCCCAAGGCCAAAAAGTCAAGAGAGCCAGAGGCCCAGAGGGCCCCAGAGGCGAATGAAGCAAAAGCTTCAGTAACAGAGTCTCTTTTGAAAGGGAAAGTTCCTTAAAAGAAGTTCAGGAAGATTCAATCTTTACACTCACCACATGGAATTCCAAAGGAAAGATTTAAGAACAGTCTCACCAAAGTCTCAGGGTCCCAGCTCCAGAGCTCCTCCAAGTCCAAGCCAGGAACAAGAAGAGGCCCCTGAGCTCACTGAACTCTCTTTTAAAGGGGTTTCTTTTGCATCACTTCCTGTGCCTTCCTCTTAGTTTATGTGTCCAATCACAATAGATGCTTTTCTTAGGACTGCCCAGGAGGCAGTCAGTAAATTTTGATTTGTCACTCACTCTAGCATATGTGGGTCACAGACCTCCCAACTTGTGAGTTAAGTGGAGATGTTTTCACCTTTGGTGATTAAATCTGCAGATGGGCAGGTCTATATAATGTATGGGCTCATTATCACAATAGGTACGTGGATTAATTTCCTCCCTTGAGGATGAACTATATGGTTGCTGGACAGAGATATCCCATTAATAGTACCAACAGTTAAAATTATTTTTATAGCTGGCCTATAATGGTATGGTCCTTAGCAACTTATGCTCCTCTTCTCTGCTGTTCTACCAATGTCATTGTGAAAGCAGAAGGATTCTGCACAGGTCAGTGGAATAAAGTTACATCCAGACAGGAATTACTTACTAATGCATGCTAGTGCAGAAACAAAATGGGTACAAGACTCTGAATATTGGTTTCTCATTTTTATATAATTAAAGGGAATGGGAAAACAGGATTGTAGGGATTGAGACACCTGGTTTCTTATTAGTGGGGGCACTTAGGAGATGCTGAGGTAAAGGGGGAGTAATTTTGTGATTTCCCAAATTGGATGACAGTCTTGTGATTTTCCACAAACCAGATGACTTTCAAGAAGTTGAAACTTAACTTTACAAAACTATAGATAAGGATGAAATGGATTGCTATTTTAACGTAGCAAAGATTATTTTATCTTTTTATCCTTTCCATGGATTTGTTGTTTAGTCATTTCCAGCTATATCCATCTCTTTGTGACTGCATTTCAGGGTTTTGTTGGCAAAGATACTGGAGTGGGCTGCCATTTCCTTCTCTAGCTCAATTTTTCAATTGAGGAAACTGAGGCAAACAGGGTTAGATGACTTGTACAGAGTCACATATCTAGTAAGTGTCTGAGGCTCAACTGAACTCAGGACTTCATCCACTGTGTCATCTAATTGCTCCTTTCATGGATGACCACAACCAAAGAATTTAACATGCAGTTAACGTGTCCTGACAAGAAGCTTTCTCCATCATTAAAAGGTTAGGGCCTTAGAGAGCAGACACAGTTTGTTTCTGAAACTGGACATTTTCGGTTTGGCAAAATCTCCTATAGCAGGTACTTTGAGAAATCAGGATCATCTCCACACTATTGACTGTCATAAGACTTGGTGGAAAAAGGCCAATCTTGTAAAGAGGTTCCTTACCTCAGGATCATAGAATCTGAGGGCTATAATTTACCACACAGAATATTTAGGTCAACATCATCATTTGTAGAAGGTCAAATAAATAATATTAGAACCTCAGGGAGGCTAGGTGATACAGTGGAAAGAATGCTCACCTTAAGAGTTGACTTTCAATCCCAGTTCTGTCTCCTTACTACTTGTGTGGCCTTACACAAGTCTCTTAACTTCTTTGAGTCTTGATTTTCTCATCCAAAAAAAGGAGAGAATTGAGTGATATTATCTCTAAGTTTGCATCTAGTTCTATCTAGACTTATGATTAGCTCTTTTTTTTCCATCTCCAAACTTGGAGACATGATATCATCTATAAATAAAGAAAATGTGATGTTTTCTTTATTGTGAAGTTAGATGGTTAGCATTCACCTAAAGTGGCAATTGGCTACATCCTCCTGGAACGTAATATTGCAGTACATTAAAGTCAGAACTCTGTTTACTCCCCTAAGCACTATAGCTTGCATGGTTCTGATTCTTAATGATGGCCTCAATTATTCATTTAAAAAATTCATCTTCCTTACTCCAGTTTGTTCCATATTAATCTCTTGGGGCTATTGGTTGGTCCCTAGGTCCTGCCATAAAAGCTTAATGCATTCTGCATTAGCGTATCACACTTGCTTCAAAACTCCATTGGACAGTCACCATGGGGTTAAGAAGGAAAACTGATCTAACACCAGACTTTTAGGTAACAATTGAATCCTTTTTACACATAAAATCAGTCTTGTAAACATGATGCTTGAAGTCATTCTTACCAGTGGATGCCTTCCTCCTTGCATACAAGACATTTTCAGCATCAGATCCAGTTGTAAGCTAAAAAATCCATTCCATATTTTTCTAATTCTGTCATTAATTTCTGTGTTTATCTATTCCTATATAAAAAAAGGAAGAACTGTGAGATCATGTTTTAGAATCAATAACAGCTATTGGGCTCACATACATACTCTATCACTAGTCATGAGGCAAAACCAATACCATCTATCCACTGTGTGTTTTAATATCATCTAGACTTCACCAATGTTGGACTGGCGAGAAGAAAGCTGTCTACACATGTAATTAAAGGGCACTGGAAGGGCTTGATTCCTCTAAATATTGATCTGATTTCCTGTCCCAGAAACTAAAATGTTGTATGAGCCTCATTCCTTCTGTTCCTGATGCCTTTAGATCCCTGTGTCACCCAGCTACCCTTATGCCAAGCTATGCTGTGCATTAAATATATATATATATATATATATATATATATATATATATATATATATATATATATATATATATATATATATATATATA
>NC_058135.1:163267914-163306951 GCF_016433145.1 Gracilinanus agilis
ATATATATATTTATATTTATATTTATATTTATATTTATATATTTTCTGCCTTCTGAGCTGAGCTAAAAGGGTGATCAGCTAGACTTTCTCCAATGGCAGTTATAGCTAGATATAGGCATTTTTAGGGAGTAAACTAAATTATTAATTGTTAAAAGCTGCTAGAAATTTTCTTTTCTCTGGCTTAAAGGGATAATATTAATATACAACGCTACTATATTCTCATTAAAACTTAAATTATTAAAAGCTGCTCTCTGATTTTGTTAAACCCCTATTTTAAAAACCACAAAGTGTTATAAGTATTGGTCAACACTTGTCTCAGAGGGGATTGATTGCATACTTTTTATGTATTACATGTTAGATTGTATACTTTTTTATATAGTGTCTGTTAGATTTAAATTGATGTCTTCGGGTTCTTATTTTCCATAGAGTATAATTTTCATAAATTCTAAGATTTTTATTGTATTATATGTCGTAATTTGTTATTATTTGTAATTGGGAATTGTATTTTGTAAAGTCCAAGATTTGAAATCTTTTGAGAGTAATTTTAGGATTTGTTAACTCCCTGAATCAAGAAAAGTAAACTGTTTTAAGAAGACACTATAAAGAAACCTATATTGAATCAGAAGATCTAAAATGAACTGTGGAAGGTATTGATTGAACTGAAGTGGGGAATGAATGCATTCAATGAATGTAAATTTCTTATGCCAAAAGGGATTGCCCCCTAATTGGCTTTTTGTCGATGTGTCTGACTACCATTGGTTTTGCTTTCTTTCTCTTTTATTTCTCTTTTCCTTATTATTATTTTAGTTTTCTATTAGTTAATGTAATATTATAGGCAGCTTTAACTAGAAGATTTTTAGAAGAATAAGTTAGTTATGTTTAAATCAGTGATTCCCAAAGTGGGTGTCACTGCCCCCTGGTAGGTGCTACAGCGATCCAGGGGGTGGTGATGGCCACAGGTGCATTTGGGGGTGGTGAATAACTGTAAGGGGCAGTGATAGTATGTGACAGGGGGCGCTAAGTAATATTTTTTCTGGAAAGGGGGCAGTAGGCCAAAAAAGTTTGGGAACCACTGGTTTAATTGATCCATTGGGAAGACTAGTTTCCCAAAGGATCACAGGGGGGATTGTAAAAGGGAATTCTTAATCCCTTTCTTCTAATTTAATTGGGGACTTGGAAGTCCTTTTATCTTAGAGATGTGTAAAGATTAACCAGTCCACGGTGACAGGAAATAGAAACCATAGAGACAGGTAGGAGAAACCAGAGAGACAGGAAGTGAGACAGGAGAAGGTTATTACAGGGGGCAAGCATTGGTTGGTCGGCCTGCCAGTTGATGACAGTTAGGTCTGGCAGTTGAGGACAGTTAGAGCTAGCAGTTGTGGGAAGTTGGCTGCTGGGCATGAATTGGTCTTTGGGGGTTGGTTGCTGGTGGTATGGGTTGGTGATTAGTAGGTGGTTGGGTTGGTTTTGATTGGGTGGATTGGGTTGGAACTTTGTGGGGTAGCAGTAGTTATAGGCAGTTTTAGGATAACTAGTATAGGCATTAGGAAATTTCTTTCTCTACCTCTTTCCTATATTTCCCTCTTTGACTATATTAATTTTATTTAATATATTCTCTTACTATCTCTATTTTAATTAAACTAAGTTGTTAAAAGCTACTCGAAGCTTTCTTTTCTCTGACTTAAAGGGATAATATTAATTTACAACTCTACTATATTCTTATTAAAACTTGTTATTAAAAGCTGCTCTCTTATTTTGTCAAACCCATATTTTAACCCTTACCATAATCAGTAACAAACAAGCAGAGTGGGGTATTTTATATTTCAAATCTTTTAGACTATTATGTAACTATGCACCCTATTCTTGTTCATTTTGTTTAGTCTCATCCAACTCTTAATGACCTCATTTGGAGTTTTATTGGCAAAGACACTGGAACAGTTTGTCATTGCCTTATTCAATTCATTTTACAGATGAAGAAACTGAGGCATACATGGTCAAGTGACTTGTCCAAGTCCACACAGCTAGTAAGTGTCTGATACTGGATTTGAACTTAGGTAGATGAGTCTTCCTGACTCTAAGCCCAGTGTTCTATCCACTGCACTGCCCACATCCTATATACTGGAGAATATAATTTGCAGAAGCCTGCCAGCTCCTTTGTCAGACCTTTATTAAAGCATGCTCTCAATGCATATATAGATCATCTTCATAAAAAATGTTTATAGCAAAATAGATATATATATAGAAAATATATATATAGATTAGTAGTTATTAATATTTTCTTGGTCACCTGCCTTTTGCAATGATTAGATCTGGCATATTTTCCAAACTTTTGGTGGAAAATTCCCCACCCTCTGATATTTGAAAATCAATTTGTCAGTACCCTCAGAATCATTTTTCTCAACCCACATCTCTTCTGTGTAACTTTGATATAGCGTGGCTTCTCTTCCCATCTATTTTCTTCTTTAGTGACACTTCCATTTCTTCACATAGTTCACCTGAGTCTGTAATGTTAGTTTCTAGTTACTTATTATTAAAGAGAAGATTAGAATTACAGATTGAAGTCTAATCAAGGCTTCTAGACAACCAAATTCTTTAAGTTTTGTCTAGGGAGGGGAGGAAAGGGGGGGGGGGGGGCTTGAAGAGTGGGAGAAAAATTCTCCACCCAATGAAATGTCTGTGTTAATTTCAAAGGCAGAAATGAACCCTCCTCCATGCAGTTCTGGTCCAGTGACATACAGCCCGGCCCAATGTCAGGGTAAACTATTCAACCACAAAGTCTTCTCTCCCTCCCCTGCCTTGATATCTTCCCATGAAGCAGAGTGTGATACACAAGGATTGTTGGCTGAGAGAACAAAGATACCTGGAAAGCTAATAAAAAGGGTTCTCTGGTCTCCAGAAACTTAAAAGATCACTAAAGACCAGATGCCCAAGTGATCTGCTATGAACTATGAATTGCTAAGAAAATCAAGCCTCAAACCCCAGGAGCCTGCCTCCCCACCATAACAAGAAATGAGAGATCCAAATGAAAGGGAATTTCAAATGCTTGATGATCCAGGGGGAACTGTCCAGGGTGTCTACTAAGAAGTAAGAGTTTTAGATAAAAGGCTACACACTTAGCTGTGCCAGCTCTCATAACTAATATGGAGAACAGAGGGAATTCTTATCATCATACACTTCTGACCAATCATCCGCTTTAGCTATGATGATCTCTGTATCTCAGTTGGAAAAAAAAAAAAAGCATTAGAGTGGCAAATCAGCCTGTGTAGACAAACACATGGATAGGTTCACACATAGCAGCTGAAAGTAGCCCACCAAATATAAACTATAGGTTCTCAGTTTCTTTTTTAAACTTTTACCTTCCATTTCAGAATCAATATTGTGTATTGGTTCTAAGACAGAAGAGCCGCAAGGGCTAGGCAATGGGGAGGTAAGTGACTCGCCCAGGGTCATACAGCTAGGAAGTATCTGAGGCCAGATTTTAACCCAGCACCTCCTGTCTCTAGGTCTGGCTCTCAATCCACTTAGCTACCCAGCTACCTCTAGTTTTCTGTTTCTTAAAGTAATACTAGGTTTTTATCAATCATGTACTATTGAGACCAGTTAATTAGAGGCAGTGTGATATAGTGAATAAAGAGCTGGTTTCAACTCCTGTCTCTGATACATGCTAGTAGTTGACCCTAAACAAATGACTTAACCTCTCAATAGTCAGGCTAGTCTCTAAAATTATAAGTTGTGGAGATGTTGCAAATTTTCTCTGGTAGAGAGTTTCCTCAGCTGGAATTCTCTAAACCAGAGTGCCTGGTAACATTGGAATCCAATAATAAATTAAGTGTCATTGGTATATAATAATGCAGAGAAAAAAAAGTCCCTTCTAGCCCTAAAATCCCATGAAGTATGGAAGCCTTTGAGGTCACAAGTAATCCCAGAATATAACGTTACAATGAGATCCTTCATATTCTACTCAAGGGATCTTTGTTCTGTCATTCATATGGACAAAAGTCAGCATGTCTCCACTCTCAGCTTGTCAAACCAAGAGTTCCTCAGTATCTCAGATGAATTGTTCTTTTCTCTGTTTTCTCCCAGGGATTTGCTTTCCCTTAAGTCACCTGGTATGTCATACCTACCAATTCAACATAAGATGGAGAAAGGAAAATTAGTTCTCTCCTTTTGAGGCTAGGTATTAAAATGACCAGATTTCAGATACAGAGGATAATAAATCTGGTGACTAATCCTGAGGAAAAGAGTAGAGAAGAACCCTTGGTGCCTAGAAAAACAATTGCAAAGTGAAAACAACATGAATTGGGAATCAAGAGAGTCGGGTTTGAATTTTATTTCTTGGCACTTGACTGTGGGACCTTGGGCAATCTAGTTAACATTCATATGCCTCAGTTTCCTCATCTGTAAAACAGAGAATAATACCTCTAGTGTATAATTCCAAAGGTTGTTGTAAGGATTGAATGAAATAATCCATGGGTCTTAATCAACAAAAAAATTAAAAAATTAAATAATAAAAGAAATAATCCACGGGCTGTGCTTTGTAAACTTCATCAATTGTCATGATTACTTTTCCTTAGCAAAAGTAAAAGTACCTCAGTCCTGTGGTGGGAAAAATCTCATCTGAAAACAGTGTATGGAGCCAGAGAGGAGCAAATCAATCAGGAGGCAGATATGATCCCCAGGGGGAAGCCTTCACAGAAAGTAGAGCTATTAGAAACATAAAGACTATAGTTTCAACAATATAAATATGACTCTCACTGAGAAAATAGAAAATAGATAAGGGGGGAGACAAAGATAAAAAAGAACTTTAATAGAAGACAATGAATAATGCTCACTGGATTCACTTTAATAAATACAATATCAAGAATAAAATGAGTCAGTAAGGGACATTGGATGGGGTTTTATCTTCAGGAGGGACAGGAAGTCAGAGCTGAAGCTCGATCACCATTATATCACACTGTAGAATAGATCTTTCATGAAAAAAATATTTGAGAGACACGTTTTTGATAATAACAACCTACAGCAAATGCACTACATCACAGGCAACCTAGAGATGCCGACCAAGACAGAGAGGAGGTGAAGGAGACAAGGGCATCATTGCCTGTATCTCCCAGAATTCTTCTCTTTCTCTGGATCTGAATCACACTGGACCAACCCATTGTTAGTGGCAGAGTGTAACAGCTGAACCTGGGCTGCTGCCCGTGGCAACTGTCACAATTGGCTGTCCTAGAGTCATTGCACTTCTGCTGTATAATTATTCTGTAATAGCCCGTGAGGGTCAAGTGTGTCAGAAACCACGTGGCACACAGATGAGAGAAATAAGTAAAAAAAAAAAATGAGACTGCTTACAGTAAGTAACTCTGCCAAACAGGTCAGGTATTTTTTGCCCTCATAAAAAAAAAAAAGCCATCATTAAGTAGCTGTCAGTTTCCCCAAGATCACTGTATTATGTATGTGTTGCAGGGCTACCAATTAGTTTGAACAAGGACTAAAAATAAATAAATGATGAGGATCTTTCTATTTTTTACTCAGGATAATTAGGGCTTGGATTTTGGGGTGGTGTGAAAAAACATCAAGGAGAATCTATAATACCATTTAAAGAAACCAAAGACCCCTTTTATAGATTCTCTTTCTCGTATACGTTTACAATTGGTCCAGCTCCCTCGTCTGGGGGACCCGTCAGAGTCTGGGACTGGGGCCTCCGAGGTAGGCAGTTATTCACTGTTCATTAGTTTATTCTTTCTTAAGATCCTCTTATGTAACCGATTTGTTGGGCAATCGAACAGTCAGGTTGCCTCATGCGCCCACAGGCACGAGGAAGCCTGGCCCTACCTTAGATAAGCAGCCAAATTATTCTGGGTGACAGTCAGGGTCAGGCTCTCTGGGAAGATGGTGAGGAGTAAAGTGGGGCCTCCTACATAGGACCCAGTATTTTAGTTGAGAAGTTCCTTATACTCAAGCCACATAAGTGCCCCATTTCCTGAGCATCTGTATTTGGTGAGAACTGGAAACCTTTCTGCTTTCCCACTGAAGGCCTCTTGCTTCCTCCCTGTAAAGTCAAAAACATCGTTGCAACATTGAAGGGGCCCAAAACAGCAGTTTGGTGGGGGGATTGGGGGGATGGAAGGAGTGGTGGGCAGGGGGTGAGCAGGGCTGCAAAGGGCTCCCGGGGTTTAAAGGGAAGCTCACATTCTTCTGAGAGTCACTAGTAAATACAGGCACACATCACCCAACAACCACAATTAGGACAGTGACCTGGTGGTGCCAACTGAGGGGGAGAGGAGTGCAATAGAAGAAGGAGGCATCGAGATAGGAGGGGGGAAATCTATGAATGATCTGTGACACTTGTTTGTTTTCCATAATGGAATTGGAGAGACCCCCTAGAAAGCTGGCAGGTTTGTCTTATAATCAGAACAGACTGCCCAGAGCTTCAGGTACCAAGACCTTCTGTTCTACTCAGATCACTGGGGAAATACTAGATCAGCCCTCTGTGTCTTTATCCCTCTGAAGAAAAGAGCTACAATAGATCGTAAGCTTTCTGAAGGCAAGGACCTAGCACATGGTGGGTGCTTAGCTGTTTTAAAGCATTTTTTAACTAGAAGAAAGGCCAGAGGGAAATATGGATAAGCAGGATAGTCTTGAAAAGTTGCGTGTTGAATTTGTTATATATTTCATAATACTTTATATACTTAAAAGGAAAATCAAAATAAAGCTTGGCAACTTCATATAGGACCCCCTTTTTCTGTTCTACTTTGCACATGAAAATGTTCATTTTATCTATTTGTTAAACTTGGAATAAAAATGAAAGAAAAAAAGAGTATTGGATTGAGAGTCAGAGATGGGATAAATCCTAACTCTGTCATGACTATCTGTACGATCTTGGGCAAATCATTTCACTTTTGTGAGGTAGAGAGGTAGAAAGTACTGTTTCCTTATCTATAAATGAAGGAGTTGAACTAAATGATCTCTAAAGTAACTTCTAACTCTAAGTTTTTGATTCTATAATAATCTTCCTACCAATTCTCAAATGATAGGGAATCTCGCATTGAATCTATGGACTAAGAATCAATATGGTCTGTCAGTTGGCTGGAGGCTTTGATAACTGAAGAATACTGCCAAAGATCCTCCAATCCTGAGAGCAGGTGAAGACCAGAAGAAAAGCACAGTAGGCTCTTACCCTACAAGAAATATGGCTGAAAAAACAACCTCATCCTAAACCTGTGATCAGCAAACCTGATTCAAAGACCAGATACTTGAAACCCAAACCCAAGGACAGAAGGGACAGGTCCCCAACAGGCATGCAAGTTCCATGGCATATCAGAGAATCACATTGCATATTAGGCTCAGTGTTACACTGAGTAACCACAGCAACTGAAACAGCCAGAAAAAACAATAATAAAAAGCAAAAGCAACTGGTAGGACCAATCTACTGACTCATATAGTTCTTATCCTAAAGTAAATGGACAAGTACCTCTACCCTGAGGGTTGCTAACAGGCAAAGACTTTTTAATTGTAACCCTGCCTCAAGTGTGCTTATCCACTGCAGCTATATGGGTGATCTCTGCTCCCACAAAAATCAAATAATTGGCCTTGAGAGCTGCTGATACATAATCAAATTGTCTGTAAGCAGACTCAAACCCTGTACTGCCATCAGCACCAGAGATATTGACAATAATTAGCAAAGACAGTGATCTGCCTATTTTTCTATAAGCCTCTTCATCCTTCTGAGAATTAAATCTCATTTTAAATGCACAGATCCTAGGAGGAAAATGTTCAAATTTTATACACATATGAAGGTTTTCAGATTGATCTAATTAATTTGCATTCTTTATACCATAACAGAATAGGCATCAAGTGGTCTTAATACCATGTTATGGTTTGTTTCTTTTTTAAAAATCCTTACCTTCCATCTTAGAATCAAAACTGTATATTGATTCTAAGGCAGAAGGGCGATAAAGGGATAGGCAATGGAAGTTAAATGACTTGCCCAGGGTAACACAGCTAAGAAGTATCTGAGGTTAGATTTGAACCCAGGACCTCCAATCTCTTGGTCTGGCTCTCAATCCATTAAGCCAACTAGCTGCCCCATGATTATGATTTTCAACTGGAATTGTTCATAGAAATTTGATGATTATTAAATAATTATTGGTCACAGTTAAACTTTCTTTTCATTTTGTAGTATGGGGTCATTATGTCTTTTTATGAAGTCCAAGAAATCTGTAATTAGAAACTTTCAAAATCAGGAAAAGCAGCATTGTCTGGTTGGAATGTTTTCTTTCCTCTTCTACCTCTACTAAGGAAAGAGATGTAAGGCTCTCAGGATGGGATCATCTACAGAATTAATGGTGGCAGTGAAGCCAGATTTCAATTACTATCCACATTACTTCCAAGGAAGAAGAGGAAAAATAAACTAAAAGAAAAGAATGAGAAAGAGGACAATATCTAGGTCAAAAAAAGATAAAAGGAGGAATGAGGAAATGAGATTGGAGGGAAAAGAAGCAAGAAAGAAAATCACATCTGGACTTCAAGATGACAGATGGATTTCATTCCTAACAAAGGACATAGGAATTGTTTTGAATGTAAAGAAACATTTGTTGGTGAAATAATAAAATCCTAGAACTGGAAAGGACCTTATCCATCATATAATACAAACAATTACTCATCACTATCATATTTTAATGCTAAAGAATCTCTTCCCTGTCAGCTCCATGAGATAGGTGTTCAGCCTACTTACCCTGTGATTATAGCTAAAGAAACTAAAGAGGAACTGAATGAAAGCTATGGTAGCAAAAGAAAAAAAAATCATCCCTCATCCCTAATGCCATTCTCTTCAGAAAGTTTTTCCTCTCCCTTTGGATGAATGATATTTCCTCTCTCAATTTACCTTTCATCTATTCTGTTTGTATCTTGGTATCTGCCACAGGCATGTGAAGACTTTCCCTGGCAGAAAGGGTAGATGAGACCAATTTGTTCCAGGAGCCATGAAGGCAGCAGAAGCAGGTGCTGTAGAGTGCTTAAGGCTTGGTTAGACAAGGAAGAAGTCAGAGTCATCCACAGCATCCCAAGCCAGCACCAGTTGCCTGACTTTTGTCTTGCCACTGGGCTTCAATGACTCTGGAAGAGAGAGTGAGGTTGAAGACTTTGTGCAACTCTATGTCACTTAAATCCAATTCATGCATGAGTCAAAAGACATTACCAGCAATGTCATCTTGGTCCTTTTGAGTAGGAAGAACGACAACCAGCCACCATGCATCTTGTGCATACCCACTTACTTATATGTTGTAACCCTTGTTTTAACATAAAGTTTTTGAGATCAGAGACTATTTTTGCCTTTCTTTTTAATCTCATTGCTCAGCACAGTGTCTGGAACATAGTAGTCACTTAATAAATTCTTGTTAATTGGATGATTGTGTACAACATCTCCAGCTCATCTTCATTCCAGCCTCTGCTTGATTCGCTCTTTTATGAAGTAATTCATTCAGCTTTTAATTTTCATTTTAGCTCTGGTTCCTAGAAAGTTCTTCCTTATATGAAGCCAGAATCTGCCTTTCTGGCACTTCCCTCCATTCCCTCCATCACCATGTTGATTGCCTTGGATCTGCAATCAGAGGACTCAAATTAAAATCTTGGCTTTTCCATTTACTACCTGTTCAACCTTGAGTAAGTCACTTAACATTTATTGGTCTCAGTGTCCTCATCTATAAAAGGAGGGCACTAGACAAAATAACCTTTGGGGGCCTTTTCAGCTCTCTCATCTGGCAATATCTTTTTTGATAGGGTTACTGAACACAAACTAGGGGAATGCTGCACTGTAGATATAGTTTAATTAGATGTAAGTCTCTCGTATTTTTGTGGGAGAGATGGAAAGACATGGGCTAGATTGAAGTATAGTCAGGTAGCTATATAACTGGCTGAATAACTAGAACAAAAGAGTATTCATTAATGGGTAATTATCAACTTCGAAGAGGATTTTTAGTGAAATGTTCCCATAGATCTATGTTTGGCTCAGTGCTATTTAACATTCAATTAATCCACAAATATTTATTAAGTACCTACTATGTGCCAGCCACTATTTTAGACACAGAGATTGGTATATAAAGGGTAAAATAATTCATACTAGCAATGAGCTTATGTTTTAGTGTAGGAGACAAGAAGCCCACATAAATATATATACATATATATAATATGAATATAAAGTTAATAAATGTGTGTGTTTATGTATATGCACATATATACACACAATGAAGGTAGCTAGGTGGGCTAGTAAATAAGTGCTGGGCCTGGAGTCCAAAAAACATTTTCCTGAGTTCAAGTCTAACTTTAGACAGTTACCAGCTATGTGACCCTGGACAAGTCACTTAACACTATTTGCCTCAATTTCATCTTCTGTAAAATGATCTGGAGAAGAAAATGGCAAACCACTTTATGGTTGCTTAATAAATGCTTATTTATTGATTGAGAGATGGATGGATGGATGGATGGATGGATAGAGAAAGTTGGGACTTGGGCAGTATTTTGAAAGATGGTTAATAAAATTTGGATATACAAAGAAGAAGAGAGAGGATTTCCCAGGCATTAGGAATAAACAAAACTATAAAGATAGGATAGTGTGTAGTTTGGGGTTTTTTTTTAATTCTTATCAGAAGTCTTAGACCCAATACTGTGTAGGTTGTAAGGCAGAAAGGCAGTAAGGTTGCTGGGTTTATACCCCAAAGAGACCATAGGGAAAAAGACTTTATTTATAGCCGCGTTCTGTGGTGGCAAAAAATTGGAAAATGAGGGGATGCCCTTCATTTGGGGAATGACTGAACAAATTGTGGTATATGCTGGTGATGGAATACTATTGTGCTCAAAGGAATAAAGAACTGGAGGAATTCCATGTGAACTGGAAAGACCTCCAGGAACTGATGCAGTGAAAGGAACAGAACCAAGAAAACCTTATACACAGAGACTGATATACTGTGGTAAAATAGAATGTAATGGACTTCTTTACCAGCAGCAATGCAATGACACAGGACAATTCTGAGGGACTTATGAGAGAGAACACTGTCCACCTAGAGAAAGAACTGTGGGAGCAGAAACACAGAAGAAAAACATTTCCTTGATCACATTGGTCAATGGGGATATGACAGAGGATGTAGACTCATTTATGATCACTCTAATGCAAATAATAATATGGAAATAGGTCTTGATCAATAACACATGTAAAACCCAGTGGAATTACATGTTGGCTATGGGAGGAGGGTAGGATAAGGGGAGGGCAAGAACATGAATCATGTAACCATGGAAAAATATTCTAAATTAATCAAATAAAAATTTTCAGATTAAAGAAAAGAAAAAGAAGAGCAGTAAGGGCAAGCCAATGAGGGTTAAGTGACTTGCCCAGAGTCACACAGCTAGGGAGCAGTATATAGATTTTGAAGGAAAAAAGTAGACATAACTTGTTTTATTGCACTTTGCTTTATTGCGCTTTGCAGATGTTACATCTTTTTACAAATAGAAGGTTTGTGGCAACCCTGCATCAAGCAAATCCATCAGGGCTATTTTCCCAACAGCACACACTCACATCCTGTTTTTGTGTCACATCCGATAATTCTCTTAATATTTCGACTTTTTTCCTTATTATTAACATTTGTTATGGTGATCAATAATTTTTGACTCTTGCTACTATTATAATTGTTTTGGAGCACCTGAACTGTACCATATTAGACTTTGAACTTCCCTGATAAATGACCCATGTGTTCTGACTGCTCTGCCTACTGGTCATTCCCCATCTCTCTTCCTCTTCCCTGAGATACAACAATATTGAAATTAGGTTAATTAACCCTACAATGACTTCTAGGTGTTCAAATGAAAGGAAGAGTCAATGCATGTGGCAAACTTCAGGCCAACAACACCCATCCTGATCAACCAGCAGCCATCGACATGGAGGCAAGACCCTCCACTAGCAAAAAAAAAGTATGACTCATTGAAGGCTCCGATAAGGGTCAGCATCTTGTGGCAATAAAGTATTTTAGTTAAGGTGTGTACATTTTTAAGACTTAATACTATTGCATACTTAATAGACTACTGAAGAGTGTAAAGATAACTTTCACATGCACTGGGAAACCAAAAACTCCCGTGATGACTCAGTTTGTTGTGATAGTCGTTTTAATGCAGTTTTCTGGAAATAAATCCACAATATCTCTGAGGTCTACCTATACAAGGAAATTAGCTCTCCTGGAGTAGAGTTTATCCCAAAGAACAGTGAGAATGAAGGTTAGTTAAGTTATATTTGGCCACATCATGGAGTACTTTGAAAATCACAAACATGACATTAGAAGCAATTGGAAGGAAGTTACCATAGTTTGTTGTTTGTTGGTTTTTTTTTTCTTTTTTTAAATCAGGGAAATGAGCATAGTGCTTGGCACATAAGTAAATGCTTAATTGGTGCTTTTTCATTCATTCATTCAGTGGTATGATGAAGCCAGCATTTTAGGAAGATTAGTCTGGCAGCAGTAGGCTAGAATGGATTGGAAAAAGAATAGGCTGAAGACCGAGAGAATAGCCAAGAGTTTATTTCTAAGAGGCAGGCAGTGATATCCATAACAATGACCTTGAGTCACTGTAATATGCAAACCATCAAAGAAGGATGCATTTATTCTTCCATATCGGATTTACCAGGGCAGGAAGAGGATATTTTAGGAATATTTTCAACCACATGGATTTAACTCAACTCAACAAACATTTATTAAGCATTATGTATGGCAAGGGACTGTGTTGGGGGGTTGGAGACAAAGAGATAAAGCTGAAGCAGCTTTGGCTTTTGTTAATGATTAAGATTCTCTGGAGGCTGTATATTAGTTTATAATTACTTATCAGTAATGTTTGGAGTAAGATAGAGATTGAGAGAGTCACAGAATCACCTGGCCACTCCTCTCTAATCTGAGTTTATCTCACTAGTTTCCGATCAACAACCAAAAGCCACTGGGCAAGGAAGAGTCTTTAGCCCAACAGAGAGCTGCTTCCTCCAGCTCCTCTCTTACAACCACCAGCGATGTCACTCCTTCCGAATATCTCTAGTTGGACCGACTTGACCTCAGTCCGGCTCACAGGCCAGTCTTCCTGAGGCCAGGAGTCCCAGGGGACAAGCTCCAAGCTTCTTCCAGGATGCCAGGGAGCCATGAGATCTCTGGGGTTCATGTGTGTGCCTCATCCAAAAGTGGCGCTAGCACCGACCAAAATGGGTTTTCAAAAGCAAAAGGGGATGTAATTTATGTTAAATTCACTCACTTTATATAGGAGTTTATATTCTTCTGACTGGATCCAATATGTGAAAATATCATGCATTGCCCACACCCCTAAATTCTAGGCTTCCATGGACCATATTCAAATTGGGGGCCGCAGTTCTCCAAAATCTTATATTTGGTTCTTTTTGCCCCAACCCTACCCTGAGTTTCCTCTCTGAGAATCTTAAAATGCTTAACTCACCTCAAGGTCTCTATAGATGTAAGCGAAAGAATCTCAACTCCCATGAAAGTTCTCAGGGTAATTGTGTATATTGGATAGGGGACCTCTCTAACATATTCTGCTTTCATGATTAATGAGCTAAACAGAAAATCAGGTAACTACAAGAGCCCATTCTCTAAACAGACCAATTAATCAGGGTTTTATTATTTTTTTTGAAAGTAAGGATGGACAGAATAAATCTCACAATTAACCCTTTTGTGGGTAAATAGTAAGATTCTAATTTATTCCAGAGACTTGGGTGGAAGGTCCATTAGAGGAAATATCACAACTCCTTTGTGTTTTTCAGAACAACTCACAGTTTTCTTTTCACTGGGAAACTATTTGAATAAAATGAAAAGTTGTCAGTGTTCCACAGCTTGGTAAATCATGATTTTCAGCCCTGACCTTCATACCAGACCTCCTAACCCTAAAGCTAGGGATGAGGCAGGAGCTGTTTCTGCAAAGGGCAGGGAAGAAAAAAATTTTTTTCTCTTTTAAAAATAGCCTTTCAAATCCACGTGAGAGCTCTGGCTCTCAAGAGGTGGCTACAGATGAAGGCTTGGTGGTAAAATAAAAAAGAACCTCCTTTCTAAAACCTCCAGTTTCCTTTCTCCCACAGTGGCTCCCACCAACCCTTCCCAGACTTCAAAGTCTGATGGGTTTTGCTGAATGCCAGGCCTTTGAAGTAGGGCAGAGAGCATGTGGGAACAACTCAATATACAAGGAAAACTGATCTCCTTTCCAAAATAAGTGAAGAAATGAACAAAGAAAGAGACCCTAAGTCATCTCTTATTTTTCTTGCATTTTACTAAGCTGGCATAACTTTTTAAACTCTTTGTTATCTTTTATGGTCAGGAAATAAGGTGCTATGACTCGTCAAATGTTCTAATTAATGGAGGGTTACCATACATGGGGTCATAGATTTAGGGGTGAAAAGACTTTAGAGGACATTTATGCCCATTTCACAGATGTGGAAATTAAGACCTAACAATATTGTAACTTTTGTTTTTTATTGTCACACAGATGGCAAGTGGTAGATCTGTGATTTAAAGCCAGACCTGATTCTCATTAAATCTAGCATTCTTCTCACTGGATCATTCTGCTCAATGAACCAGATGCCCTCTACAGCAGTGGGATCCACAACACGTACAGAGAGTACAGGGACCTGACCACTGCTGGTTCTGTCACTCAGTGCTTCCAAGATATGGGAACCCATTGCCAGGCCCAGGTCTGTTTCATCCAAATCATGAAAGTGCAAGAAATTCCTGCCATCAAGTGCCACTGACCTGCGGTTAAGCAGTTTCATAACTCCAAAATCAAGTTCTCTCTGCCAGCTTTTAAAGAATTAATGTTCAATATAAAGCTAGCACTGGCTCTGTTCAGGGCATAATTTAATCTCTAGTGATCCAAAAACCTATCCAGGGTCTTTCAAGGGAATCGTTATGAATCCACTATTATTTGGTGCTTATTAATTGGTACTTGTTGATTTGATTTGGCTCTCATCTCTTCCCCAATACTGAAGCTGTTCTTTTCAAGCCTTTTTAGCAACAAAATGCACCCAAATCAGGGATCTCTTCTTAGTTCTCCACAACTTTTTTGTAGCACTTGCCACTGTTTATAAGACAGGAGAGTTAAAGATTGAAGGAACCATAAAGATCTTCTGGACTAAATACTTTCATTTTACAGATGAGGATTCTCTAGCCCAAAAGATTAAGTAACTTACCCAAGGTCATACAGCTCATAAGGTCAGAGGTGGGTGAGATTCAAACCTAGGACTTCTGACTCAAAATCCCTATCACACTTTTCCAATGTACCACATGCTTGCCTTTTGAAACTGAATCTTCTAACTCCAGATCCAGCATTCTTTGCAATAGACCACTCTAGTATTTTCTTACTCCAAAAAATTATCTTTTTTCACTTTCCTACTTTCTTTTTTCTTTTAATTGTCTTTTTTTGTGGGGGAGGGCAGTTTCCTTTCTGACTTCTTTTCTTCCTCTTGCCCCATAATTGTGTATTTGCCTTCTTGTCCTCTTCTCTTCCTTCTCCACATCTATATCCTTGGTGAATTCAATCATTCTGATAATTTCAGATGTCTCCTTTGCTGACAAAGCTCACATCTTTATGTCCAGAATTGATCCATGCTTCTGTTGTGTTCCCAGTAGTGTAGGGGCAGCTAGGTAGTGCAGTGGATATAGTGCTGGATCTATGGTCAGGAGGATCTGACTTCCAATCCAATCTCAGACATTTATTAGCTCTGTGTCCCTGAACAAATCACTTAACCCTGTTTGCCTATGTTTCTTCATCTGTAAAATGAGCTGGAGAAGGAAATGGCAAACCATTCTAATATCCTTGCCAAGAAAACCCCAAAGAAAGTCACGAAGAATTAGACACGACTGAACAAGTACATCAGAGGCCATCTCTACTTAGGTACTATACTGTCTTCTCAAACTCAGCAAATCCAAAATAGACCTCATCCTCTTTGACTCTAAATGGTCTCCCTTCCCAACTGCCTTGTGTCTGTGAGTGAGCAACTTCATAGAGCTTCCAATTTCTCAGGCTAGGAAAATTGATGTTACCTTTGACTCAGATGCTTAACCCCAATTGCCTAGCCCTTACCACTCTTCTGTCTTAGAATTGCTACTAGGAGAAAAGGTAAGGGTTTAAAAAATATATTTCCTCCAATCCCAATAAGCAATCTATCAACAAGTGTTGCCATCTTTTTCTTTGAAATTCTTCTTAGGTACCTCACTTCCCCCCACACACACACATACACCCCTTTTCTATGGTGATTTTCTGGGTTTAAAAGGTATGGTAATCTTCATTTCCAATACCCAAACTGGGACTGATCCAACAAAGAGAATTTTGGTCATTTAGTATGTAAGGATATTGGGATAGAATATCAAAATGTAATGGACAATCCAGGACATATGTTTTCAATACCAACAACTTTCTGGGAGTTCTTGGATAATACCTATTATTGTAACCAATTTATTGCATCTTCATTTTCTCCCTTTAAGCTTATTCTTCTCAGTATAAAGAACAGAACAAAAATCTTAGAAGTCATAGTATCCAGACCCTACCAACCAAAATATTCTACTATTTACATTCTAGCAATTACTCATGTGGCTCTGCTTCTGGATGAGTATTATCAACAGAGCAATGGAAAGTAAGAGTCAAAACAAGGGAGAGAACTCCTCCCAGCTACTTCCTTTTTTTTTTTTTTTTTTTGGTTTCTTTCTTTCCACAGATGTCTCATATTCAGTCTCTGAATCAGAGCGAGGCAAACAAGTAGTTTGGTTTGCAATTTTCAAAAGATAAATGAACTATTTCAACAATTTTGCACTGGGGACCCAGCATCTGGAACTATGTGCCAGGGAAATGTCTGGTGGTGGGCTAGGAAGGGATGGCCAGAAACTTTAGTTTTGTTTACATGGAGTTGGGGAAACCAAATAATGAAAGAGAAAAAGGAGAAAGCCTGAGAAACAAAGGAAGGAGGTTAGAGCTGAGAACTCAAGGAGGCCAGAGTGAATCAGAAAGGAGGAAGTGGGTGGCCTGAGGGTGGTAGATAGGGGGAGATTAAGACCAACATGTAAAAATTTAGGGTCACTAGAGAACAAAACATTTCCCCAAAATGTTTCTCTAGCTTTGAAAAAAGTGGTCACTAGAATAACAACAATAAAGTATATTTAGAAACTGAGTAAAGAACACAGAACTGAGAGTAAATTCAATTGGATCCTCTAAGAGGATTCTTCACCTTTTTAAGTGTGGTGTACTCTTTGCCTATGGACCCCTTCTCAGACTAATGTTTTAAATGCATAAAATAAAATTTGTAGGAAACTAATTATTCTGGAATATAGTCATCACTTTTTTTAAGAAACAAGTTCTTCATGAATCATGTAACCATGGAAAAATATTCTAAATCAATTAATTAAATAAAATTTTTAAAAAGAAAGGAAGGAAGAAAGAAAGAGAGGGAGGGAGGAAGGAAGAAAGGAAGGAAGGAACGAAGGAAGGAAGGAACGAAGGAACGAAGGAACGAAGGAACGAAGGAACGAAGGAACGAAGGAACGAAGGAAGGAAGAAATGTGTCCCTAACAGGAGGGTTTGCCCAAAGCCAACTGAAGTAGTGGATTTCTGGTTTCAGGAAGAGACAATTGGTTGCAATGTGATTGACAGATGGAGAATTTTCAACTCAATCTGATGAATGTTACTTGACTCTCTTCAAAGTTGGTGCTAAAGTTTTCCAGTGTACACTCCAGGAGAAATGCAAAAGTTCAAGCTGCCATCTGGCTCCATCCCCAGAGAAGGAAATCGGAGCTATTGGCTCCCCAAGCCTTTGCCCTGTGCTATAAATGGGTCTTTTCTACCCTTCCTGCTCATGACATTGAGTGG
The DNA here is from genome assembly GCF_016433145.1 of Gracilinanus agilis. Lineage (NCBI taxonomy): Eukaryota > Metazoa > Chordata > Mammalia > Didelphimorphia > Didelphidae > Gracilinanus > Gracilinanus agilis. The sequence goes on from NC_058135.1 coordinate 163,285,792, forward strand.
CATTTGTATAACTTTTAACCTAGATGGAGTAGCTCTATTAATGACATTTTCTGTCCTTGCCCTGAAGGCCAGTTGGCTTAAAGATGACACTTCACCTCTTGAAAACAAGAAGAGAAGTATTTGGGCCCTCCATTACCTTCCTGTCAATCCAGAACATTCTCTCATGACTGCTGTGCCAAATACCCTAGTGAGTACCCATCTGCTGCCAGCCGCCCCATTTCTGCAGAGATCATCCCAAATCAGGGAGAAGCATCTTATCTTGGCCGCAGCAGAAAGTTCTAGTTGGTTGGAAACATCCCATTTAGAGCTCCTCTAACCCTTCCATGCAAACCACCTTTTGCTCTTCCTCTATAGTCCTGGACAGCCCAATTCCTACCCTCCCTTCAGGTTCCTGCTTGTCCTAAGAGATCTTGCTGTGCCTAAGGAAGGAAATGGTTAAACTAGAATGAAAGAGATCACTCTATTTACAAAAACATGTTTGGGAAATAAATTGATTTTTGGAAGACAAGTGACATTATGATTTTTGTTATTTTTATATCTCTGATAATAAGTCACATTTATGGAATTGAAATTCTTTTTCACTTGATACTTTGAGGCAAAGGGTGAGGGTTCCAATACCAGCTCTCCCACTCATTTCTTGGCTTTAGGCAAATCACGTAAATTCCCTGGACTTCAGTTTCCTCAACTGTACGATGAGGCAATTGGTCTTGATGGTGTGTGAGGTAGCGTTAGTCAGAAGCTATTGACTGTGTGTATGTGTGTTTGTGTATGTGTATGTGGTACGATCCTTTCGGTAGTCTGGTAAAACCCATGCACCCTTTTCTGAATGTTTATAAATAATTGGAGGAAATGCTAAATTTCATTTAGAGATTAATGATGTCATTTTACAACCTTCCTGAAATCTATCCGTGGACTCCATGTTAAGGACTTATGTTCCAGAACTATGATTCTAGGATCCCCAGCACTTGGCACAGAGCCCAGCACTTTTATAAATGTCTATTAGTTGACTGAGTGTGCTTTAAAGGATAATAGCTGAAATTTATACAGCTTTTTAAATTGACAAAGTTGACTTATCCTCCCTCAATCATCACAACTTTGTAAACATGGAAAGACTTACATGAAATTATGAAGAGTAAAATGAGCAGAACCAAAAGATTATTATATATAGCAATAGAGATATTGTTTGAAGAATGGCTTCTGTGTGTCTGCCTCCACAGAAAGAACTGATAAATAGAAATAAGCAAGACACAGTTTTATATATACTTATATCTTTTAGTCATATGATGCCTTCTCTAATGGGAGAGGGAAGGGAATGCTGGGAGTTTTAATGTAACAATCAAAAACAAAAACAAATACATTTTAATTTTAAAAGATAGATGCTATTATTCCTATTTTATACATAAGTACATGAAAGCTGGTACATGAAATAACTTGTCCAAGACCACTCAGCTAGTAAGTAACTGAGGCAGGACTCAAATCTAGGTCTTCTTAACTCTAAATTTAGGACTTCCTAAGTGCTTTATCATGGGACCATAAATTTAGAGCTGCAAGGGATCTAAGAAGTTATAACGTCTCCCATTTGACAGAGAAGGACTGTGAGATCCTGGATGTCCAGGATCTCAAAGCTAGTAAATTTCTGATACAGTTTACAATTGATTCTCTAGCACATTCTCCAGAGTAGCAATGTCCAACTATCTCTTTTTTCCTCAAGCCTTCTCTAGATCTCCCCTTCACTCATCTTTCTCAGCAAAAGATTTCCCTTCATATTTTACTGAGAAAATAGAGGACATTCACTTTGAACTCCCTCTTCTCCCCTATCCTACATTTCTACAAAAAGTTGTTTTTGTTGAACAAAGTTAGTAGAATTTTGAGTTATTAATTAAAGGAAATAAACCCCTTTGACATCCTCTATTTTCTCCTCTTTTATTATAATCTCTAGCGAAGTAGCCCCTTTTTTCAATACCAGTCCCTCTATTTATGCCCTGGATCCCATCGCCTATGGTCTTCTCCAAAAGATTGCTCTTAATATCATCTCCTCACTCTCATTTTCAATCTCTCCATATCTATTGGCTCCTTTCATGCCACCTTTGAGTCCAAGATTCCCCTCATCCTTGATTTATTTAGAAAAGCCCTCACTTGACTCTATCATCCCCTTCAAGCTATTTACCTGTACCCTTCATTTCCTAGACAAACCCTTAGAAAAACTTTTTATACTTGCTGTCTCCAGTTCCTTTCCTTTTATACATTTCTAAACCCTTTGATAGTTGGCTTGTGGCTTCATCATTTAACTGAAACTGTTGTCCACACAGTCATATCTTTCAATTGGCAAATTTGGTGGTCTTTTTTCAGTCCTCATCCTATGTGACCTCTTTGCAACATCTAATAGAGTTGATGCCTTTCTCCTGGATACTCTGTCCTCTCTGGACTTTAACACCACTGCCTCTTGGTTCTCCTGTATTATACTCATTCTCATTCTATCCCCCAATCATGGATGTATTCCAAGATTCTGTTTCTTCTCTCTCTGTGTTGTCCTTCTTAGTGGCCTTATGGTTCCATTCAATTACAATCTCTACACCAGTGACTACTAGATCAGCATGCTTATTCCCTCTGCTGAGCTCCGGTCCTGCATCACTAACTGCCTAGTGATATTTTCAGATGGATGTCCCAAAGGCACCTCAAACTCAACATGTCCAAAATAGAACTTGTTCTCTTCCTTTCCAAAGCCTATTTGCTCTCTGTTGAGGGGAAACAGATCCTTATTTACCCTGGCACCTCAGACATTAGCTATTATTAATAAGTATTCTTTTTCCCACTCCAGCCACAATAGAGAGATGTTTTGTGTGGAGGAAGAACTCATAGTGTGGAAGAACTCATAAATAGTGTAAGTAGTAGATAGGAGTCTTCGGCCTGGGTCTAGCCATCCATCTGTGTGATTAACATGGTGACAAAGGCTTAATGGAATCAACCGGGCACTTGCATAGCTATTTGGGGAAGAATTTCAAGTGCCTTTTGTATAATTTCACAGGATCATAGACTGTTAGCACAATCAAATGAGGGAATGGCACATAGAAGTTTACTCTGGGGATGAAGCCTGTTGCCACGGTAGTAATTAACTATGGAATCCTTAAAGACGGTCTTCAGAGGAGAAGAACCTGGCCGCTGCCATTCTTTAGGGGCCACATGGAGTACAGCACAGGGCAATGCAGAAAGGTCTTTAATGTAATCCTGGGAATTTAGGGGCCACCTGGTACTCTTTCCTTTGGGGGTAAACTCTCTGTAGCTTTCAGAGCCAACTGATTGATTCTAGAGGTGCTACATGTTTTAGTATTTCTTGAGGAAAGAACCCTCTGTCATATCACTCATTGTGTCTACCCAGGATGCAGAGCAGTATAGGACCATAGGGGAATGGCTAAATGATCCCTTTAAAACTCTTTGTGTCATTTATTGGAAATTCTTGCACTTGGGGAAAGTAGATCAAAAGTTTCCTTCAAATTTTAAGACAAATTCAGTAGAGAGTGCATTTAGGTAGAGAAGAAGGGCAAAGAGTGCTTTAGGGAAAGACCTTTGACCTCATTTTTCAGATGTAGTAATTGAAGCCCCCCAAAATGAACTAATTCACTTGAAGTCACTCAAGCTAAAAACTGGAGGAACTAAAACCTAATGTAAAACTTAATTTGTTGTTCAGTTGCTTTTTTTTAGTCATGCTCCACATTGTGACCCCATTTAGGCTTTTCTTGGAAAAGATATTGGAATGAGTTGCCATTTTCTTCTCCAGCTCATTTTTGAGAGGAGGAACCTGAGGCTAACAGGGTTAAGTTACTTGTCCAGGATCACACAGCTAGTAAATATCTGAGGGCAGATTGAAACTCAGGTCTTCCTGATTCCAGGACCCACACTTTATCCACTGTGCCACGTAACTGCCCCTAAAACTTAATTAGGTCTTCTTGAATGAGTAGACTCAGAAGAAACAAAAAGCAAACAGCTTGCCTGTTGGTTAATAACTTCCTTTTTTTGTTTGTTTTTTTGTTTTGACACTGGATCCCCCATTCTTGCTCAGGGTGGAAATGCAGCAGCACCTCATTAGGCTGGAGATCCTCAGGGGAGTTTAGATCTGCTGTTTCTGACCTGACCTGATTCCCCTCTTGACAGCTTGGTGGTCCCCACCTACCTCCCAGAGTTTACCATATTGGTCAGTCAGCTGAACCCACCACAGCTCAAAACACCCAAGCACGAGGGATCCACCAGCCTCAGCCTCCTCAGCAGGATTTCCAGCGTGTGCCACCATGGCCAGCATGACCGTTCCTCTTCACTCAAACCCAAATTCACTGTCACACTGTCACACTGTCACAAGTGATTGGCCACTTGTCAGCTATGTTGGACTGGAGATTTCTTCAGGGACTGCTTTACTACGAGGTCATTGAGGTCTCTTTTAACTCTGAAATTCTGGACTTTGGGGATATCAAATTGCCCCAAAGACACAAGAATAGCACATCAAATATCATTATACCCAGTGTAGTGAGTTGAAAGTTCTGTTCACATAAATAAAGGCAGCTAGGTGGTGTAGAGACAGAGTCCTGATCCTAGAGCCAGGAAGACCAGAGTTCAAATATGACCTTCGACACTCACTAGCTATAGGATCTGGGCAAGTCCCTTAACCTCTGTTTGCCTCAGCTTCCTTAACTGTAAAATGGGGATGATAATAATAGCACATAGCTCACATGAATGTTAGGATCAAGTGAGACAATATCTTTAAAGTACTTAGCGCAGGGTCTGGCACACAGTAGGTGCTATAGTAATTATTTCTTTCTCCCTCCATTCTTCCTTCCTTCTCCTCTCCTTCCCTCCCTTCTTTCCCTTTTTTCTTCCTTCCCTCCCCTCTTCTTCCTCCTCCCCTCCCTCTTACCTTTCCTCCCTTTTTTCTCTTCTTTTCCCTTTCCTTATTTCTCTTCTTTCCTTCCTCTCTCCCCTTTCCCCTCCTTTCTCCTTTCCTTCCTACCTTCTTCCTTTCCTCCTTTCTCTTCTTTCTTTCCTCCTTTTCTCTCTCTCTTCCTACCTTCTTTTCTTCCTTTCTCCAGCCTCCCTTTTTTCTTGTCTTCATTCCCTAGATCACATCAGACCTTTTGACTCTAAACTCTGCTCTGCTACAGGCTATTCTTTTGCAAATTGTAACTTCAGCTATTACTCCTCCATATAGAATCTATGTTTATTTGATGTAAGCAGATTGCCTAGTGCCCACAAATACTTCATACTCAGTGGGAGGATTCAATGTGTTTTGGAAAATGAGTTAGAAGGAGTACATGCATATCAGTGCTCCAAGATTAAGCTTCCACTGATGCCAAAGTGAAGGGTAGAACAATCAGTAAATGCCTGCTTTGTGCTGCTGTGTTAGCCTCTGCTGGTCAAAGGCTCTCCTCTCCATCTCAGCACACTTATTTAGGGGGGACGATCTGGATCATAGTATTTCCTGTATTGGTCTATAATTGATTGGGGAGGTGGGGCAGGGGGGCAATGAGTATTTGTGCACAAAAAAATACAGTTGAGTTTTCACAGAGTCAGGGGAAAAGTTTTTTAGTAAGACAAAGGCTTTGAGCAGCCTCCAATCTTGAGAGTCTGTCCATTGAGGCAGCCTGAGTACTTACAGGAAACATGGTACCTGCTGATAGCTTAATGACAAGTAGAACTCTCAAAGAATGGATAATAGCTATGGATCCTAGAATGAAAAGGGGATGACCTTCCATTTAGCCATCCCTGATAAGAGAGGGAAAGGTGATAACACTGTCCATTCCTCTGCCAATGAGGACAGGCAAATTTACTAACTACAGATATCTTGTGTGCTAGGCATTATGTTGGGTACTCTGAAGGCTTATAAAGGACGAGATTAAGCTCTTCCCAAAAGATGCTAACAATCTAATGGGGGATATGAGACAAACAAAATAATAGAAGAATATTTCATATATCCAGGATTCTACTATCTCGGGTCACCCTGAGACACAATGTCCCCTCTGGGAGAAATCCTGGGATACTGCATCATTATGATGCTTCTTGGGAGACAAGCAACAGAAAAGACAGGATGTGGCTAAGCTGAGAAGGAACTCATCTGAGGGTAACTGCCAAGATGGGAGAAAAAATTGACATCTAGTAGTATTCTAAGTGTTTTCTCCAAATTCTAGTGCTCTGAGACAAATTCTCTGCCCTTGTTAAGGTTCTGGAGGTATAGGTACAATTATATGGGAAAAGAGAGAGAAAGAGAATCAGAGAGAGAGGGAGAAAAAAGAGAAAGTTACAGAGAGTCAAAGAGAAAGAGAGAGACAAGAGACAAAGAGTCAGAGAGAGACAAAAAGAGAAAGAGAATCAGAGAGAGGGAGAAAAAGAGAATTAGAGAGAGTTAGAGAGAGAGTCAGAGAGAAAAAGAGAGACAAGAGAGAAAGTGTCAGAGAGAGACAAAAAGAGAAAGAGAGTCAGAGAGAGGGAGAAAAAGAGAATTAGAGAGAGACAGAAAAAGAGAGAGAGAGTCAGAGAGAGAGTCAGAGAGAGAGAAACTGTTAATCATTTGAGTGACAGATCATTTGGGGGTTAAATTTCTTTTTGTTAAATGAGGTTCTTCTAAAGATTGAAAGTAATTCTTGCTTAAATTATTGTGGGCTTTCTGGGCCACAGCAAATAGATGAACATCTGCGCTTCTAAAATTCATACACAACATAGTCATCATGCAAAAATCAAACCTCTTCAGATCTGAATATTTGGGTTACAAAGCCGTGTATCAACAATTCCATTATCTATTATTTCTGGCTGTACATTATTAATACGTTTTCAGAGAAAAGGTTTTGGTAAATGAGTTCTACATACTTGACACTGAACAAAAATACTTAGAGTTGTTCCATGTTTAGCTTTCTGTTTGACTTGTTTTGGCAAGCAAGCGACAGGGAGTGGTCCAAGAGAAGACAGAGATAAGCAACAGAAAATACTTTTCAGAATTGCCATGCAATTACTGTAGGATATAACTAAAATCTAATACAACTAAGGGTCATATCCTTCTCTTTTGAGAAATTCACCCAGTTCCTCAATTAGTCTCTGGACAGATGTAAATTCTATTTTTCAAATGAGATACTATATGTGATATGCTTAGCAAAACTTAAAATCCCATATAAATGTCTGCCCTCCATTCATTCATTCTAGTCAAATGGAACTAGGTCTTCTCCAATCTTTCCCACACTCACCCACTTCTGTGTGCTATTGCGAGCCCTTCCCCATGCTTAGTGGATGCTCTCTTCCTCATCACTTGCCTGCTTCTTCTTCTCCAGTCCAAATTAGGAGCTACCTCTTTGCTGGAATCTTCCCTATAGGTTTTAGCAAATTCCTAACTTTTAAAAGGCTAAATGAGGGTGTGCATTGGACTCGAATGACCTCTGAGCTTCCTTCTAGCTCTGAAAGGCTGTGATTCTGATCCCCACCCTACAACACAGAAAGCAAGCTTTCTCTCCTCAAATTTTCTTAGAATACATTCTTTGGAACTTTACTTTGTTCTTTTCACATTTTACTTGGCATCATAGCATTTGTGCATGTGCCCTGTTTCCTATTAAATTGTAAGCTAGATGAGGGCAGGAACTGTCATTTCTCATCTTTGTAGCTCTAATACTTAGTACCTGCTCAAGGTCACTCAGTTATAATCACCAAAGTGAGGGAATACTTGAACTTATATCCTCTGTCTTGCTTCTATGTAGGGGAAACATATTACATGAGTTGTTGGTTTGTTTGTTTTAATTGACATGAATTGGAGTAAATGAGTTAGAAACATAGGCACGTGAGGTGCTCAAACAAGCCTAACCCACTATGGTCTTAGTGCCAGAACAGATGTAGGAGGACCAGCATAGTTACCACAGGCTAATCTATAGTAGCATAGGGCTCAGTTCTCTCATGTGGGAGAGGGGGAGCCACTTTGTGGGGAAAATCAAGTACCAAGAGACTAAAGAAGTTATGTAACCCATATGGGAGACCAGAGTGAGAGCTTGGACTTTGGGACATATTGTCAAACTCCATGTGATATTGATAGAATGGATAATTGTCATTTCTGTTCTTCAGATGGACATGTTGCCCAGCAGGTCACTGTTTAAGGTATAATTAGTCAGGATCCTCAGGATGGTAGCAAGTGACAAACTGTTCTTTATTTCCATAAGACACCTACCAAGAAAAAGTGGGTTTCTATTACAGCAGGATGGATTTAAGTTAGACAGGAAAAAAAATTGTGATTACATCAGTGAAACACTGAAATATTTACTGAATGGAGTCCTAAACTCTTTTTCCCAAATTATGGTCAACATGAGGGGAGTTTAAATAGATGCTTTTGTCAAAAGCTAACCCAGGATGTTGGGAGTTCATTTCTGACTTATAAATTGTGTTTACGCAGACCTAGAACATAGCCTTTAGGTTTGAGGGTGAAAAGTAAATTTATCTGGAAATTTTTTAATGGAATGAATAATCACTAAATATTAATAATAATCAATTAATAATTAAAGATAGCACTTAAAGTTTTACAAATAACTTGGTATGATATAATTGGTATGATACAAATTGCAAATAACTTGGTATTTGATTTTTACAACAATCCTGTGAAATGGAGACTTTCCTCATTTACAGATGAGGAAACTGAGGCTCTGAGGTTAAAAGGATTTCCCAAAATCACATAGCTAGTAAATGTCTGAGACTGGATTTTAACTCAGGTCTTCTTGACTCCAAGACCAGTACTCTATCTGCTATGCTATCTAGCTACTCCATCATTATATGATTACATTATTTATATCATTTAACAAGCTTAAGTTTAGAAGAAAAAGAGATGAGCAGAGAAGTTGGAGTTAATGTCCAGATGTTGAATGAATAGATTTATTAAACACTTTTTATTTGCCAAGCACTATTACTATTCAGTTGTTTCAGTCATGTCAAACTCTTCTTGACCCCATTTAGGGTTTTCTTAGCAAAGATACTGGAGTGGTTTGCCATTTTCTTCTCTAGTTCATTTTAAAGATGAGGACACTGAGGCCAATTGGGCTAAGTGATTTGCCCAGGGTCATCCAGCTAGCAAGTATCTGAGGCCAGATTTGTATTGAGGAAGATGAGTCTTACTGACTCTATGGCTGGTGCTCTATCTACCATGCCACCGCATGTACCTGCCAGGCAACTAAACACTGAGAGAAAAAAAGACAGAGACATAGAAAGAGAAACAGAGGCAGAGAGACAGATGGAAATAGCCCTTAACCTCAAGGAGCTTAAATTCCATTAAAGACTATACATATGAGAAAGGAGTGACTAAGATGGATTATTTCATTTGGGAAGTCACAAGAGATGGTGGATGGAGTTATTAGCAGTCAATGAACAAATCCTTTCAAAAACTAATATGGTAGAGTTGATTGGATGACTATTTCCAGAACATGGGAGAAGAGGGCAAGAATAGGAGACATCTTGGAAAGCAGAATCCCTGAATTCAAGAGGATTAAGTCTTGGGCTGTATGTCCAGTGAGGACTGTATGTCTCCAGTGTAGGAGTTCTAGAACTGCTCGATGGCATCTATGGAGGTAGAGATGGAGAGCAGCGGGATATCATTCCCAGATGCCTGTCTTCTACAATGGAACAAGAAAGGCTACAGACTTGCACACTCTGTTGGTAACATAGAATGCAATTCAGTTCTTTTAAGAGTGTAAAAGAATGTATTTCGTTTTAAAGCTATTAAGATAGCTCACAACAGTATATTTTAGAGACAAAGGAGTATTCATTCCATGATTCATCTCTCTTCAGTGGATATACTCTGTATCAAAGCATTCATTCTAAATGACTAAATAGTCATTATCCAAACATTTATCCCTATGGAGCCTGCTTGTACCTAGTTGTTTGCAGGTGAACTCCTTACAGGGAGCCCCTCTCTTTTGCCTTTCTTTGGATTCCCAGCTCTTCACAGTGCCTGGAACAGCAGAGGGGCTTAATATATATTTATTGACTGGCAAGCTAACTATCAATGCGCTACAATGTTTGCCCTTCAATATTAAGGAGAAGACTTCCTCTTCTACCTTCCTGAAACAAATTCAGTCACTGACAATTATCACTGGCTGCTGCCTGAATCCCTATTGATTGCACTTAGTGGGGGAAAAGAACCCTGAATTTCCCTTTCAATAACATTCTCAAACCATACAGATTTTTTAAAAGCAATTTAGCAAAAAATGAAGATAACATTTTCCAAATTGTATCTTAGAGAGAATGAAGACAATCAAGTGTTTTGTCAACACATATAAAATCACTTGTGCAGCCTTCGTTGGATAGTTATAAAGCATTAAAGTGATACACTTCTCCAAAGGTTAAGAAATGCTTTATGAACTGTTAGGGGTGGGAGAGGAGGAGACTGGGAAAAGAAAACATTTTTTAAAAAGGGGGCAAGGATTCAAAGCAATGTTAAAAGAAGGAGTTAGTGGGCCACTTCTTTAAAATGCTCCTTTATGCTTTTTTCCTTTTTTATGCAGTTTTCTTGATGGCATTCATTACAGGGCTAATCTACATGAGGCATGGAGGTTAAATAGAAAATATTAAAGAAACTTTAGCTAATGAATCAGCCCAAACAGGCAGCCAGGTAGATAAATTGAGACCAGAGAAAGGTCAGATTTCTTTGGGGAAGATGGGAGTGTGATTTTCAGGAAGGAAAAAAAAAGCCCTTAATAGCTAAACTTGTCATCTACTAAATTTGTCATCTACTAAAAATCAAAATGAGGGGTACAGTGGAAAAACTCAACCTTATCTGTCAAATACCTCCGTGTCCCCATCTTTACAGTTAAGTTCCCTTAACTGGGCTCTGAAATCCTTTAGCTTGTCAACATTGAAAAACACAGAACCACCAAAGAAATAAGAAAGAACAAGTCTTCAATCTGGACAAGAAAGACAATGCTCTAATGGCCTCCACAAAGAGTCATGTGCAAAATATCACACAGATTCAAACTCTAGGACTCTGGAAACACTGTCTCCACATAAAAGTACCACAAAATGGATTTTCCACTGAACTGAAGGACTTGGGGTCTTATATACACTCTGGGGAATGAAGGAAAGGGAAGGTTTATGAAAGAGGCAGTAGCCTGAAGCTGGGATACCAAGGAGTAGCCTGAGGGGCTAAGAAGACAAAAAGAGTACTTAAGATTTGAGTATTTCTATCACCCCTATTATTCGTGCTTAATAGATGCTTAATGGTCCATTGTTCTAAGACAAAGATCAGTCTGGGAATTCCCTGAAGGCTAAATTCCAAGGGGACAAAGGTAAATTTGGGGGTTCCATAAAATAAGATCATCAAACTTCTGGTTTGCTTCAGTTTCCTCAGCTGTATAATAGAAGTTATAATAACACTCACCTAGCAGTATTGTCATGAGGATTAAGTGAAACAATATTTATAAAGCCCTTAGCACAATACCTGGCTCATAGATGTTGTTGTTCCCTATAAAAATGCCACATAATGTCATAATAAGATACTATATGATTTCCCTTTCCTTCTCCTTCCCCCTTCCAGTTCTAGCCCTATGAGCATCATTTAAAATTTTGGCATGACATGTGGATGATGCTTAGTTGCTCTGCAAGCAGAACATACATTTTGGTGACTATTCTAGAAAGTTGGTATGGTGCTGTGGACATCCTGGTGTCCAAGGACCAGCTTAGTTTGGGGGAGTTCACCTCCAGAAGGTTGGCCTGCAAGGTGGCAAATGTTTTTTTTTTCTTTTAATTTATGGTCTTGTTTTGTTTTGCCCATAACAACTCTTGGTTGAGTATCTACGATGATGTGCAAATTATCTGGAAAAAGTCCAGTAATTAAATGGATTGATATACAATATGCTTGCAATGATTTCATTTTTTTAAAAAAAATCAGTCAAAATGAAATATGACCTCTTGCTGCAAACATTTTTATGACAAAGTTTGAGTTCAAAAGATTTCTACACATATTCTTTAATATTTTATCTTAATATCCAATGTAATAAAAGTATGGTTTCAAGGATACTTTTTATGAGCAATAAGTTCTTCCAACCCATTCCTGACCACTTTGGCCACCAGTGACTGACTAAAAACCCTTCTTTTAACCCTTATCTTTTGTCTTAGTATTAAAAATCTTGTTTAATGAAACCCTCAAATTTACCTTTGTCCCTTGGGAACTCCTCTTCAAGGAACTAGACTGAACAATAAGCCATCAAATACCCATTAAGCCCTCTGAATGGGAGTCATACATTCAAACCTTAAGTATTCTTTTGTCTTAGGAATTTCTACCATTGTATGTAGATTCTTCCCAGGTAGTCTTGCCCCTGGCTGGAATCCTCCTCCCCAATCCTCCACCTGAAGCCAAGCAGTTGTCCTTCCCTTTCCTTTATTCTCCAGAGTGTATATAGGACCCCAAGTTCTTTGGCTCAATGGAAATTCCTATGAGGCAATTCGCAGGATGTACATTCCCATTCATGGTGCATTTTCCTGAAGACATTATTCCCAGAGTCCCATAAGAACTCTTTCTCTCTTTTCCTAAATAAGACTAGTTCTTTCTAACAACTTTGGTGGTTCTGTTTTTTTTTTTTTTTCCAGATTGACAGTATTAATTCTAAGACAGCAGAGGGGCAAGGGTTAGGCCATTTGGGGTTATACAACTAGGATGTGCCTATGGCCATATTTGAACTTAGATTCTCCTGACTTCAGGCCTGGGGCTCTATCCACTGTCCTGGAATATTTATTTGATGATAAAGTACAAAAATAGAAGCACAAACATCCCTCAATACTTCCGATGCACAAGCTCCCTATAACACTTTTCTTGATCTCTTCGGAGAGTGGGATTAGTTAGCATAGTTTCAACTTTGGTCCCACCAAATTCATGGTCCATTGTTGGTTTGCTTTACATCTAAATAGCCATTCAGATTCTTTTCCCTGCTTTGAGAGGGGAGAGGGGGAAGCAATAAAAACATAGGCCAATAAAATCTCTTATATTCTACCAAAGCCCCAAGCTGGAGGAAATCCCAGCAATTAGAAAAAGAATTTCCCTTTTGTTCTTTGTGTCCTAGCAGGAGACACACACATACAGACATGAATAGGTCATGTCATGGAAAGTAGAAGTGCCAAAGAGAGATGAGTCTTGGGCTGGCTAGATGTGGTAAACTCTCTCCAAACAGGACAATACGTCCCCACATGGTTACTATCTTAGAGAAAATGATTTCTCTTGAGAAACATAGTAAATATAGAACAAAAATGGATCCTTAAAGAAATGGAGAGTGAGATCTAGAGCAAGATTAAGGACTTGGAGGGAGGTAGAATTTTCAATCATTTTGGTTTTGCCTTTAGATACCTGATACCATTCAGTATTGATTTCAGGTAAGCCTGTATCATTCAGGTACCTTTTCAGCATCAGCAACAGTAGCAGCCCCAGCATCACTAAATCAGAGTCCTGTTCCTTCTACCACCTCCACTCTAAAAGCTCCTTTTCTTCTCTTGCTCTGGACCTCTCGTTTCTTGATATTTTAGTTTCCCTCTTCACCACCACCCTTTCTCTAGGATGAAGAAAGAAGCAGACTCCTTGAAGACCTGGTCACAGTCCTTGGATCAGAATACAAAGAGGATTTCCATCCCATTCAACTGGCATCCCTCCCAACCATACTCAAAGCCCTTGGCTAAGAGGGTACTATGGTTAGAAACAAAGATAAAATATTCATAATGAGACATCTAAATGGGATAGCTATTCTCCAGTGTAGGAGAATCTTCTTAAGGTTATAAATGGGCACCTTACTGATGCTTTCTTCTCACCTCAATGGGATAGTTAGGGTCTTATGACTTTGAGCTTAAAAAAAGAACTTCCAGATCATTTATTTTAATTCCCTTGTTTGAAGATGAGGAAGTTGAGGCACAGGAAGTGACTTGCTCATGGTCGCATAGATAATAAATACTCACTCTAAGTCCAGATTCCTTTCCTTCTTTTTCAAACCCTTACCTTCTGACTTAGAATTAATATTAAGCATTGGTTCCAAGGATGAAGAGTCCCAAGGGCTAGGCAATTAGGGTTAAATGAGTTACCCAGGGTCACTCAGTTTGGAAGTATATAAGGTCACATTTGAACTTAGGACTTCTCATCTCCAAGCCTGAATCTAGGGCTCTTTCTAGCACATAACTATGGCACTTTGTATTGATAACAGACTGAGGATCTCTAGGGCTTGAATTGGTAAGCATAACATAGCATATCCTGCAATGCTCCTTCTTTGGGAATTTTCATGGGTAATGAAGATAAGAAATTCCCTCTTAGAATGTCAGGGAAAGAAAATTCCATAAAGCTTCCAGCTGGAATTAGAACTCCATTATATGGACTCCCAGTCCATCCTGTTATCCATGCCATTTACAGTTCTTTAAAGCTGGAAGGAATTTTAAAGACCATCTTGTGGAACCCCTTCATTTTACAGAAAAGGAAACTGAGGCCCAAAAACTTCCCAAGAAGTTAATAAAGGAGGGGATTGAGACTTGAACCCAGGTCTTCCAACTCCAAAGACAGTGTGCTCTTTCCATTACACTAGTGATGCAAAACATGAATGTAGCATGGGAAAACCTGGATCCAAGTGCCTTGCTGCTAACACATACTAGCTGTTTAAAACTGTTGTGGAGGAATTTGAGGTGAACCCCAGGTTTGGGACAGGAACCTTTTGCAAGAATGCAAGACTTCAAAACTTAGCAGCTTAGAAATAAAAAGAGAAATTTATTAATTTGAAATTCATGCTAAAATGGTCAGGAGTCAGTTCAGGTGGAGTACTATCTCCTAGAGGAGATGGATTCTTATACCCTTGCAATAACTGGGGCTGCGTGACCAAGGATAAGGCAATGGAATAAGGCTAGGCAGAAGTGGGAGATATTTGTCACCTGACTAGGGCTAGAGTGATGTTTTGTGTTCCGAAGACATAGGGGGTGACCAGGTATAGTTTAGGGGACAAGTAGATGTCCTAGATACAATCCAATGGTATCAGAGCATAACCGGAAGATGTATATCTGTGTCCATCTCAAAATCTAGGGGAAAATCCAAGGGGAGTATTTCTCTCAGGGGTCTTCCCTTATCGAGGGTCTCTGATGCCCCACGGTCATCTTTTCCTCAGCATTGCAAGAATGCAAGGAAGGAAAGGAATTTTCCTGCTTTCTTTTTGACCTGAAATACTTCTGGAATCTGGGGTGTCCAAGGGAAACACAAGATCCCATGGCAAAACAAGAGCAAATCATTTAGTCTGTCAGTACTCTCCAGGGAACTCTAAAGACTATAAATTATAAGGAATGGTGATGTGCCTTGGGGAAGGAGTTTTCATACTGGTATCTCCCCAACACCAATGAAATCCAGTCCAGCCTTATTCCCTATGCCCTTCCAGACTGGGTTCCATAGAATACTGGGAAAGACTTCCTGCAAGACTCCTTGAATTGGGTCTTGAGGGAAGCCAGGAAAGAAAAAAAGTGGAGGGAGGTGGGACAAAGCATTCAAGACATGGAGAAACCTCACTGCGACTCTATTGTATTAGATTTTTTTTCCTACCACATTCCCTAATTATTTATGTTAATATGTTTCAACCAGCAAGTACGGTCTAATCTCTTCGGAGTATAAATAAATTTAAGGCTAAAGATATATTTCCTTGTCCGATTTGATGCTACTCGGTGCTAAAAATCTTTGACTTACCAAAGCATCTAGACCCTAAGAATGTGTTGCTCTGGGTAAGCAAACTCACTCAGACTCATTTCCTCAGTGGCCTCGGAAGATCGTAGACAAACACACTGACAGAAAAAGCAAGCTGAACATGCTGGAAATAAGCAACAGTAACCAAGGAAAGTGAGTAAGAGCGGAGTGTGGCCCCAGTCATCTGGTAAAAGGAACTCAAAGCCGGAGGAAAATAATAGAACAAGCCGGGAGAGAACACGGCACATCTGCAAACATCCTGTAGACAATGAGCAACAAACAGCTGGGCACGGGACCAAATCAGTTCAGGCAAATGTGCTGGCGCTTCTGCGTGATGAGCGGATGCAAGGGAGGCAGCAGATGCAGCACAGCTGGACCAGAGAAGCATGTGACGCTGTGACTTGCAAACCATGCCTGAAAAATTCATTCTTCTAATCTTGGATGTGAAAAGAGTCACATGGACCCCAAATCAGCGAAAAGATCCTAGCCAAAGGGGGAGAAAGAGAGAGAGAGAAAGAGAGAGAGAGAGAGCAAATAGATGTGTGCATCCGAGTGAGAAGAACCGACCAAAGGACACTGGAGCAGTTTGTCTTCGATTTACTTCTGGTTGGACGTGGTCATCTTTCATTGATGAAACCACCCAGGAAATGTGCTAAAATTGGAAGCGATGCTAAATTAAGACACATTAGAGAAGAGGGAAAATACCGGAAAGAAGCAAAGCTTGACTCTATGATTCTCGAGTTCAGAGGCTGGGGTCTAAGTGCCAAGAAGCACTATTCCTTAGCTCTTTTGTAGTGTTAGAAATCAAACCACCAGATGTTAATTGAAGAGCTTTTTTTAGAGTACTTTAAGGTTTACAAAAGTACTTTCCTCGCAGCTTCCCCACTGCAAGAGAGAAGGAGTCTCTCTTGTGAAATGGTTACTGTGTGCCAGGCACTGTGCTAAGCCCTGCGGATTCAAAGAAGGTAAAAAAGCAGTCCGTGCCCACAAGGAACTCAAATTTAAACAGGGGGGAGGCGGCATGTAAATAAGTCTAAATAAGATAAATACAGAATAGATGGGAGGCTCTTGGGGAGGGGGGTGGACAGAATACTGAAAGAGACTTCCTGCAAGACTCCTTGAATTGGGTATTGAGGGAAGCCAGGGAAGGAAAGAAATAGAGGGAAGTGGGGCAAAGCATTGGGGCATGGGGGACACCAGAGTGCCAAGAAATAGAGATGGGATGTGGAGTGTTGTATCAAGAAACAACAAAAAATGCAAGTATAATTATCTCCCTTTTAGAGATGAGGAAATAATAGTTAAGTGACTTGCCCAGGGGAAAATCATGTTTATAAATGTTATAAATGCTGAGACTCAAACCCACACCCTATAGACTCCAAGCTCAGGATTCACTGTGCTTAAACATAGCTCCTTCAGAAGCTGCTAGTGGCATGGGACTCAGGTTTACCTTTGTACCCCCGAATTATAGAAGTGCTTCAGGTCAAACTGCCAGCACTTACGTGCATTCAAGTCACCTGCAAGGACTTAGTAGAAACTCTTCCCCTTTAAGGAGTTAAGACAGAAGCCTTAACTGAGAAAGAAATAATAACTAGCTTCTTTGAGGTCAAATTCCATAGAAATCAATTTTTAAAAATCCCAACAAACCTAACCTGTGATAGCAGAATCCTAAATTCAAAGAACCAGGGACCCAGGGCTAAAATGGACATTAGGAGTTATTTAGTCCATTATTTGACAGATGAGGAAACTAAGGCCAAAGGGAGTCAAAGTGACTTTGTGAAGGCCATACAGGTAATAAGAGGTAAAGAAAGGGAGAGGCAAAATGAGGCCAAAGGGAGGAGAATTTCCAACTTCTAACAGAGGGAGCACCGGATTTGGAGTCTGGGGACTTGGGTTTGAATCTCGACGGTGTGATCTTAAGCAAATCACTGAATCTTTCTGGCTGAAAAATGAAGACCTTGGACTAGTTGTTGAAGGCCCCTTCTCAGCTCTAAGTTTTATGAACCTTTGAACTGTGTTCTGGCCAAGAGATAAAGCTGCGAATGTGCTGCATCATATTCTGCTCTTATTGTTTGCTGATGCCTGGTTTCCACAAGTCAGTGATTCTCAAGCTCCATGCAGACTCGGAGTGTTGGAGAACAATGGGGGGTAGGTAGGAAGGAGAGAAAATAGCCAGTGGAATAGAAATGATGTTCCGACACCCTAGATTCTTCTGAATCTAGTCGTGAATTGGCTTCTTTCTTTGGTTCTACAGCATTTCCTTGCTTGTGGATATTTGTTCTGAAGTCCATTTATGGTCCAACGCCAATAAAACAGTGATAAGACACCCTTGAGGCTTCATGGCAAGACTTTCAGAGCCCAGACCGGGTCAGATCATATCATGGGAACTGACTGAGATCTTCAAGAGTTTGGCTCGGGGCTGTTTGTGACTTGCCAATAGTGCAACTTTTGTTCTAGCTGTGTAATTATGAATTCACAATATGTATTTATTTAATACATAGACTGTAGCCACTTCATCCTGACAGCTACCAGAATCACTACCCATATCAAAGTGTTGAACTCATCAAGGAGGCCCCTTCCATGGCTAAGGGGGCATCTCCAGAATACCTGGCTTGCCTCCACATTTCCGAATGCCTTTTTCATCACTCAGTGAATCAAATCTCAGAATATAACTCAAAACATTTCCTTCAATGCCCTTCCCAATATTGTCCAACCCTGTCTAGGATGTCCTGACATTAAGCTAAGTCTTAGAAGAGTGAAGGGGAGGGGAAGTCCCAAACATCTAGAATCACAGCTTTACTTATAACATATTTGTTTGACATTTTCAATTTGCAAAGCACCCAATATATATTGAGTCCTTTAAAACAAACAAGCAAAAAACAAAAACAAAAAACCTCTTCATGAATGTTAAACATATGTATTATTTCATTTAATCCCCCAGACAACTCTTTGAAGTAGGCAGTATAATTTGTATCAATACTATTTTATACATAAAGAATTTGAAAACCAAAGTGGTAAGCAAGGTCCTAAGGTCACAGTGGCAAGAGGCACTTAAATGAGTCTGATGACTCCCTATCTGATGAGATTTTCCCAGTGACATGTATTATTACTGCATGTTTTCTTAATTTGCATTTTTCCCCTTAAAAAAATTGTTTGACCAAAAGAAAAACATTTGTCCCGAAAGTCTTAGTGTAGTTAGAATTTTAAATTTTGGGATACTCTGTAATTTGTGGGTAGATAGCTTGAAGCAGATAGGAGAAAGTTGGACTGAAGAGAAAGGAAAAGGATAAAAGAAAAAGAAAAAGCTGTGATCATATTTGGAATGCCAAGGGTGGTTAGTTTCAGGATGATGCTGAGTTTCTAACATTTCTCTGTATTTACTCCCTTATGTCTCAATGGACCTATGAAAGAGAGACAGGCAAAGGAGAGAGGTAGATAGAGAAGGTGAAGTGGGAAGGAAGGAAGGAAGGAAGGAAGGAAGGAAGGAAGGAAGGAAAGAAGAGGGAAGAAGGGAGGGAGGGAGAGAAGGAGAGAGGAAAGATGGTTGTGTATCAAAACTCTAGAATTGTGGCCTGAACTTGCAATAATGTTCTATGACAGAGAACTGAGATGTACTTCCAAGGCAGATATATGAGTAGGCTATTGGCTTTGAACCCTGGCTTAACCACTTACTGTGGGACCTTAAGCAAATCCTCTCTCATTTCTCTCTGCTTCTCTTTGTTCATCTGTAAAATCAGAGTTGGCCTAAATGGTCTTTAAGGTCTTTTCCAACTTCAAAATCAAATAAGAAAGAAAGTTAGCCAAAATTAACCAATGAAAGAGGGTTCTATATATTTCCCAGGAATCATGGAACAAGAAGAAACTCTGGAATTATTCAAAAGAGAAATAAAAATCTCCAGTGAAAAAATTAGGCCAGAAATCAGAGTTCTTAATGTATGATTTAAATATACAACAGTGAAAAAGCATATGAATGATGGAAAACTTTTTTAAAAAATTGTAGAAGTCATAAAATGACATATTTGAAATACAAAAAACACTGACAGAAGATTTGGAAGAAGACAATATATAGACAACAATGTTGAAAGAACACAAGAATTCTTTACAAGCCAAGTGACAGACTTTGAAGACAAAATGTTCAGAGATAAGTCTCCCAGAAGACAAAGGGGGGGGAAATAATCTACATACCATAATGCAATATATAACTTAAAAAAGTTGTTCAGAATTTCTGAATACAGACAAGAAACTTTTGTTTGAAAAAAATTCAGACTGCTAACAGAAAAAAAAATATCCACACTTCAAATTATTAGGCATGTGGGGGTTAAATCAAACAATTTCTAATTAACAACAAATTTTGTAAGCAGACAGAGAAATACAAAGGAAAGGCAATTTGAATAATGTGGGATTATTCTACACTTGTGAAAAGTTACAGGAAAGAATGGAATAGCATTTTCCAAAAAGCAAAGGACATTCAGATGTATGTAACCCAAAATAAAATCTCTTGCAATCCAGAACTTATTCATCACTAAAAAATACAGACATTCAACAAAAAGAAGCAAGATTTAGAAGTCACTTTTTAAAAAATGGTGGTAGTTTATTCAATTTGCAAACATTAAAAGAGCAGAGGATAAAAAACAAAAAACTAAGTAATAAAATAAATTCTTTCATGTATGCAGGTTATTTTTAATAGGTTGTTTTATGGACTAAAAGAAAGTACAAATTGGAACCATCAGAAGATGGAAAGGAGCCAAGGAGCTAGAGATTTAATAGGAACTTAAAGAATTTGGGGAAGCAGAGATGGAAGGCTTGAATTAATACATAGATTCAATCTCCTGACAGCCTATAAGTGAATCAGTTTCTTATATGGGGAGAAATATTAGAGTGAGTAGTTTCATGAATGAAAAGTAGTATCTCTGTCTTGAAGGCAGTATTTCTTTAGTTTTCTGTTTTCAAAGTTCATGCTTCCTTTTTCAACTCCTCAATACTAAGTTCCCATTTCTGGTGTAAAGTATATCTCTAATTCTCAAGAGCTCATTTGCAGAATTGGAATGACCAGTAAATTGGTCCCATAGGTCTTAAATTTAATAAAAGATCAAGGTCAATGTATCTAGCTCTACTCACTTCCCCAGGCATTCTTTGATGATGTCTCTCAAACTGACTTCTTTCACCTTGATTGTGGAATAGCAAAAATACTTTACAACATATGATAAGCAGAACCAAAAGAACATTATATACAACCACAAAAATATTGTTTGAAGAATGACTTGTATATGTCTACCTCCAGAGAAAGAACTAATAAATAGAAATAAACAAGACATAGTTTTATATACTCATACATCTTTTTTTTTAACATTTATTAATAATCATTTTTAACATGGTTACATGTTTCATGCTCCTACTTTCCCCTTCACCCCCCGCACTCCCCCCACCCATGGCCAATGCACATTTCCACTGGTTTTGTCATGTGTCCTTGATCAAGACCAATTT
>NC_058135.1:163321326-163370756 GCF_016433145.1 Gracilinanus agilis
TTTTTAATTTTATATTGTGTAGCTCTTGGAGGAAAGACAAGGTGGTAAAAATTTGTTAGGCTGGTTGATTTTTTAGAACTTATTTGAAATGATGATTTAAGTATTTTAAAAAGAGGTACTGATTGTATTGAATGACCATAGCCTAAAAAGCCATCAATGAAGAGTCAACCCTTGGAAAAAAATCATAGAACTGGAGGTCATCCAGTCCAACCTCATCATTTAACAGATGAGATTATCTGAGGCTGGGAGATATTAATTGACTTGCTTAGGGTGAAACAGTAAGTGTATGACAAAGGATTTAAATCTATATTGCCTCAAATCCTCTCTAGTATAATGTCTTAGACATATGTATAATATTTTACCAATTTTTAGAAAAAATCATAGATACAGTGGTATTGTGTACTTCTATTAACACAACAGTTATTCAGAACTTCTGACTTTGAACAGATGAAACTAAATTGAGCTGATAGCCTTAATTCTCTGGTAGTTAAGTATATTTCATGCCATGCACATGTTCCATTGCTCTCTTTTGTCATATTTTTAATTTTGTAGTTAAGAACAGACAATCTTCCAAAGAAATGTGCAAAAGGTGCAGCTCCTAAAAGGACCCTTCAGTGACTGTTACAGTCAAGCATTTCAGATGTCATTCAAACCTACAAGATCTATCTCAAAAGGAAAGCATGGTTGAAAATGAAAAATAGCACCAAGAACTGACAATTCATTGCCTTAGAAGCCTAATTAATCCTCTGAAAACAATCAAAGACTTTCAGAGGAATTTGGCAACTGAAAAAGTTCTTTTTGACCCCTCTCCTTTTCATAGATTTCTTGAAATGAGAGGAACAATGAGAAGACAATTTAAAAGAAAAAGAAAAAACAGCTTTTTACTATTGCTATGTAGAAAATTGCTTGTTATGAACAAGACAATAGAAAGACTAGTGTGTTGAAGATTGAGGAAAAATAATTGAAACTCACATTTATATTAAAGGCTGTACTAAAACCCTTGTTAGAAATCTAAGTAAGCCTATAACACTGGGGATTAAAAAAATTCCAATGGACCTGAAAGTCTTGGCCCAATTGATGGAATGATGAATTCTGATACAAGTATTGATTTACTGAGAAGTATAATTGTTCAATAACTATAGAAATTTCCAATTGGAAAGAGAATTCTGTAACACAAACTTGTACTGTGCCACATGTCATGAAAGATGAAGAAATTTATCCAAGTGGTAGAGATAAACATACTTCAATGTCCTAAGATCTTCTTTAATTTAAACCTAACGATAATCTATGTACTATAATCAAGGCTAGACTTTAAGGGTGGGGAAATGATATCAAACTGTCTTTAAATAATTGAAGAACTGTTAAGAAGAAGAGACAGAGAAAAAGGCAGGGAAGGAGAAGAGGTAGGAGAGGGAGAGGGAGGGAGAGAAAGAGAGAGAATGAGGTGGGAGGGAGGGGGGAGAGAAAGAGAAAGAGAGAGAGAGAGAGAGGTGGGAGGGAGGGAGAGAGAGAGAGAGAGAGAGAGAGAGAGAGAAGTTTTACTTGAATACCTTGGTCAGAAAGTCTGAGATTCAGCAGAAAGCTGAGGGGTCAGCTAATTCCCTGGAGAAAATGTGTAAGCTTTACATAGTTTGCATTTTTTTATTACTGGTATAGGCTTACTATATTCTGTTGCCTCTTGTCTGGCCTTTACTCCTCTTTCCTAACCTACTTTTCCCCCAAAGCACACAAATGCTCAGGAAACTAAAAAAAAGAAAGGGGGGGGGGGGAAATCAGCCCATGTTATATAAACAGAAAAACCAAACGAATAAAGATTAGATTAGTAGACTATTTTTAATGTGCAAAAGCCATAGGGCAATGGGACACATGACCCTCATATGTATGTAAGCCTGGCTTCCTTGTTATATCTGCAAATGTCTGAAAGGAAGACTTGTTTCTAATATATCCCAGGGGCTCTAGAAAACATACACTTCTCATTAGCATCAACATGTTCATTTAAAGTTTTTTTAAGCTACCTTATTAATAACAATTGTAAGGATAACTATAGTTACATATGCTATAGCTACACTACAAAAATTTTTTAAAGCCTGCACTAGTATTTTTTGTCAAATTTGCTACTTTTCACTGACTAATCTTGAATCCTTCTGAAAGACCAACCTGATCCTTCTTTAATGTATCTAATCTCTAGCACTGAGGCAATGTGGTAGAGCTGGGTAAATTGTTGGTCTTAGGGTCAGAAAGACTCAGAGGCCCAATGACCTGGGTTCAAATCCAACCTCTGTTATGTATGTGTAGTGTTTGTGAACTCCATCTAAAGTGCTAAAACTAGGTATAGACCAACATTACATATATGATTTGCCAAGATAATATCCAAATGGACTCATGACTCAGACATATGAAATTACATCATAAACAAATTAAAGGGGCAAAGAAAATATTACATGTCAGATCTACGCCTAGGGGAAGAGATCATGACCAAATAAGAATTATAGAGGTTCAAAGAAGACAAAATTGATTATGTAAGATTAAAAAGATTTTGCACAAATAAAACCAATGCAGCCAAAATTAGGAGTGAAATAGGTAAATGGAGGAAACTTCTTTCTTGCATGTTTTCCTGATAAATCTCATGTCTAAGTTATATAAGGAAGTGATTCAAGTTTATAAGAATAACAATCATTCTTCAGTTGATAGATGGTCAAATGGTATCAATAAGAACTTTTCATAGGCAAAAAAATACAAGCTATCAATAAAAGTATCTAAGTCACTAATTATTTTTTAAATGCTAATCAAAACAATGTTGACATTTCACCTCACACCCATTTGATTGGCAAAGTGTCCCAAAAAAGCAAAATGATTGATGCTGGAGAGGTTGTGGGAAAATAGGCATGTAAATGCTCTGTTGGTAGAAATGTGAAGTGATCTAGTCATTCTGGAAAGCAATTTGAAACTATGCCCCAAATGCTATTAAATCTAGTCATAATACCTTTCAACCCCAGTGATACCAATCTGAGATTTACACTCCAAAGAGGAAAAGAACTTATTTTTAAAAAATACTTATATTAGATCTTTTTGTGGCGGCAAAAATATTGGACGTTGAAGTGGTACCCACCAGTGAAGAATACTTAAACAAAGTTATCGCATATGAATGTGATAAAGTGTGCTATGAGGAAGGATGAAGGGTATGTTTTCAGAGAAATTTGGAAAACTTGTATGAATTGAGAAAGAGAAATGAGAAGAACCAGTAGAAAAATTTATGCAATAATTAACATTTTGTAAAGATAAACAGCTCTGATCAATTCAATGACCAACTATGATGAAACATGCCGATAAAGAGGTGATTTACTCAGAGTGCAGATTGAGACATACATTTTTCGGATATGACCAATGGGGAAATTTGTCTTGTTCGATTATACATGATTGTAGTAATCTCAATTCATTTTCATTTAGGGTGAAGCCAATAGAGGGGGAAAGAGGAGGTGGATTTTCATTGATTAAAACAATAAAAATTTAATTTAAAAAATTTGAACTTTAAGGTATTATAAAAAATGTCAGTTGAGAAAAATGTGTGGATAAGTAATTGGCCTCAGAATTGGGAAGATGTGGGTTTAGTTTCCATCTCTAATAAATACTGGCTGTGTCATTTTTTTTTAAACCCTACCTTTGGTCTTAGAATTACTACTGTGTATTGGTTCTAAGGAAGAAGAGCCGGAAGGGCTAGGTAATGGAGGTTAAGTGACTTGCTCAGGGTCACACAGATAAGGAGTGTCTGAGGCCAAATTTGAACCCAGGACCTCCCATCTCTAGACCTGGCTCTCATCCACTGTGCCACCCAGCTGCCCTGAGTAGCTGTGTCGTTTTGAGCAAGTCACTTTACTTCTCAATGTGCAAGGAGCTCTCTAAGACTATGAATTGCAGAAGAGTACTGATGGGCATGGGCAAAGGAAAGGCGCTCATCTGGGAATTCTTTATACCAGGTACATCACAGATCCAGTCCATTTTACTCTATTTCCAAGTGTCAAATGCTGAGAAAATCGAGAGTGGTTAACACAAAGCAAGTAAACCCCCGACAAATCCCCACGGCATGCAGGTAATGTTCAACTCTTGCCAGACTACCCTCGGTGTCTGGAAATGGACTCTTTTCTTCTCTGATGAGAATGTATAGCAATGTCAGCATCTCTCAGAGGAAAGCCAAGTTCACCTTCTCATTTCTTTACAAAGACTCTTCTCAACACGGGAGCCAAAATTAAAAAAAAAAATGTAAAATGTACCGCCTGTTCTTGGACTCAACCTGGAAAGAGATTCTTGGAACTAAAATATGAAAAACTGTGTCTTGCCCAGAGAAAAATGTGCTGAAGCAGATATTGCCCAGGTTGGTGGTCTGTTCCCACTGTGAGCTCAACAGCAATTTATTTAGAAAATGATGTTACCGCGCAGGGCACTGGGGTTTTCAAAAGGCATTCAAAGTGTGTGGCTGACAGTAGGCAGCACAGCCAATCGCCAAACTTCACTGCTGCCGCTCATTCCAAGAAAGATGCTGCTCTTTCAAGGGTTCTACCTTGAATCTACCCAGGAAATAACTGGTTTCATCATCTTTTCCTCTTTCCTAATCTTCCTGAGTGTAAGGAGAACTGCCAAGCCACATCAAAGGGACAGAGGAGACGGGAGATAACGAGAGTCATTTTGTTGTTTTCGGATAGTTGTTTCAGTCTCTTTGGGAATGTGTGACCCTATTTGGGGTTTTCTTGGCAAATAACGGAGCGGTTTGCCATTTTCTTTTCCAGCTCATTTATAGATGAGGCAAATAGGGCTAAGTGACTCACCCAGGATCATACAGCTAGAAAGTGTCTAAGACCAGGTTTGAACTTGGGAAAATGAGTCTTCTCAATGCCAAGTCCAGCAATCTATCCACTGTGCCACTTAGTTGACTACTTTATCTTTACTAGCTCACTGTGAGTGGGTATAGTATACTTAGATAAAAGACCCTGTTTATCCATTTCCCCAATGAAACGTGTTTCAAGGGGCCACAAAGGCCTCTTTACCAAATGTACAATATGTAATTATGGACAATTTATTGAGCAATCAAGATTTGGTTTAACCGTTACTTAAACTAGTATAAGCTTCGGTGTAAATAGAAATTTGATACACCTGAACTACATTACCCAGCATCCCTTTAAGTTTCGTCCTCTCTTGGCGTCCTTACGTTTTGGGAAATAAATTTGCTGGAAACCCGCTCTCTCCCAGGTGTGCAGTCTGGGAAGCTTCTCTTTTACTGAGGCTATTTTTTTCTTTGCTTCAAGTTATTATTATTAAATCTTATCAAAAATAATACTTGGAGTATTTTAGATACTAATTTTTTCACTTTACACTTCCTTGGAAGAGGATAAATGAATGATCAGAGAAGGAACCCCAGATTTAGAATCAGAAGATCTGGTTTTCTGCTAACCTGCTACTTGTGTAGCCTTTGGAAAGTCACAGCTTTAGTTTCGTTTGCCTCATCTGGCAAATGGCGGTATTGGATTAGCTGATTTCCAAGGCCCCTTCTAACTCTAAATCCTATGAGATATTTTTTATAGATCATTAAAAATGGGAAAATGCATAAAGGAGGTCCTATGCATCAGTTCTTCAACTCAGTAGTTTCTGAAATACATTTGGGGCTAGTGAGGTATAGAAGGATACCCAGAAAAATGGATCTTTTTTTCAAAAAGTGAGTGAAATTATGTGAACATAAAAAAAACCCTTATCTTCATTCATTAATTCTCTTTATCATCAAACTAGAAATTGCACAATGGGGCATTAGACTTGGCATGGGGAAATATGGGCTGGAAGCTTACTTTGTATGTTTACTATCTATATGACCAGGGACAAGTCATTTACCTGCTCTATGTCTGACTTTCTTCATCAGGAGAATAAGGGAGTTTGACTCAGTATCCACTAGGATTTTTACACAAATGGGTTCTTTTCCTCCTTTCTCTCTTTGGAGTATTCATCTAAGAGATATGAAATGAAACTAAAATGATCATATAAACCCAAAGTGTTATATTGTGCCTACATTGTATATGCAATTGTGCAAAATTCTGAGGCCACAGAGACAAGAATGAAAATCTTTGCCCTGGAGAAATCTAAATTCTGTGGAAAGAAGAGGTAGAGAAAAGAGGGGAACTGTCTCAAGATTTTAAGTTTCTTCATTCCTAAAAGAAGCTCTTTACCCAGAGCTCCCTATAACAATAAAATCAAAGGTTTACCAATAATCATAATAAAGCAAGGTGGTGTGATGGAGAGAACATTGGTCCTGGCCTGCAGGAAGAACTGACTTCAACTCCAGTCTCAAATGTTTACTAGTTGTGTGATCCTAGTGAGTCCCTTAATCACCATCTGCCTTAATTTTCTCAACTGTAAAGTAGAAATAATAATAGCATCTCTCTCCAGGGGTTGTTACAAAGAACAAATGAGATAATATTTGTAAAACACTTTGTAACACTTAAAGCGCTATATAAATGCTAACTATTGTTATTAATAATCATAATAATAGAGGTAGAAGTACTAGGAACAACAACTAATCCTCTTTAGTTGGAATGTAAACTACAAAAAGTCAAATAATGAAGAACAAGGTTAGAAAAACAGACTGGAACCAGACTATTGAAGGACTTAAAATATGAGCTAAGGAGACTGGACTTTATCCCATAGATCAGCAGTTCAGTCCAGGGTCACCTGAGAGTCCCCAAGTCCCTTTTGGGGATCCACAAGGTCAAAATTACTTCATCACAATACTAAGACGTCTTATTTTCTAATGTGGCCAATATCCATAGATATAACCCACACAAAAGGAAACTCTTCAGGGTCTTCAGTAATTTTTAAGAGTGCAAGTAGATATAACAACCAAAAAAGTTTGAGAATTGCTGCGATAGAAATAGAAAAGCATTGAAGAATTTTGAACCACAGAATGATGTATATAATCAGATGTGAGCCTTAGGGGGATTATGATGACATTTTTGTGGAGAATGGATTTAAAAAAAAAGAATGAAGGTAGAGAAATCAGTCAGTAAGTTATAGTTATATCAAATAGATGAGAAGGTTTGATCAAGCAGAGTAGCCGCTTTCCCAATAAATAGAAGATGACAGATGCAAAAGATATCGGACAGGTTGAACTGGCAGAAGTTAGCAACTTATTGGAGATGAGATTGGCAGAGAAGTGTCATGGATAACTTCAAGGCTATGAAGCTGGGAGCATGGTGGTACAGTCAATAAAGACAGAGAAGTATTAAAGAGGGGTTGGCTTAGAAGAGAAGGTGATGAGTTCCATTTTGTGCAGGTTGAGTTTCAGTGGAAACTGGATGATCCAATGGAGATATCAAAGCAGGCTGTTGGAGATTAGAAGCGAGATTAGAATTAGACACATGAACTAAGAAATCATCTCTGTAAAAAATGGCGCTTATGAGAACAGATAAGAACTCCAAGGGAGAGTATGGAAAGAGATAAGTAAAGGGGAAGACCAGGACAGAGCTTTGGAGAACATTGATATTTAAGGGATGGAGACGTGGATGTTGATCCAGTAATAGAGACTTCAAAGGCATGATCATGCTAGTGCAAGGAGAACTAAGAGAGAATAGTATATTACAGAAGACAAAGAAGGAAAAATGTCCAGGAAGAGGAAGAGGAGGAAGGACTGGTCAATAAGGGAAGAGCAGAGAGTTAGGGAACAATTCAGAAATGGTCATTCAGGATAACATAAGGCAAAATTAAGGAGGGCAGTTCCAGTACAGAAATCAGATTCCAAGGATGAGAAGTGTGTGGGAAAAAGAAGTAGCACCCAATACATCAGATTTGTTTGGTTTAAAAGGGAGAATAGTTATGGGATGCTAGTTTGAGGGGATAGTAAGATGGAATAAAGTCGGTAATTGGTACAGGAGATAGAGTGCTGGACCTGGAGTCAGGAAGACCTGAGTTCAAATCCAGCCTCAAACATTTCCTAAATGTGTGCTCACAGGCAAGTCACTTAACCCTGTTTGCCTCAGTTTCCTCTGTTTGAAGATTCCTTTTAAATGAGCTGGAGATGGAAATAGCAAAGCACGCCTTTGCCAAGGAAACCTTAAATGCAGTTATGAAGAATTGGACATGATTGAATAATGACTGAACAAGAAGATTAAATAAGGTCTTTTAAAGGATGGCGTAGACCTAAAACAGACAGCAGAAGGGAAGTATCAATTAGATAATGAGAGATTAAAAAGAAAAGATAAGAAATAATCAATAGAGCAGTCTCCCTGAGGGACAGAACAAGATGAAACTGAAGGATAACATGGGTAGAAGAAATAAAGTATCAAAGTGACCCAAGAACTAAGAAGAAGCGGAACTCACCAGGAAGTGGTTTTTTTCCCCCTTTTGCTTCAATTCACAGCTTCACCAGCAATGTGAGAAATGTTTCTTTGTCCACTCTATTGACAATATTTTTATCTTAAAATTTTTTGTCTATTTAATATGTGTAAAATCATGCATTTGATTTATTGTTTCTCTGATTGTGATCTATTCTGAATAATTTTTCAGGTGGTTAATAACAATCTATTGGGTCAATCAATCAAGAAGCATTTATTAAATATGACAGCTAGGTGAGTAGTGGATGGAGAATTGTACTTGGAGTCAACAAGATTTGAGTTTAAATCCTGCCTTAGACATATCCAAGCTGGATAATACTGGACGAAGCACTAAAGCTCTTTCTCTCTGTTTCTTTTTTGTTTTTGTTCAGTCAATAATAGATATCATTTTCCATCAGTGAATTATCTTGTTGATAATTAAGGGAAGGAAAAGAACGCAAATTAAACTACATTTAGTAACTAAGGGCTAACAAAAATGTTCTGATTATACTTGCCCTCACTTTATTTTGAGAAACTGTGGTGGTATTATTATTGATTTTGCATTCATTAAGTAAATGTTCCTTATTTAAGAACTAATGATGAACTAATTTTTTGTTTATGAACTAATAGTAAAGTGATTTCTAAGAACTAATTTCTTTCTTTCAGGTTATCACATTTATTTATTTTTTAAGCAATATCCATTTTTGAAATTTATCTGTCCTCTCCCCAATACCACCCCATCATGGAAATCAAAAAGCAACAAACTCTGAAATAAATCCATCAGTCCATATCTACATAGTAGAACAATAATAACCCTCATATTAGCCATATCTTTGTACATCTTAAGTTGATCACTTTTGTTTCGGGACTTGAGGTTTATCATTTTATTGACCAAGCTTCTAAATTCTTTCAATCTTGTTTTTTTTCCTAAAATGTAGTTATTATTATAAAAATTGTTTTCCATGTTCTGATCACTTACTCTGTATTTTGTTCATACAGATCTTCACACTTTCCTCCAAAATTGTCTATTTCATCATTTCTTATGGCACAAAAATCTTTACATTACAATCCTATGTCACAATTTGTTTAGCCATTCCCCAATAGGAGGACATTCCTTTAGTATCCAATTTTTGATTACCCCCCCAAATTACAATAAATGACCTTGTATATATAGTTTCCCGATTTCTTTGGGGTATAGGTCTAGGAGTAGTAATTCTCGATCAAAGGTTATGTTCAGTTGGGTAACTTTCTGACATACTTTCAAATTATTTTCCAGATTAGCTGGACCAATTTGCTACACCAACAGAGCTCTAGTATATCTGTTTCCCCATGGCCCCTCTAACATTTGCCAGAAATTTCTTCTTTTGTCATTTTTAAACAACGTATACCTTCTTTCTTAGAACCAATACTAAGTAATCAGTTCCAAGGCAGAAGAGTAGCAAAGGCTTGGCAATCAGGACTAAATGACTTACCCAGAGTCACATAGCTAGGAAGCATCCAAGGCCAGATTTGAACCCCACTTTTATCATCTTTTCTAGTCTCCTACTTTTTCTAGTTTCCTAAGTCTCATAGGTCCTGCTTTATAGTGGAACCCCAGAATTGCTTTTGAATGTATATCTCTATGACTCGTGACAGAGTATTTTTTCATATGATCATTCATAGTTTCCTCTGAAAAATGCTTGTTCATATCCTTTGATTTCCATTTCTTGGTAGTGTATCTTTTTTCTGGTTATTCTCCCCCTTCCTGAAATAGTCTTCCTCATCTCTGCCTACTGGCTTCCCTGGCTTTCTTTAAGCACCAACTAAAATCCTATCTTCTACGGGAAGTCTTGTACAATCCCTCTTAATTCTTGTAAAGAAAAACTCAGGAACTCAGATCAATGCAGGGACTAACCATGTCTCTGGAGGACTATGCTGAAGCAGCAGCTTACCCACCTCCTGATAGAGAAGTGAAGAACACAAGGTGCAGAATGAGAAATACATTTTGGGGCATAGCCACCAAGGGGCCTTTTTCACATGACTATATTTGTTGATCAGATCTCAGATCCTCTCTCTCTCTCTCTCTCTCTCTCTCTCTCTCTCTCTCTCTCTCTCCCTTCCTACCTCCCTCTCTCTCCCTCTCTCCCTTTCTTTCTGTTTGTAGTTGGGAACAAGTTGGTGAGCCCATTGAAAGATTTTTTTAAACGCCTAGAACAGGCTAGAAGAAAATTTAGAAGGAACAGACAAGCAGGGCAGGTTTAGAATAACATATAGAATTTATTATTTTTTAAAGCAAGTGGTATGAAATAGTAATTTATGATTTCATATAAAGTCCTATTTTTGTCTTCTATTCTGTATATGAAATAATCTTTGGTGTGTGTAAGTTTAAAATGAGAAGAAAAAAACCTCTAGCCTGCTAGCAGTGGTGAGAGAGAGAGAGAGAGAGAGAGAGAGAGAGAGAGAGAGAGAGAGAGAGAGAGAGAGAGAGAAACACGATTGCATTCAGAAAATTATGCTTTATTTTCTGTGACCTCAAGCAGCTCCCTGAAACAAAAGTATTATCTTTTTAATACCAATGTTCCCCTCCTGATACTATCAGGCTGCAAATCCACAATCTCTAAAGATTCCCAATTGCTAGTGACCCAAGGAGGCATATCGAGATGGGGGAGGGAAGGGTTGAAGAGGAGAGGAGGCAGGGAAGTAGGCTGCAGCATGCTTACCAATGTTTACTTGCATGCAAGATAAAGAACAAAAAAGATTTTTGTATTAAATGTATGATATGAACAGAGAGTGAGCTAGTTATAAAAATAAGATCAAGGGATAACTGATGGACAGCTTGAATGCTGCAAGATTCTCTTGAAATGTTAAAAGGTCAAGAAAAAGACTCCTCTCGTGTTGGATTGATCCACAATAGAAGATTTTTGAAAGATTTTGGATGAGAGTTTCATAGGATGAATGGGTGTGGATAGGCTACTGGGAAGCAGTGTGAGATGATAGTACATGAGGATCATAGTTCTAAAGCCATATGGATCTTTAGGGGCATCTACTCCAACCTCTTTGTTTTACAGATTTTGAAAGTGAGGAAAAGTATCATGCATAAAGCCACATAGAGAGCAAGAAGCATTGGGAGGATTTGAATCTAGGCTGTCCTGTTCTAGAACCAATGCCTACCAATGTCTCTCCTATCCTCAAAAAACAAAACAAAAAAAAAAAACTTCACTTGATCTATCATCCCATAGTTTTCCTTTTTGTAGCTAAACTTCTTGAAGTCATCTGCAATCAGTGCCTCTACTCCTCCCTTCCTTCTCTCTCTCTTTCTCTTTCTCTCTCTCTCTTCACCCCCTCCCCAATTTCTCTACCCCCTACTCCTTAATTCATTTTGGCTTCTGACCTCATCATTTAACTGAAATGTCTCTATATATATTGACTGATCTCTTAACCAAATCTTTCCTTAGTCCTCATCCTTCTTGACTTTTCTATAGCCTTGGATGCTTTTGTTCATCCTCTTTTCCTTGATATTCTCTTCTTTCCAGATTTTCAAAAAACTGCTTTCTCTTGCTTCTCCTCCTACTTATCTCAGGCTCCTTTGCTATAGCTTCAGACCACAGCCTCTAACTATATGTAGGTATCCTCAAGGCTTTTTTCTCTTCTCCCTTTATTATTCTGCTTAGTGATCTCATTAGTTCCCAGGGATTCAATGATTTTCTCTATGAAGATGATTCTTTGATCTACTTATCTAGCCTTGACTCTTCGACCTCCAATCTTGCACCTCCAACTACTCCTTAGACTTCTCAAATTGTATGTGCTATAGATATCTCAAACTCTACATGCACAAAACAGTTCATTACCTCTTCTCACTCCCAACTTCTTTTTTTAATTTCTTTTTTTTATTTTTTAGAAAAAATTTTTCCATGGTTCCACCATTCATATTTTTGCTCTCTCTCCCCCCACCTCCCCAGCAGATGCGCATTTCCACTGGTTTCTTCATGTGTCATCAATTAAGACCTATTTCCATATTATTGATAGTTGCATTGGTGTGGTTGTCTGGAGTCTACATCCCCAATCATGTCCACATCAACCCATGTGTTCTAGCAGTTGTTTTTCTTCTGTGTTTCCTCTCCTGTAGTTCTTCCTCTGAATGTGGGTAGTGTTCTTTTCCATAAATCCCTCAGAATTGTTCTTAAAAACTTCTTTTTAACTTTCCTCTTACTGTGAAGATCACCATTATCTTTCCAGTGGTGGCAGAATGCTGCCAACCTAGGGAATATTCTCAATTTCTTTC
The DNA here is from genome assembly GCF_016433145.1 of Gracilinanus agilis. Taxonomy (NCBI): domain Eukaryota; kingdom Metazoa; phylum Chordata; class Mammalia; order Didelphimorphia; family Didelphidae; genus Gracilinanus; species Gracilinanus agilis. The sequence goes on from NC_058135.1 coordinate 163,333,933, forward strand.
TTTTCCTCACCCTCCATATCCAATCTGTTTCCAAGTCCTGCCAATTCTACTTTTTGTTTGTTTGTTTGAACTTTTATTCAAGTATTTTTCCATTGTTTCCATTTTTCCATGGTTACATGATTCATGTGTTTCCCTCCCCCCTTTTTTCCCTCCCCCTCCCAGAGCCGACAAGCAATGCCACTGGATTATACATGTATTATCACTCAATACCTATTTCCATATTAATAATTTTTGTGATGATCTTTTAAAAACCAAAACCTGCATCTAATACCCATATAAACAAGTGAAAAGTCATAGGTTTTTCTTCTGTGTTTCTGCTCCCACAGTTCATTCTCTCAATGTCTGGATAGCATTCCTTCTCATAAGTACCACAGAATTGTCCTGGATCACCGCATTGCTATCTAGCAAAGTCGATTACATTTGATCATCCCACACCGTTTCAGTCTCCGTGTACAATGTTCTCCTGTTTCTGCTCATTCCTCTCCCCATCAGTTTGTGGAGGTCTTTCCAGCTTTCCAGCTATAGAAATCAAGCAGTTTGTTGTTCCTTCCAGCACAATATAGTATTCCATCACCATCATATACCACAATTTGTTCAGCCATTCCCTAATCAATGGACACCCCCTCATTTTCCAATTTTTTGCCACTACAAAGAGCACAGCTATAAATATTTTTGTACAAGATTATCTCCTTGGAGTACAAACCCCTCTTGACTAGAAGACCTTGCAAGCTTAGAAGGATCTGGAGGACTTGGGACTTTTCATTTTCTCATCAGCCTCCAAGTATCATCCCTTGACCAACTTATGGCAGTATTTCCACTAGAAGTGAAGATGGACGAGACATGATGAGGAAAGGTGGATTTAAAGTTCTACAATAAGTCTAGGAGAATAGCCACATCCTGTACAAGAAGAACCTCAATGAGTATTTCCAAGAAAGGGAGAAAAGTACTTCTACTATCAAGAGCTGAGATTTATCCCTTTTGTATGTTTTTCTCTAAACTCGAACCCATTTTACCATGGGCTCTGTATGTATTGATGAGAAAGCATGACTTTGGAGAAGAGGGGAAGTTCTGAATCAATTGTTTTTACTATGCCACTGAAAATATCCCCTTCCTAAAAGCTAATTAAGTCTGGCTGACTAATGATATCATTGATAATGAAGGGAGGAGGCACAGTGGTAGGAGGCCCTAAGCAATATTATTACAAAGATACTCCTAACCTCTTAAAGCTACCCCTAAATTCCAAGAGGACAAGTAGTAGTCTGGCTCTAAAAAACAATCTTCACAATCCCCAATCTACTAGTGTAAGTAGGGATGCGAGAGTAGCTACAGAATAAACCTTTACGCTGAAAGTATTTTCCTGGAGAAAAAGCATTATCACCATATTTCAAATGAAGAATATAAAACTTGGAATAGTTAAATGACTTGCCCAAGATTTCATGTCTACTAAATGATGTCTGGTTGGTGGCAAGATGAGGTTGGGATGGTGGGGAGAGTTTAGAAACATCTTTATGGAGAGATGACCCATATCGTTTTTTTTTAAAATTTAAACATTTATTAATAATCATTTTTAACATGGTTACATGATTCATGCTCCTACTTTCCCCTTCACCCCCCGCATTCCCCCCACCCATGGCCGATGCACATTTCCACTGGTTTTGTCATGTGTCCTTGATCAAGACCAATTTCCAAATTGTTGGTAGTTGCATTGGTGTGGTAGTTTCGAGTCCACACCCTCAATCATGTCCACCCCGACCCATGCGTTCAAGCAGTTGCTTTTCTTATATGTTTCCTCTCCTGCAGTTCTTCCTCTGAATGTGGGTAGCATCTTTACCATAAATCCCTCAGAGGTGTCCTGTGTCATTGTATTGCTGCTGGTACAGAAGCCCATTACATTCGATTTTACCACAGTATATCAGTCTCTGTGTACAATGTTCTTCTGGCTCTGCTCCTTTCACTCTGCATCAGTTCCTGGAAGTCTTTCCAGTTCGCCTGGAACTCCTCCAGTTTATTATTCCTTTTAGCACAATAGTATTCCAACACCCGCATATACCACAGTTTGTTCAGCCATTCCCCAATTGAAGGACATCCCCTCCTTTTCCAGTTTGTTGCCACCACAAAAAGTGCAGCTATAAATATTTTCATACAAGTCTGTTTATCTATGATCTCTTTGGGGTACAAACCCAACAATGGTATGGCTGGATCACAGGGCAGGCATTCTTTTATAGCCCTTTGAGCATGATTCCAAATTGCCAGCCAGAATGGCTGGATCAGTTCACAACTCCACCAGCAATGCATTAATGTCCCAATTTTGCCACATCCCCTCCAACATTCATTACTCTCCCTTTCTTTCATTTTAGCCAATCTGCTAGGTGTGAGGTAATACCTCAGAGTTGTTTTGATTTGCATTTCTCTAATTATTAGAGATTTGGAACACTTTCTCATGTACTTATTGATACTTTTGATTTCTTTACCTGAAAATTGCCTATTCATGTCTCTTGCCCATTTATCAATTGGGGAATGGCTTGATTTTTTATACGACCCATATCATTTTTTAAATCCTGTAATTACATGCAAATTTGACAAACGCTTATTTTATAAGTCTTTATTGAACTGAGCGATATAGCCAATGTGTGCTATAGATGGAGCTTCAGAAATTCAGGGGTTCCCCCAACCCTTCCGCCCCTCTACACAGGCATAAATAATTTCAGAGAACACAACCATTGTAGTCAATGTGTCTTGTCTTCTCTCTCTGACACAGAGTGCTGTGAAAATCAGGTGAGAAGGGATTGGAAAGAATTGCTATCTGATTTCACAGTGTCTTCTGCCTGGTTTCCATGAAGACTGTCCTGATTTCCTTTAATCCCCAGGTAGGCTTTCTCTTAATGACTTAGCTGGCTATTAATCTCTCATTTCAGTGAGTCAGTGATTCTTTTCTGGGTATTCGAGCTTTATCCACCCAGTATCTCGGCAGGGGAAGCTATTTGGCTGTTTTTTTCTACACTGCCTGCTGAAGCAAATACCTTGCCAATATGAATGCACAACCCTAAAAGTTACATACAACACCAAATTTTTTAAATGCCAACTGAAGAAGAGAGCACTTGCTGGGAGAGGCCAAAACATGGGTTTGTGTGTACTTTTGACTCCAGAACATTAGGTAAAGGTTGATGGATAGGGAAGCAAGGCTATCCAGTACTATGTGTGGATTCTCAGGGTCTTTGCAATCAGTCCCATAGGTAATGTCAGTGATGCCAGACAGAAATGGGAAGAGTAGAAGGATAGGAGAGAGAGAAAAAAGAAGGGGAGAAGAGGAAAAGAGAAAAGTGAGAGATAGAGACCAAAGGAAGAGAAGGAGGAAGTGAACAGAAGAGAAAACGAAGAGAGGAAAGTCAAGGAGAGGTCAAAGTTTGAAGAAGGGAGAGAGAGAAGAGAGAATTGAGGAGAAGAAAGGGGGCAGGCTAAGGAGAGAGAGAGGGAAAAAAATGAAGAAAGAAAAGTGAGAGGAGAAAAAATGTGAATGAGAGAGATGGGGCAAAAGGAAATAAATAAAGTGGGGTAGAGAGAAAGAGAAAGACAGAGAGAGGAGAGGGAGAGAATAATTAGAGAAACAAGAAACAAAGCTGTTCTATTATGGAACCTAACCTATGATTTCCTTGGGTAGAGTCCCCAGTGAGAAAACCCCTTCTCCCAAATAGATTAGCCCCTTTCTCTATAGTGTATAGGCTTAGAGACTTGCAGGAAGCATTGAGAGCTTCAGTGACTTACCCAGGGTCACAAACCACTATATCTCAGCAGTAAAACTCAAAACTAGATTTCCCTGAGGCAGCCTCTCTATCCACTATATTCTGCTGTTTTTTGATCTTTTCAAGACCAAAGTATAGTTTCTCAGCAAAAAACTGAAGTTGTCTGCCAGGCTTTCAATTTTTGTTTTTCTATTTCCAAAGTTTAGCATACTTCTTTGTATGTAGTTTTAAAATAACTATTAGTCGAATTAAATTGAATTTTACGATGGAGAAAAATGTTTCCAAGAAGTTGGGACTTGCCCAAAATGAGAAAGTTGAGAAGTTAAAGCAGGGTACCCAGTAATGAGATTATAAGAAGAAGACATTTCACAACCAGTTGAGCTATGCCAACTGATACTTTGAGTCTTGGGGTGTTAGAGCTGAAAAAGACCTTAGAGATTATCTGGTTAAATCTTCCCATTGTAAAGATGAGGGAAAAGAGGCAATTTAAATGAAATACCCAATGCACTAACTGCCAGTTGTACATGATGAACTGGATGTCCTATAGACCTCTTAAGTACAACATGTCTAAAATGGAACTCATCATCCTTCCCTCCAAAACTCTCCCTTCTCTGGAACTTCACTCATTGTCAGGAGCACCATCATCCTCCCGTGGTTTGGGTCCTTGGCGTCATCCTCAGCTCCTTTCTCACATTCACTCCACAAATGCTATCTGCTTTCAAGTCGTGTCCTTTCTACATTCATGTCTCATATATTTCTCTTCTCTCCACTCACACCTAAAGTAGGTACTTATATCACCTCTTAACTATTGTAATAAGCTATCTGAATGGTTTTCCTACCTGAAGCCTCTCCTCTCTCAAGTCCATTCCTTACTCCTTTGTGAAAATAAATTTCCACATGTACAACCTATATCATATTACCTGCCATCTTGGGGAATGGGGAGTATTGGGAGGGAGGGAAAGAATATGGATCACAAAATTTCAGAAAATGATTATTGAAAGTTGTACTGACATAATCTGGAGAAAAAATAAAGCATAAAATTCCTTTTAAAAAAGAAAGTAAATTGTAGATGGGATTGGTTGCCCTCTACTCATTAAACTCTAGTGATTCCTAATCACCCCAAAGATCAAATATAAATGTTTTGCTTGGCTTTCAAAGCCCTTCACAGGCCTTTCCTAAAAACAATAAACAGTATATATCTAAAACCATCAACAAGCATCATATGCAACGGGGATAAATTAGAAACATTCCCAATAAGATCAGGCATGAAACAAGGATGCCCATTATCACCTCTATTATTTAACATTGTACTAGAAACACTAGCAGTAGCAATTACAGAAGAAAAAGAAATTGAAGATATTAAAATAGGCAATGAGGAGACTAAGCTATCACTCTTTGCAGATGATATGATGGTATACTTAAAAAATCCTAGAGAATCAACTAAGAAGCTTGTAGAAATAATCAACAACTTTAGCAAAGTTGCAGGATACAAAATAAATGCACATAAATCATCAGCATTTCTATATATTTCCAACACATCACAGCAGCAAGAGGTAGAAAGAGAAACACCATTTAAAATCACCCTAGACAATATAAAATACTTAGGAATCTATCTACCAAAACAAACACAGCAATTATACGAAAACAACTACAAAACACTTTCCAAACAAATAAAACTGGATCTAAACAATTGGAAAGCCATTGGTTGCTCATGGGTAGGACGAGCTAACATAATAAAAATGACCATCCTACCCAAATTAATTTACCTATTTAGTGCCATACCTATCAAACTACCAAAAAACTTCTTTACTGAATTAGAAAAAACTATAACAAATTTCATTTGGAATAACAAAAGATCAAGAATATCAAGGGAAATAATGAAAACAAATGTGAAGGAAGGTGGCCTAGCAGGACCAGATATTAAACTATACTATAAAGCAGTAGTCATCAAAACAATATGGTACTGTCTAAGAGACAGAAGGGAGGATCAGTGGAATAGATTTGGGGTTAATGACGTCAGCAAGACAGTGTATGATAAACCCAAAGAGTCCAACTTTTGGGACAAAACGCACTATTTGACAAGAACTGCTGGGAAAATTGGAAAACTGTATGGGAGAGATTGGGTCTAGATCAACATCTCATACTGTATACCAAGATAAATTCAAAATGGGTGAATGACTTGAATATAAAGAAGGAAACTATAAGCAAATTAGGTGAGCACAGAATAGTATACTTGTCAGATCTATGGGAAAGGAAAGATTTTAAAACCAAGCAAGTTAGAAAAAATTACAAAATGCAAAGCCCTTCACAGCCAAACCTCTTCCCATATTCCACTATTCTGACACTGTGTGTCCTCCATCTACTTTATGATCTAACAGTACTTGGCCTTCTTGAGATCCTCCTCCTCTCTACCTACTAGCTTCTCTGATTTCCTACAACTCAACTGAAATCTTGCCTTTTGAAAGACATTTCCTAAGATTAAATTTCATCTACTTGGTAGATTTCATAAATAAACACACAAACACACAATTGTTTGCAAGTAGTCTACCCCATCGGAATATGAACTTTTTAAGGGTAGGAGCCATTTTAGCCTTTGTCTCCCCAATACTTAGAATACTGTTTGGCTAAGGTAAGTATTGATAACCTGAATAAAATGCAGTTATAGAAAAGAGAAGTGAAAACATGCTACCATTACAGATAGATCTCAGCCAGTATTTTTAACTTTTTTTTTTTAAACATAATGGAAGATGAAACAATGTTAGCAGAAGCCGTCAGTTCTTTGGGAATGTTATAAATGGACAAAAGGCCAAATGATGATGCGATGACTTCACTTTGTAGTTAGCTCATAATGTTCTGCTGATGTCATTACAAAATGACAAACTTACGTTGAGAGGGAATTTTGGAAAGGTGGAATGATTAGAAATGGAATAGAGGAGGCAAAGAATGACTCTGAAGCTTCTAATTTGGGTAATTCCCTATCTTCTGAGGTCAGTAACAAGGAGTCTAGGATACAACCCCCATGAACCCTCTCTCATGTCTTCTAGTTCAATCTTCCCTCCACAACCACCACTAAGCTTCTCAGGTAGTTGTAGCCAGGCCTTCCTTACCCCTAAAACAGAGAACTTAGCCCCTAGGACTTCAACTCATTTCTCCCTAAATAGTGTCCCTACTAGGCCATATTCTCCCAAAGTGCCTGCTTGTAGATGTCATTATACTAATTGCTTTGGACCCAATTAGATTTGCCATACATCATTACTTTCCGGCAATCCATCTTCCTATTTGTATACTTTTTTCCATTTCTCTTTCATTTTCTTCAGGCCATTTTTTAAAAATTATTAAAAATTTTAAATATTTTAAATTAATTTTAATTTTAAATTAATTTAAAATAAATTAAGATAATTTATTTTAATTTTAATTTATTTTAATTTTAATTTAAATTAATTTAAAATAAATTAAATTAAATTAAAATTTTTAAATTAAATAGTTAATTAATTAATGAAAATTTTAATTAAAAATCATTAAAAAATCTTCATCATAAGTAACCTTAGTAACTCGCTTACATTGGTGCAGTGCTCTAAGAATTACAAAATATCATTTACAACAGCCCTGTGAGGTAAGTTAGTATATATTATTCCCATTTTACAGATGAAAAAATTGAAGCTGAGCAGTGACTAGTAAAATAAAGGGTCATATAACTGGTAAATAGGAGAGTCAGTAATGGTTCTTTCTACCATCTTCATTTATAAAGTAAAGTAAATTAAAATTGTATGTTGTGAAGATGACAACATATAATCATGCTGTCCATTGAGTAACAGGGTTTGGATGTGTTTTACATTGGAAAATGAGCTGAGCCCACAATTAAATTGGAGAAGCAAAGTGAGCCAGAAGGATTGTCCAGTACTTTCAATGATCCCAAATTTCCCTCTTCATTTCTTTAGCATCAACATTTTTCTGTAATAATCAATGGATGAATCAGCACTTATGAAACACCTACTGTGTGCCAGGCACTGATGATAAGCCCTGGAGACACAGAGAGAAGTAAAAGGCAGATCCTAGAATGAAGAGAGTTTTAGCTGGGACTTAAAGGATGTCAAGAAAGCTAGGATGCAGCTGTTGAGGTTTCCAGGTATGGGGGAACAATCAGAGAAAATGCTGAGGGCAGAGAGATGGAGGGTCTTGTGGATGGAACAGGCAGGAGTAAGAAGGCTGCAGAAGGAGGTTGGTTTATGAAGGGCTTAGGTCATCAGAGTATTTCACATTTGATCCTGGAGGTGATACTAGAGCTCAGTGTGTATGCGGGAGATGGGGAGGAAGGATGTGCCTGGATCTCCACTTTAAGAAAATCACAGTAGTGACTTGTAGAGAATGGGTTAGAGTGTGGAGAGCCAAGGGGCAGGCAGACCCACCAGCAGACTTTGACAAGAATCAAGGCATGAGGCCATGAGGACCTGCACCAGTTATGTCTGTGTTAGGAGAGAGAGGAGGGTGTTTATTCAAAAGGTGAGTGGTCTCATTCCATGACTGTGAATCACAGAACATTCTCATCTGAAAAGATAAAAAATATAGGAGTGGGACAGCTAGGTGGAATGGTGAATGGAGAGCCTGGAAGATCTGGGTTCAAATTTGACATCAGACACTTCCTGAGTGTCACTGGGCAATTCACTTAACCCTGATTATCCAGCCCTTACTGCTTTTCTGCCTTAGAGCCAATTCACAGAATTGATTCTAAGATGAAAGTTAAAGCTTTTTTTAAACTATAGGAGATGGGACTTGTCTCCTAGCATCTAATTGCTGGAAGGGGCACCATAAAAATGTATTTATGGCCCCATTGAAATAGAAGCAGCCATCAAAAGTGTAATACTGATTAAGGAAATAAACATATAATTGAATGAGAAAAAAAATTATAAGTGACTTAGTTGAAGATGGAAAAAAAGGCATGCATGGTGGTGTAATAAGTTGCAATATCCTACCAATTGATGATACTCTTGTACAAAAGTTGAGTTATTGTGGCATAGTGGAAAGAGAATTTTTTCCAGAGTCAAAAGACCTGAGTTTACTATTGCTTCTCATTACTCACTACCTGTGGGATGTTGGGCAAAGACCAAGAGAATGAGCAATACACATAATCTAGGTGTGCAAATAGAAAATTATACAAACAAGGAGAAAGTGGTAGGGGGAGAAAGCATTCCTTACACCTTCATTTTGAGTTGGTCAAAGGGGAATAGAACACCCATTCAGTTGGGCTCAGAAATATATTTATCTGAATCGGCAAACAGGAGAGCAGGTTGGAGAAGAGAAACTTATGAAGTGAATGGTTATAAGCAGAACAAACTTAGCTTTGGAGAATGGATCATGAAGGGAGTTAGTTTTTTTTAGTTTTATTTTTACCAATTACATGTTTAACAACAAATTTCCACAAGTTTTAAGAAGTGATATAATACAAATTGTCTCCCTCCCTTCATCCCAGAGCTGACAAGCAATTCAATCTGGGTTATATATGTATTATCATACAAAACATTTTCATATTGTTCATTTTTGTGAGTAATCTTATAAAAACAAAAGCCCAAAATGTATACTCAAATAAATGAGTGATAAAATGCAGATTTTTATCTGCATTCCAACTCTAAGAGTTTTCTCTGGAGGTAAATAGCCCTGGATCATTGAATTGCCAATAATAGCTAAGTCTTATCAGTTGATCATTCCACAATATTTCAGTTACTGTGTACAATGTTCTCCTGGTTGTTTGTTTCACTCTGCATCAGTTCACAGAGATCTTTCCAACTCTTTCTGAAATCATCCTGTTCATCATTCTTTACAGGATAATAGTATTCCATCACTATCATATACCACAATTTGTTCAGCCATTCCCCAATTAATGGACCTCCCTTTCATTTCCAATTCTTTGCCACCACAAAAAGAGTACCTATAAGTATTTTTGTACAAACAAGTCCTTTCACATTTTTAAAAAATCTCTTTGGGGTACAGACCTAGTGGTGGTATTACTGGTTCAAAGGGTATGCAAAGTTTTATAACCCTTTGGGAATAATTCCAAATTACCCTCCAGAATGATTGCATTAGATTAAAATTAATACTTCCAAGTTCTTATTTTTCATAAAGTTTATTAATAATCACTTGGAATAGTAAAAGCAGATAAGCATAGATTTAAAGCCTCTTTCTTACTCTAAGCCTGACCACGTGTAGCTTATCCTACAGGATCCTTTGTCCATCTCATCTGCCTGCTCAGGAAAGTAGAGAGAAAAAAAGACCCAGGTGGGTTCCACTCACACCCTTTTATTAAGGTTTATGGATGCAGTGCTGGCATATAAGAAATGGGACTAACCAGGTTGGCAATCCAGGAGGCGGGGATGAAATTCCTTCTATACAATCCTGGCTGTGATTCTTTGGAAGACTAGTCTCCCCAATGGATCATTTAAACATAATTATCTTATACCTCTAATGATCTTCTAGCTAGAAGTGCATACAATATTGCACTAAGAGAAAGTTACAATATTTAGAGACAAGAGGAAAATTAAAGAGAGAGCAAAACCAATGTTTGCTAAGCACATTGACAAAAAGCCAATTAGGGGGCAGTACCTTTTGGCATAAGAGTTTACATTCAGAATAAGTATGTTCAGCCCCCTTCAGTCAGTTCGTTATATCCCAAAGTTCATTCTGGATCTTTTGATGCAATGGGTGACTTCTGCAAGCATCTTTACAGCACCTTCTTCAAAAAAAATCCACTTTCTTGATTCGGGGTGTTGGCGAGTTTCTTTTACTGAAATTTCTCCAAAAGATTTTAAACTTTGGATTTTAGGATAATTATACAATCTCCCCTGAGGAGGGTGTTGACCAACACCAGAATCACATGGGGATACCTGGCTAAGTTATGAGGTATATGAAGCAATTGTCAAAAGAAAACCAATAACCTCCCCCCCAAAAAAAGTCCTGAATAAAAGAACAAAAATTAAATTCTGGAAAGAAAAATAAAATAAAATAAAAATCTTATGTGTATAAAATTCTGAGTAAAAAAAAAAAAAAAAAAGAAACCTGTAACAGGTCCTTGAGTCACTAGCAAGGCCCAATTAAAGTGATTTATGTCCCACAAGCCTGTAAAACAATTTCAGCGATATAGCACTTTACTCATCAACAGCCAGGACTACAGAAAATTGCCACACTATAAGAGATAAAGGACTAGGTTTCAGCAGCAAATGGGAAAAATCATTCCTGGGTCTGATTTTACCTTCACTGTCAGGGGGATAGGGGAACCAGAATAGCAGCCAAAGTGGGAAGCTTGATAGAAGTGTGGCACAAGGAAGACCTGTATCTGACATATGTCAAACAGCCACAACCTCGAACCCCAAACAAGTACCCTGTCTTGGCACAGAATCTCATCAATCCCTTTGGGATTGGTTGGTCTCCTTGGCCTTTGTGTTCCTTGGCATTATGCAGATTAACTTTGTGCTTCTTTGGCACTGTACAGTGGCTCTTCCCCCCCCCCCCCTTCTCTTAGAATCAGACATAGTCATTAAGCAAAGTTACATAACATTTATCAATTCATGGTAGGTTTCCATAGTCTAAAGCTTTTGGGTATGCATAGTTATTAGGGCTAATAGATACTGTAAACTTATCCATCCAGATAAAAAACATTAATACTGATTCCATGTACTTCAAGTACTACAAAGGATAGGAAAAAAGAAAAAATCAAATATTCTATTGCAAATATAAAGAAAAAAAAATACATCATAATTTTATAGTTCACATTCCATGTGACAATGTGTTAGCCTAGCAGAGGTAGAACACAAAGGTTTTTCAATTAAAAAATGAGATCCACTTCTCTTTTAACTTGGCCATGATCCTCAGTGTGAGTGTACATGATTTTTTTCCCAAGGTAAAAAAGCCTTTTAAAAAACAATAGTACAACTAAAGCAGATTCTAAGAAGTACCAAAATCCCCAAAATTTTAAGAGTCCATCCATGACAATAGCAAACAAACCCACTATCATTAGGATTCACATGAGTCTCTATATAGCCATTTGCTGTGTGACATTTAAAAAACCTATGAACTCATAGATACTTGTCACAAGTTATCCAGATGTAGCCAATGTTTTAACCTTGGCTGAGATATTTTTAACAAAGTCCATTACTACCATTATTCCAAAATTTGGCAGAGGAAGCCTAGAAAAAACACAAATCTCTGTACTGCTGATGAATACCTTTTGGGTCTAAAATGTTACCCTAGATTATTCTGGTGGAAGGGTAGAATAAGCTGAAGAGTTACAAATATTAAAAAACCTTCACAGGGAAAATCATTCCCATCTCCCAGATGAGATTATAACCCATGACAGGGTAACTAAGCCCCTTGGGCTCCTTCCTCCCTCTCATTTTAGACTGTAACAGTGTAAAAGACCTGTCTCCAATATGTTCCACCCATTTTCACATGGAGCCAAGGACTAAATAGTGAAAGTAATTTTAGATGTGTCATCCATTACATTTTCAATAAATGTGACAGGATACATTCAGGTACAATGGAAGGTACCCATTTTACATGGGAGCAATAAATCAAAAAATTCTCTTTACCAATTTTGATTACTTATGAAGTGGTTAACAGTAAATTACATACATCTTGCATTTAGAATTTTGTTACAGAGACTTCTTCATTAATGTGGAAAGGAACAATCTGAAACAGTTAATATCAATAAGGCAATGGGGTCTGAAAAGGCTTAAAATTCACCTCCAGGCTCTTTGAGGTCCCTTCCCCTCCTGAGTGCCATCATTCATCTAGATTCCTTTGTCCACTGTGGGAAGCCAATAAGAGAATAGATAAAAATCTGAGACCCCTCTTTTGACCCCTTTCATGATCCATACCTTTTCTTATTGGAAAAACATTATAGACTTATCGAAAAGTTTTGAGTCCTTAGCAGACCAGCAGCTACTGAGTTAACAATTTCTCTCCTTGATGATTAAGAAGCCTGAACTACAAAAAAATATATTAGACAATCAAGGCCGGAAACAGACAAAGCTAGACAAGACTTTATCTGACCAGGTGCAATCCTGTAAATCAAGAGTACAGGACTCAATTTGTTTAAGATCTCTATGAAATATATTTTTGTTCCCAGAATTAACCTCCTGGCAATTGGTGGTTGGAATTTGGCCTTGGATCCTGTTCTATCTTTACTTTGAAGCCTCCAAGGGTTTTCTTTTATGTGATTTGTAACCTCTATCAGCTGTAAGTTTTTCTTTGTGCGAAAATAGTATATAATAAACTCTAAACTCCATGAAGTTGGAGCAGTTATGAGCTAAGCATTTAGTCTGACTGTTCTCATTCCATCCGACGCCACTAAGCGCCACTCAGAAGCCCAGAAATATAGAGCTTGCTCTGTATAGTCCACACCTCTGGGGTCTCCCATACTGGGGGGGGGTGGTTCTTGCACCGAGTACAGATATTTGGGTGTGAGTTTTGATTTGCCTCATTCAAATTACTATTCCTCCTATTATTATCATTATTTCTGAAGCTTCTATTTTCCTGGTTTCTCTTCTTACAATTCATAATCACATGACCCACCTTTCTACAAAAATAACATTCTTGTAGGGGAGCTATGACTTCTCCCTGTGTTGTCTTTCCAACTGTTTCAGTTAATTCTTTTATTTCCTTCCTTAATATCTCCACTAAATTAGTATTCTCTTTATCCTTCCCTCCCTGTTTAGCAGTTAATTCTTTTATTTACTTCCTTAATATTTCCATTAAATCAGTGTTCTCTTTCTCCTTTTCCTTTTGTCCCTCAAAAGCATAAACTACTACTCTTTTTAATTCTTCAAGGTCCATATCAGGCCAGTTTGGACAGCAAATCATAAAATAATTCTTAAATACTTTCCAACTATTTTTCACAAATTGTATCCTGATTTGTCCAATATCTCTTTCCCTGGAAAGATCTAAATCTATATATCTGCCTACCACTTCAATAAGTCTATCCATAAACTGAGAGGGCTTTTATTTTTCTGCTTTAGATGTTCTAATTTAGTCCATGTACAGGTCTATCAGAACAAGCTCTCATTGCTTTTAGTAAAGCATTTCTCTGAAGTTGGGTGAATCTGGAGGAATTTTTTTCTGATTTTCCCTTGATTTGTTGTAGTATTTCCCATAGTGTTTAGTCCAGGGATTGGCAATGTATGGCTCTTGAGCCATATCTGGCTTCACCTTCTGACTGGCCAGTCCCGGCAGAGCCCCAGGATGTGCCCCAGGGGGCCCTTCAGCCCCCGCCCCATATTCCAGCTTCTTCTGCCTCCATCCTTCTCCTTCCACAGGCGTTTATGGCTCTCCCGGCCAAAAAAGGTTGCCGACCATTGGTTAGTCTATCTTAATCTGCCTATTCACGCTGAATGGTCAATTTACACAATGAAAGGTTCCTAAAACAAAAAATAGAGAAACAAATTTCTTCAGAGTTATTGTGGAAGGCTATGAGAGTGGGGTTAAATAAGAGGCTAATGTAAGGCACTAAGTAACTGTTGCATAGCAATAGCACCAATAATGAATATATATTTATTATAATTATGGTTGGTATTAATAATAGTCAAGAATCATAAACAAGTACTTATTATCAATAATAATTATTAACCATTAATAAGTTATTAGTGACCAACAATAGCTATTAATTAATAATCATTGTTATTGATAGTTATTGATATTGTGTTCCAAAATTATTATGTTTAATATTGCATTGAATTTGGCTTAATTTTGGTTTGTTCAATTTTAAAACTTTGGTTTTAGTTTAATTCAGCATAATTAATATTTAATTGTTAATAATTATTTTATTTAAATGTATTCAATTTAATATTATTAGTAGTAGTTTTTTAAATTGCCTACAGTTTTTTACTTCTTGCCTGTGGGTGGTGCTACACCTGTGTGTAGAGGGTAGGACACACTCCAAGGGCAGGGTTTCCTAAAGATTAGGGGAGAGAGAAAAAGAAGAGGGAAAAAAGGTGTGGTTGTAGATAAGACTGGAGGGCATGGTCAGTCTTTAAGGGATGTTTGGGAGAGGAAAACTTCCCAGTAAAATTTTGTCCTTTCCCCTCCCCCAGAGGTAAAACCAGTGACCACATGTTTTCAAGGTTTTGGGGGGGCTGGGCCTTAGGGGCACTTGGTAGGAAGCTCCTAACTGCCAGTGGCTCACCCAACTAGTGTCTGAAGCCAGATTTTGAACCCAAGACCTCCTGTCTCTAGGTCTGGCTCTCAATTCACCAAGCTAGTCAGCTACCCCTAGGTGGGATCAGGGTTCAGAGGATGGCACAAGAGTCCTTTATGGGAACCAAGACATCAGTTTCCCCCCCCCACCCCCTAGCCCCGCACAGCTAGGAAGCACCCCCTGGGTTAGTTCACTGTCCTTATGGACGGGCTGCTTCTTACGCTGTGCTGTGCTGAGCCTAGCAGGACCTAAGAGTCCTCTTCAACTTCCCATGGGTTTGGCTCTGGAGAAGGTACAGGGGAGCCAGGGGGCTGGGAAGGATTAGGAGTTCCTGCTGGAACCCAGGATTCACATGGACTTCTTGGTGCAGCTCAGCCTAGGCCCATCTGTGCAAACCTCAAGGCGTGGGGCTCCTTTCTCCAACACCCCACCCTTATCTAAACTAAAAAGTGGGGGCGGGGGAGAGTTCTTACCGCTCTGATCCATGTGGCAAGCTCACAAGGGAAGCCTGGGGCTCAGAAATGGAGGCAACAGCTTCTCTGTCTCAGCAAAGGTGACTCTGATGGAGCAAGCTGGTGTAGCTTTGCAATAGTGATCCTGCTCTATACTTAAAAGACTTTCTCAAAAGAAAATGAAAAAAATTTTCCCATAGTGGTTGCCATTTGTTAGATTAAAATTAATTCTTCCAAGTTCTTATTTTTCATAAAGTTTATTAATAATCACTTGGAATAGAAAAAGCAGATGAGCATAGATTTTAAAGTCTTTCTTACATGTGTAGCTCATCCTGTAGGATCCTCCACCCGTCTCACCTGCCTGCTTAGGAAAGTAGAGAGAGAAAAAGACCCAGGTGGGTTCCACCCACACCCTTTTATTAACGTTCATGGATGCAGTGCTGGCATGTAAAAAATGGGACTAACCAGGTTGGCAATCCAGAAGGGGGAGGGGATGAAATTCCCTCTCCACAGTTGGATCAGTTCACAATACCACTAGCAATGCATTAGTGTCCCAATTTTGCCACATCCCTGCCAACATTTATCACTTTACTGTCACATTGGCCAATCTAATAGATGTGAGGTGGTACCTCAGTTTTAATTTGCATTTCTCTAATCAAGACTGATTTAGAACATTTTTTTCATATGATTATTGATAGCTGTGATTTCTTTATCTCAAAATTGCCTATTCATGTCATTTGATCATTTGTCAATTGGGGAATGACTTGGATTCTTATAAATTTGACTTTGTTCTTGATATATTTTGAGAAATGAAACCTTTATCAGAGAAATTTTTTATAAAACTTTCCCCCCAGTTTGTTGGTTCCTTTCTAATCCTGGGTGCATTGGTTTTGTTTGTACAAACATTTTTTTAATTTAATATAATCAAAATTATTCATTTAACATCTTATAACAATCTCTTATTTAGTCAAAAATTCTTTCCATCTCTATAGATTTGACAGGTAAACTATTCTGTGTTCCCCTACTTTACATATAATATCACTCTTTATGTCTAAATCATACCCATTTTGTCCTTATCTTGGTATAGGATTTGAGATATTGACTTAAAACTAATTTTAGTCATACTGTTTTCCAATTTTCTCAGGAGTTTTTGTCAAATAGTGAGTTGATGAAGGGAGTTTTAAAAGGAAAAAAGGTAGGAACTAATGACAGTTGTTAGTGTGAGGGAAAGAAAATAGGGGCAAGGAGCATAAATAGATTCATCAGGCAGAGTTCACTATATTCATCTCTCAACACTTCTTTGTAAAAGGGGGAAGTGTGTCAAAAAGAATAAATTAGGAAAATAGGATTGAGAATGTGTTATAATTAATGATCATAAACACTAACAAGAATGTGTTGAATTCACCTACAAAATGGAAGACAGTAGGATGGGTTAGAAATAAAAGGATTTATTAAATGGGATACCAAATATAGCAAGACTGGTCCTTGCATATTAGGAAAAGACTTTTGCCAGGCTTGTAATTAGTCTTTCTGGATTTATTAAAGTCTTGGTTCCACTGGAAGTCTTCACTAACTCCTGTCATCTCCATGACAGATTGATGCATTAGAGTAAGACTTTTTATATTGGATTCTCATTGTCATCTATGCTTTTTGAAGTTCTATTTCTGTTAACTCTTAAAACATTTCTTTGGCTTTATGAGCATTTGACCTCCAATCAGCAACTACCTTGGCATCTCAGCTCCTGGCCCTTAAGTCCACATTAGATTCACTAAGATGAGTCAAAAGAAACTTGTTCAGGCATCTTCTTAATAAATGTTGGGTCCTGCCTAAAATCAGTCTCCTTGAAAGAGCAGAAATGGCCAGACCCTGAAGACAGGCAGAGATACCAAGTGTAGGTCTCTCTCCCAACTTTCCAAATGGTTATTTTGCACTCCTGTTTAGCAGGCAGGAATGCCTCCCTGAGACACGTCTAGTTAGAAATCTCTTGCACCATTAGTGATTCATGACTGAACTCATAAATTTGTCTTCCTTGTTCCTCAAGATAGGATTCATTTTTTAGTGGTAACACATTAAATCTCAGTTAATTTGTTTATTACAGAAAGCAATTAAGAATCCATTAGAGAATCATCCGGTAATGTGATTTGAATGCTGAATTTGAGAATTGGATTACCTAGAGTTGGTATTGACTAGGGGAGAGTTTTGGGGAGTTCAACATACAATAAAATTTGACTTTCTGGAACTCTCAAGGAATAAATCATTTCTGGACATTTTAATTTTCCAGAGAAATAGGGATTTGTCCATCTAATCAACAAAACTTTTTTAATTATATTAAAAAAGGACTAGGGAGTCCTTTTTTTTAATTAAAAAAACTAGATAATACTTAAAAAAAACCTATACCTTCTCTCTTAGAGTCAATACTAAGTGTTGGTTCCAAGTCAGAAGAGGGGTAAAAGCTAGGCAATGGGGAGAGGGAGGTGAGGGGGTGTTTAAGTGACTTTCCCAGGATCACACACCTAGGAAGTGTCTATAGGGAGATATGAACTGGGGTCCTCCCAACTCCAGGCCTGGCACTCTATCCACTAGGCTACCTAACAACCCCTAGATAGTATTTTTATGATTATATACACATATATAATCATAAATATATATATATATAATTTATAATATATTGCACAATTTTTTGTGCTAGCAAAAAGAAAATTGGGGGAAAATATGAGGCTATCAATTGGGAAATGATTAAACTTTTAGTGGTTAGTAGTTCTATAACCCCATTTCAATTAATGCAATTATAGAAGGTCCGACATTTCAATTGAATCAATCACTAGAATAAATTAGGTATGAAGAAATTTTCTTACAACACCATCACAATATGAATATGCCATTAATTAATTAGAAATGATTATGGTACTTTCACAATTGTAGAAAATTAGATGATGCTAGATAGGAAATATCTTGTGATTACCTGAAAGAATCATACTTCTGGACATAAATATGAAAACAACAGTCAGTCTAAAGGTAAACCAGTCAAAATATGGACCAGTCAACAATGGAGGAATACAAGATTGTAAGCTGAGAATTTCATTTCCAGAGTTGGATCTGAAGCCCCACAAAAGATTCAGTCTTGGGGAAAAAAGAATTCTCTAATACTTTCCATCCTCATCAATTCACCTCAGAAAGACTGAACCAGTAGTAGACACTGCAACCAGGTAGGTTAAGAGGGACTGGGCCAAAAATGGACACTGCATCAAGCTAGGATCAGAGGGACTGGACCAGCAGTGGACATTGCATCCAGCTACATTCAGAGGGACTGGAGCAGTAGTGGACATGGCATCAAGCTAGAATCAGAGGGACTTAGCATAGTGTTTTCTCCCAGGAGGGAGAGTTGGCATTTAGCATAGTGCTTTTTCCCAGGGATATGATTCCCAGAGTCCCAGAGCCTGTGACTCCCTGTGGTGGTCAGTATACTTGAATCCTATCCTTATACCTGATTAAAGAGAGAGTTTATGATTTTCAACAATCAATTATACATGAATATGGAAGAATGCACAAATTCTTATGGGAAAAAGAATATCATTGCCTGAATAGCCTAGAGCAAGATTCAGAAGACAATCTGGCAAATTTCAACAAAAATGAGGCTGAATTGACCCAACAAATCCAATCGCTGCAATGAATTATATTAGAACTAGAGAATAATTTGGAGAAGGCACACTTCAAAATGCTCCAGGATATGAAAGTCAACTTGAAAAAGACTGAGGAGCTGCTAATTCAAGAACCAGAGGCTGTTTCCATTGAGTGGACCAGGTACCCCATCACTGGTTTAAGAGAAATCCTCTTGACCTTTTATAGAAATATTTATCTGGAACATGAAACATTCAATATTTCTCTCATTCTGCCTGAAGATTTGAAAAATGCCATGTTAACCAGGACAAAAGACTTGACTCTGCTATTAATGTATTGGGGTCTCAGATGGTCACTTCAGGAAAAAACAATTGGGAAGTAAATATCAGAAATCAGAATGGTCAGTGGGAATTTGTAATGATTCAGTCAACACAAATGAGAAAAGCTCTCTATTATATGAGATAAAAGTCCTAGTAGGCTTAAAATGTGGAAATGATTTTGTCCTCTGGAATTCAGAAGATGACTTTCATGTGAGCTCACCTATGCATCTTTAAGCATTTACATGGATTATGAAAAGGGTCACCTCACATTTTATGATGTCTCAAAAAGAGATCTTCTATTCACTTAGACAAATGTAGATTTTCAGGGGCCTGTTCATCCTTTCTACTCTCCTTGCCTTTTTAATAAAGGAAGTACCTCTGAATCACTCATTCCCTATACCAACAATAACCAGAATCCAGATGTAGGTGATGCTAAATATTACCAGAGACTTTCAAAAAGTTGCTCAAATGACCCTGAAAGTGGCTTTCTATTCATTTGAACTCATTGAAAAGTCCAGTGAAGTTATGTATGATTATAAAAACCATTGAAAATAATCTTACCTTGTTATGTGAAAAAAAAAAAGGATCCGAGGGGCTGGAGCAGTAGTGGACATAGGATCCAGCTAGGGACAGAGGGACTGGACCAGTAGAGAACATTGCATCTAGCTAAGATCAGAGACTGGATCAGGGATGGACATTGCACCCCACTAAGATCAGAGACTGGACCAGTAGTACAAATGGAAGCGCAGTGACACACTGAGGACAATTTAGAAAGATAGCCAAGGAGGACAGCTATTTCTGAAGCTTGACCCCTTTCACTGAAGAATGCTACCAATAAAGAACTTCAAGACATAACACACTAGGATTCATCAATTATTCCTTCACCACACATATCTTATACCTGTACCTTACTATTACTGTACTCCATATTTGAGCACATTTTCCCCACTTGTCTCTGTGTATTTAAATGTGTTTCAGGCTTTTGTGGGAAGAAAATATTTTATACCAACCGTTTTTTATCATATCTTAAATATACCTTTCTTAAAAGCTTTGTTGATTAAAAGCCCAATCTGATTATTACTGAAAACCAACTGATGGGGGCTTATGAATGACAGTTCTAGAAAACCAGAGCTTCGAGTTTGCCTCCCTCTAGAATTCTGAGAACATGTAGCTGACTATCCATTATGGGGATCCCAAAGCTAGAGTGTAAGCATTAGTGGAGGGAAGACCAGTAGGGTGCTACAGTAGCATTAAGAGAAGTGGCCAAGCGTCTGAAAGGTTATCTGGTTTAGCTCTGATTTAAATACTTATTAGCTGTTTACCAAAGACAAACTACTTAACTTTCCAGAATTTGTGAAATGGAGATTATATTTGTACTATTTACTTGTCATAGGATTATTGTAAGGAAAGAATACTGTAAAGCTTAAAAAGCACTATTAAAAATATAGTAAGAAAGGAAAGATTTCAAACTTAGGGAAAAGGTTTGTTGAAGATACTAAGTCCAAAATGTGAGGGATAAGCTTGTCATATTTATTGAAACGGTGTTATTTGGTAGATTAGTATTACTTGAGGAGTCTGTCACATAATATAATTAGCTCTTTAGAGAGCCAGCTTAATGTAAACATGAAATAAAATGTCAATAGACAAAAGGTTTAATTATCTAATCAGATAATAATCTATTAAGGTTTAATTAATAATTAACATTATCACTAAAAATTCAGTGGCTCTAGATTCATCTTTAATTGAGCCCCATCCTATATTTTTGCTTCCATTTACATACTGATCTATATTTCTGATTATTCTAGAAAAGGTTAGAAAATTACCTTGCTTTTTAAAAAATCTTTTTAAATTTTTTAAATTAAATTTCTCAAAATTTAATTTTAATTTAATTTAAAATTTATTTTTTCCCCTAGATTTATTTCAAGTAGTAAGAGTTTCAAGCACCCATGTCCCAGAATAAAAGGAATTTGGGGCCCAGAATTGAGGGAGGACATAAACACCTGTCATATTAAGTAAACAACAGGTAGCTAGCTGATTGAGTTGGCTCTACTAGAAAAGTGCTACCAATTAGAATGACCAAAACCTATGTGCATTCCTTAATAGTCCAAGGTTTCATTTACCTTAAAAGCATTTCAGGGTGGCAGTTAGGTACCTCAGTGAAGATGGGAGGTCCTGGGTTCAAACCTGGTTTTGCGGGAAAGTCATTTAACCCCAATTGGCTAGCTCTGACCACTTTTCTACCTTGGAACCAATTCTAACTGATCGTAAATTAGAATAAATAGAAGAGATGGAATTATCATAAATTCCAATTACAACTGATTCTAAAACAAAAGGCAAGGGCTTGAATAAAAAAAAGCTTGTAGGATCTCCATTGCAGAAGTGGAGAAATGCTAAACAAAAGTGTTTGTATTCGCTCCTAGAAGATGAATAAAGCTAGTGATATGGTGAGACTTGTGCTTTTGGAATATAATTTTGGTCACTGTGTGGTAGATTGGAGAGAAGGCAGATTCAAACCATAAACCCAATTATGACACTTTTTGCAAAGGTTCAAAAGAGAAGTGATGAGACCCTGACCTAGGATGGTGGCTATGGGAGGGGGAGGTGATGGATACCAGCAAAATCATGGAGGCAGAAGCCACAAAACTTTGAAACTGATTGAACAGATTTTTTTTTTCCCTATTGGGAAGGTGAGATATTGAGAAACCAAGAGATTTCCTCCCTCACCACCCCCCATCCCCAAACTGGTATCAGCATTCACACTCACCCTATCTATTCTTTTAAATGAACACTTTTCCAGACCAATAAAAATAAGTTAGAAATTATTGGTATTTTATGTGTTTAACAAGTCCATAACAGGACTGACAAAGTTAAGTAAGACTCATAATTGGAATTTGGCAGGAAATATCCAAATGCATCAACTCCAGTTGCTTGGAGAGCAAGTTAGTCACAGGATGTCATAGCCACAAAATAGTGAGGAAATAACAGCCGTAACAGCCTGAAACTCTAGGCTAATTGGAAGACTTAATAATACTTTTGAGAGGTAAAATGAATCAAGGGGGAAGAGAAGGAAAATATTAATGTAAAAAGGAAAAATGTAATTTTCAAGGCATCAAAGAACCAATAGTAGAAACTTACCCGACCCTGTTCCTAATAGCCAGCTTTTCGAATAATTCTCTTGCTCAAAGGAAACTGCCATTAAACTCTGGTGCCTGACCCCCAAACCTAACTCTACTTATTGCTATTTAATGTCAAAGAAATTCACCTGTGTGTGTGTGTGGGGGGGGGGGTGTTCCCTCTTCTGAAAGATAAGGAGGTTGGACTCTATTAACTGTTTTTCATTTATTTACTTCAAATCACCTGGACCCACCATCCCTGAGCTAGCTGATACTTTATCATGCTTCCTAGGCTAACCCCCCCAAAATAAGTAAAATAAAAACAAATGTTTCCAAAGTCTAAAAGGAGATCATTGTTCCCTATTAGTGAGGGAACAATCAGTGCTTGGTGAATGCTAGGAAAAAGGAATAAGAAGGATGGAAGCCATGAAAAGGAGATTAACAGATCTCTACGGGACTTGGTTTGGTCTCCACAAGTCACTCTCTATTCCCATGTTAATGTCATTAGTACTTTTCTGACAGCCCTAAAAGTCAGAACCTCTCCAGAAGGGAGCCTCCATGGTCGCCATTCATACTGAAAATGGAGATCAAGTCAGCTTTCGCCCAGCTCCTCCACGGGAAGCTTCTGTCATCTGAGCTCACTGACAGGGAATCTTCAACTTGATGGCTATACTTTAGCAGACAAACAGATCCTCTCATGTTAAGGATATCGGTGCCAACGAGAGCCCCATCAGCAGCCTTCTTGTTCAGGAAGGACAGGAAGACATTGGCAGCCTAGAGATTATCTAGTAATTTCAGGGAAGATCCTTCTCGAACTTACAACTCTTAAAAATTGAGAATACCAAAGAGCTTTTGTTCATGTGTTTATTCACCATGTCAGACATTTATCTCACAAAATTTAAAATTAAGTATTGATTTAAAAAAATAATACCATTACATGCTAACAATCTGTTTTTATGAATAACCTGTTCTATTAACAAAAAATTAGTGAGATAAGTAGCCTTGTTTTAGGTATTTGGGGAAATCTTTTTAATAACTGGCCTAATAGAAGACAGCTGGATTCTGAGATTTCTTTCGGCATCCAATCTGTTGGGATATTGTTTTGGCTAAAGTATATGAAGAAAGTCTGGGCTAACAGAGATATATAGTTAGAAAATGGAGGAGAGTACTTTAATAGATGAGTGACATCTTAGCATTATTATGAAAATAGTTTTTTGACTCCCAGGGTTCCAAAGACTACATTTTGAGAAACATTGCTTTCCATTCTCTCATTCCATAGGAGAATCACGTGAAGGAAAAGGGGAAGGATACCTAGCTTGGAGAAAGCTTAGCAGGGTTTGGGTCATCTGCCTTCAATTATCTGAAAGGCTATCAGGTGCTTAGCCCCACTGGGTAGGATAGGAACAATGGGGAGAGCTGGCAGGGCAACAAATTTTAGCTAAATAGAAGGAAAAACTCTCACTCTGTCCAAAAACGGAACAGGCTACAATGGAAAGTGGAAGTGGACTCCTGCCTCACTATAATGCTTCTAGCAAATGCTGCCTGATTATTTCTTGGGACAATATAAAAGGAATTCGTGGTCTAGTCTAGTTCAGACAAGATGATCTCCAAAGGCTTTGCCAGCTTTGAGATTTTATGCTTTTTATGACATCCCCAGTTACATAATTGCAGTGTGTGTGTACATCTCAGCAACCTCTTCTAACCCTTTTCTGACCTCCTAATTCTTTGATTTTGTTGAAAATATACAGGTAACCAAAAAAAAAAAGCTAAATTAAATTATTTTAAAAAGCAGAGTTTACTGATTTGTATATTTACATATTTTTATTAGAATTCTTCTGAACTGTCAACAATTGGGCAACATAACCAAAACAAAACAAAAACAGAAACATAGAACAATATCCTTTAAACTTGCACCACGTACATATTTATACATAAAGTTACTGTATTTTTAATATATATATATAAAAAAATATTTTCAAGGACTTAAGGATTTGGGAATATTCAAAAGACATTATTGCTACATCTCAATATTTACATAAAATGCCACAAAACAATTTTAAACATCCAGCCACTGCAAAGTAACGTTTGATTTAAAAATTAAAAAAAAATTATAAAAATATAACCTTTCGTGGATATCTGAGACAAAACTTTCAAAGAAGTGCCCCTGAAGTACCTAGATATCTACAATAAGCAACTGATTTTTTTTCCTACCATAACGAATATAATAAAAGATGATGCTATGGGAAGGAAGGTTCTGATGATGAAAATAAGGTCCAAGACTATCTGTCTGCATAACAATTACCCCCAAAGAACTTGCCAGCTTTTAGAAACAGCATGGACAAGTCCAGTGCAAATGGTCGTTTTCCTCTCAATGACCAGAGATCTGCCAAGAAGTGTAGTCAAAGGTCTGAGGAGGAGAAGAAGGAATACAATGGAGACCAATGGGAATTCTTGCTTAAAACCTGTATTATATTCATTTAAGAGTTATTTTATCTGGGCCAGGATGGAGTTTCTAGAAATGGGCACTGGAGAAAAATATCCAATACTTGTGCTAGAGATGAAATGGTCAAATGTAAATAGAATTCTCACCAGTTCAGTGGGACCCAGAGCAGAAAAGGAGGCCAAGGGAGGCCTCCAAGACTGGTATACTAGGTTGGGTATATAAATAACAGGCCGTCTCAAGTGCAAACGGATTGTAAATAGGTATTTTAGGTTCTCTTCTCTCTGTGCTTTGGGTAATCCATTGTGAACAGATGGATGAAGCAAAAGCAAAGGCAGTACTTTGGAGGGAAGCAAAGGCTGCTTTGGGGAACACCTGAGTACCATCTTGGACTCAGGGCTGGGTTATCCTCAAAATAGATTATCTATACATACACATACACACGTACATCTTTATATATAATATATACTGGCCCGAGGTCCAGGGCATGCCTGTAAATGAGGCTGAATCTAAATTTGTTTTCCTGCTACATTAAGGATCCGTAGGAAATAGCTCGCTTTCTCATGCCCGCAGACGTCATGCAATAGAGGTGGGCAAAGGAGATATTGCAAATGGCGGCCAATGCATCAGCTACCAGGCCATTCTAGGATTCGCAGGCTATTTATGGGAAATCTGTACAGCAAGTCAACAGGTTTTAAAAAAGAGATTCATAGGACTGTGCTTTTTTTCCTTTTAGAAAAAGAAAAAAAAATGATGACAACTAACTGTTTATATGGTTTCTACTCTACAAGAGAGAGCCCCATCCCTTAGGGAGGGCTCCAGGGTTGGGCATGAAAGTGAGTGTATGAAATTTTTCCCCTAATATATACAGGCAACATCTTTAGGAACCCATATAAATGCTAGCTGGGCCTGTACACAGCTGATCCACCTTGTCTGTCCCCTTGCCTAAGCTGCCACCGTTGAGGACATGAGGGAAAGCTTCTGATGTGGATGGGATGCCTTTCTTCCTGTCCTACATGGGAAGTTTGCAACACATTTCCCAAGGCTTATGAACCGCCCCCCAAGTTGAAAATTCTAGTTTTTGCACAAGCAAGTAGGAGTTATGGGGAATTACTTTAATATAGTTTGCCTGCCTTCCCTCCCTCCCTGACTCCTCTTCTTCTATAACCTGACATTATTTGAACAGAAATGCTCAACTGTGATGTCTCTTAGGAGCAGAAAAAAAGGGGGTACCCCCAACAAGGGACTCTACTCTTGAATCCCAACTGCAAATGTGACTAAAAAGGCCAAAAGTGATCAAATATGTCTATTTATTATCTAACAAAGAAAATTAATAATAATAAAAAAAAAAAAAAACGGCAAGTAGCCACCTTCCTTTGTGGGCCAGACCTAGAAAGGGATGCCATTCAACCCTCCTCTCCTTTGGGTCAGGCCTTCTATGGGTTTTCCCCGAGCTAGCTCCTTACTGAGAAGATGAACAGCTTCTGCCCCTGCATGTGGGGTGAGTGAGTCCATTCAAACTATGATGGTGTATTCACAGGGGAAAGAATTATAGCAACACACCCACTGGGCTAGAGTGGCCTGCAAGTAGATGAACAAAAGAAAGTCACGGAAACCAGCAGAACAGGCCCGAACTCCTCTAGGCCCAACACCTTCTACTTCAGGCATCTTCATGGACAAGCAGAGGCTGAGTGGATGACGCGCTGCTGCCTACGGAATTGATCCTCACAGAATGGTCAACAGGACTCTCTTGGTTGGGGCTGCTGGTTGTAATGTTGGAGTAAACCTAAGGAGAGCAAAAGCCAATGCAAGCAAAATCATTAGAATCCTAGATACACAGCTGATGGGCCTAGTTAACCGAGCTTGTTAAAAATAAATAAATGAATGAATAAAAAAATAAACAAACAAAACATCTGAGGAAAAATTTTTCTGAAAAAAAAAAAACATCAGGGAAATTTAAAATATATATATATGCCTTAGGAAAAATTAACAACAACAACAACAAAACGAACTAACATCTTAGAGGGAGGATTTTTTAAATACATCTTGAAGAATTAAAAACAAAAAACCCCAAATCATCTTGGCCCTAAGTTTCTACTGATCCTTATTGTTTTGGGGTTGGGGTGGGGTGTGTGCGCACAACTCTTGACATGGGAACCCTGACTATGCCTAAATCAGTTTGAGTTGTTCCTTAAATTCAAAGAGGTTACATAATTTCTCCAACATTACACCATAAGAGCCAGGGATAGTCTCTGAACGTAGGGCTTTTGAACTTCAAGTTCAGAAATCTCTGATGTCTGTATTATAAAGGTTATCAAAGTATAAATCATCTCAATATTAAAAAAGAAAACAAAAACATGAAGTCATCTTTTGATTTTAAAGAATTGATCATGAATATAAAATTACTGTAAATTCTTCGAGAAAAACTTAAAGGTATTTGAACCAATATATAATGGTCAGTAACAAGTTGAGGTCACATGATCACCAAGATGGAAGAAGCCATTGCTTTGAGATCACATGATCACCAAGATGGTAGAGAGCCATTGTTTTTCTTCATGTCACATGATCAACAAGATGGTAGAGCAATTGCTTTCCACCACCCTTTCTAAATTGAACACATACAATATAACAAATATAAAGTACCTGAAGATGAATCTATAAGATAAAACAAAAGTACTATGCTAGGAAAATACCTCATGTGTTTTTCTTGAGATAATTGAATGTTTAAATTAGTTTAAACATTCAATTATCTCAAGAAAAGTTACTATAACACTTTGGGCCAACCTTCAAAAGCATCCTTATATATCTTGAATTATTAGGTTATTATGAACCCCAGGGGAAAAAATGGGGGGGAGGATTGGTTTCAAGTCTAAATCTTCTGACAGGATGAATTTTGGGGGGAAAATAAACAATAATCTATGTAAAAATTCTGCAAACCTCACAATCCACAAATTAACCTCTTAAGAGCAGCCTAGAGGCAAAAGCCTGGCTTAGTTGTTTGGAAGGGCAAAGACAGGGAAGGGAGATCAGACCTAAGATTTCACTCTTGCATGGAAACTTCCATGACAAAACTCCTGCTATTGGTGAAGATGAGTTTCCCCTTTAGACCACTTTAGAGAGAGGTCGGAGAGAATCTAAATTGAAAACTGTCAGAAAACAAAAGTCAAAAATGGTTTCTACATATTAATTTTAAAAAGTAATAAAATTTAATTTAAAAAAAGAACTCAGTCTTAAAAAGTAAAAGTTTTACATAGAATCACTTTACATTTTCTAGGGGCCAGGATGATCTCATCACTCAATAACTCACAAGGCATTGAATTAGGCCTTGGAAAATCTGGGACTTGTCTATCTACCATTTATTTATGCAGTGGCTGTGGCTTTGAGTTCTGGGCCTCAGGTTGTAGAGCTATAAAATAAAGAAGATGAACTTCAAGGATTTCCAGTTCCTTTCAGGGCTAACATTTCTACGACATAATTTTTATTAATATTATATATTATTATATAATAATATTAATATAAGATAATATATAATATAGTTAATAACACAATAAAATAAATATAATTAATAATACAACACTATGTCATATAATATATGTTATTATATATGATATAATATATGACAATAGATTAATGATAATGATGACAATAATAATAATAAAAAATTTTAAAGACTAATAATAATAATAATAATAAAATTTTAAAGACTCCCCCGCCTTGGTGGTGATAGAGAAGGAAGAACAATCCATGGCTTCAGGCCCAAAGTGGGGAATACCTTAGACCAAGGAGAAGAAACAAGAGCTGGTCAGAATATACTCACATGGTTAGTACTATCCAAGAGCTGCTGCTCAATGAGTTGTACAATCTGCTTAAAGGTCGGTCTCTGCAAAGGATCTGCGTTCCAGCAGCTCTTCATAATGTCGTACCTGCAGAGACATTGAATAAGCAACTCAAACTTCATCTTCAGATGTGTGTAACACGTCCCTCCTCTTGGTACCTCCCCCTCATGCATGTCTGCCATGTAACAGTTGCATAATAAATAATTAATAATTAAAATAATTAATAATAATTGATGGACTGATTTGATTGGCGTGCCAATTTAAAAAGTAAAACAAATTAGATCATGTCTGTCTAAAGTTTGGCACACTCTACATTTTATATGTCTAAGGAACTCATTTCCTCTTTGGAAAATAGGCCACAAATGGTATTTGGGCGGCTATAATAAAATGGAACCGGGTACCATGGGTAAGGTGTGTGCTATCCCAAACCTCCCCGCCATATTTTTCGTGGTTAAAGTGCCAGGACGACATTTGGGAGTCTCACATTTCAGGAGGCGCGCATTCTGGACTGAGCATTCGGAAGCCTTCTTTAATCATCTTGTAGAACTTGGAATCGACAGGCATTCCAGGGTACGGACTGCTTCCTAAAGTACAAACAGGGCCCAAGTAAGAATTCATCTGATTGTACGAAAATATTTATAGCTGCGCTTTTCGTGGTGGCAAAACACTGGAAAATGAGGGTATGTCCTTCAATTGGGGAATGGCTGAATAAATTGTGGTATATGCTGGTGATGGAATACTATTGTGTTCAAAGGAATAATAAACTGGAGGAATTCCATGTGAACTGGAAAGACCTCCAGGAAGTGATGCAGAGTGAAAGGATCAGAGCCAGAAGAACATTGTACACAGAGACTGATATACTATGGTAAAATCGAATGTAATGGACTTCTGTACCAGCAGAAAGCAATGACACGGGACAATTCTGAGGGATTTATGGAAAAGAACGCTACCCGCATTCAGAGGAAGAACTATAGGAGTAAAAACAGAAGAAAAACAACTGCTTGAACACATGGGTTGAGGTGGACACGATTGGGGATGTAGACTCGAAACTACCACACCAATGCAACTACCAACAATTTGGAAATAGGTCTTGATCAATGACACATGTTAAAACCAGTGGAAATATGCATCAGCCATGGGGGGGAGTGAGAAGGGGGCACGAAGGGGAAAGTAAGAGCATGAATTATGTAACCATGTTAACTTTTCTAAAAAAAATTAATAAATGTTTAAAAAAACAAAACAACAAAAAAAAAGAATTCATCCAACACATCGATAACACGATGGGGACAAACAGAAACACGGCGAGTCAATGCAATGGGATTACCTAGAGAGAAGAGCTCCCACAGAAAGATGCCATAGGACCAGACGTCACTTTCAAAAGTGTAAACACAGTTGAAAATACTTTCGGGTGCCATCCATTTCACAGGTAGTCGGGCCTGTGGGAGGGAGAACAACAAGGATAATTCTTTCAGAAACTCCCCCCCAAGAAGGGCTGAAAATGATTGTCAGAGCTGCGTGCAGTAGGAGGAAGGGAGGAGAGAAGACAGGTTCGGTCCCAAATCCTCTCAGGCTCTTCCTCTTAGAATAATGTCAAAGAATCTTCCAATGGCAAACATTACTTCCCCTCAACTTTAACTCACCTGTACCTCAGGAGTCTATCAAGATTATAAAAGCACCTCCATGAAAGCACTTTGAAATTGGTGCTCCGCAAACTACGAACATGATTTCTTTTTTGATTAAAATAGGAACTCTACAAAATCCTGTCTTTATCATATTCTGGATTTTTGGATTATCTTCCACATTTTCATCTCAGAGGAAAAAGCATCTCCCTGGGTGACCTTCAGGTCGATATTTGTTACACTCCAGCAAAATCAAATTCTTTGCTATTCTCGGTCTACAATGAAAATTAAGCCTATTTCTGTTTCCTTCATGAGCCCCGTAATTACACAATTAGCATTAGGAATTCTATTATCGGAATGTTAGTTCTAGTAATGCTCACCACACCATGCAAACTCTGTTTCAATGTACTTATTTTGACTGCTAAACAGTACAACAGACCCCAGATGGATTCATCTCCCCAAAACTTTTTATTATCACCTGAGAATCTTAAGTATTTCAACTGGCTCTCAAAAAGAGGTCATATACTCACATTTCCTTTGACCACATAATTAGAGTCATTCTTGATGTCTCTGGCCAGGCCAAAATCACAGATTTTTGTTATTCGACCATGGGTAAGTAGGATATTTCTGGCTGCCAAGTCTCTATGAATACACTATTAAGTCAAAAGAGGAAGAGGGAAAATAATAATATCAAGCATTTTAGTTCCTACATCTTTAACAACAAAGGAAGTAAGAATTCTTTCTTTTCATATATTAAAGAAGCATATCACACAAAAGCCAATCATTAATATTTTTCTTACTTTGCACTGATAATAATGCCTTGAGTGATATTCGCATTAAGATCCCTAATTACTAGACAACATTTTCTCCTCAAGATGAATAATAAGTGCCTATTTTTCCTCCAGGACTTTTCTCATTCGGTCTTATCAAAGAAGAAGAAAGACACAATGTAAGTTACTTAAAAAAATTTTTTTAAATCAAAACTGAAGACCAAATGGTCTATCTAGCCTTAAAATGTTTGTTATAAATTCCTAAAGAAGAGCTTAGCCAGTAACGTTAATTTTTAAAAATCTGGTGTGAGGATCTAAGAAAAATATTCCTTTCTTTGAACCATCTTGAGTCCTCATTTTAGTCTGCTAATTGTAAATGTCACAGATGATGATTTAGGACAGGACTTCCAAACATACCTAACTATAAATTAAAATATGTTAGACATAACTGTTTCCATGATGAGATGCAAATTAGGGGTCCAAGAGACATAGACTTGTAGATGCTTTTAATTCTAAACCTTCTCATTAACCAGCCATTAAGATCTTTAAACTAACTTTTGACTTCCAAATGATCTCAGTATGGCACACCTAATAAGGATAGATATCTAGTTTTGACAAATACAATAATTCAAAGGAAGGTCCCTGGGCACATGTGAAAATTTAATTCTATAATTTCCAGGAAGAATTCTCTTTCAAGTTCAATATATTATTGGGCAAGTCTAACCAGAAGAATGTCAATCATCAAATATCCATCCCGCTTAAAATTTCTATTATGGGGGCAGTTAGGTGGGTGTGTGACCCTGGGTAAGTCACTTAACCTCAATAGTCTAGCCCTTACCTTTCTTCTACCTTGGAACTAATATTTAGTATTGATTCTAAGACAGAAGGTAAAGGGTTAAAAAAAGGGAAAAAAAGCTTCCTATTATGCATCGTTTCATATGCCAGCACTACTCTAACATAGCCCAAGGGGAAAAGATGTCTAAATTGAAATAGGAGCACCTGAGTTTAAAGGCTGCCTTTGCCACTTACTGCTTATTTCCACTTACATTCTTAGAAGCAAGGAAACTCATGCCCTTTGCAACCTGGTAAGAAAAGCTCAAGAGGTCTTCAATGTCCAAAGCCAGTTCATCATCATCCATGATGGCAGTTGTCACATCTCTCTCTATGTATGACCCTAATTGAATATTAGAAAGTGGAAGAATTTTCAAAATTGCCTCAAAAAGCTAAATAGCTGAAACTCAAGAGAAGGACAGTAAAGGAGACCCATCTGACCTTGACACTGTTCTTTGAATGAAACCTGGTGATTTTATTTAGCCTTCCAAAAATCTCACTATTGATATGTTGAATATTAGAAGGCAGAGGCAGAACTAAGGATCAAAAAAGTCAGCAGTTGCCTACAGACTGAGGACCCAACAATTTGTTTAGGGGAAAGGGGAGGTGGGAAGAGCCAATGAGGAACCCTTCTAAATATTTTTATTAAATGTTAGTTTTAAGCAAGATAAATATTATTAATGCCACAAAAGTCCAATGTATTATTTTTATTCTCTAAGAAGAGAGTTCACTTTCAATATTTTGGGCTAACACAGATAGGCATAACCCTAAAAGCCATGAAAAAATAAGATGTTAAGAGAGATATGCATAGATACTTTAATCTACCTTTATACATGGCTCACCTAACTTTAACCACCTTCCTAACCCACTCCCACCGTTTGTGAGGATTATTCCCCACAGAGATATAAATCAATAGAGCACATACAGGGTTTGTAAAAACCACTTTGCCAACAGATTGTTCTAACTGGTGACATGCCATGTGGGGCAGAAAAGACTCTGGATTTAAGGTCAAAAGACCTTCTCTACTTCTTAACTACTCATGTGGCCTTGGACAAGCCATTTAACTTATTTAGATCTGGAATTTCCTCATTTATAAAATGAGAGTGTTGAGGGTAGTTCTCAAAAGATTCCTTCCAGCTCTCCTTCCTAAGAAATTCCGACTTCTGAATATTTTACCCACCTATTCTTGCAGATCTCCTCTTGTCAGCTTTGGTTGGGACAACATAAGAAACACCTGGTTTCATGTCCATATATTCATTAGCTCCATCACTGTGTGCAGAAAAGCAGAGTTAACATCTATTGACTTTACAAAAGACATGTGGTTCATAGAGTGCGTGACTGAGGTCTCCTTTTAGTTAGAAAGTGGTTTCAGTATTTGTTCTCAATAATATAGTGCTAAACTTAGAGGCGTTTCTTTTATAGATTTTATGTGTTTAAAAGAACTATTTAGAAAAACCATAAAACTCTCTTAAACCACATTATCAAAGAGGGGAAAAAAGGGGGAAAAGAATAGGAGGTTATCAATTCTAATATGAGGAAATGTAGATTGTTAGCATATAGATATTGATGGAAGAGCCTAAAAATTGAGTTGGGTTTAGATAAACACCAATAATTTGGATGATTTTCTGAACCATCTGGACCTCTTGAATCTGCAACATTTGGCTGGAGACTCTTCAAGATTTCTAGTACTTCCTGCTTCTGATTTGCATGGAAACACCATGACAACAGTCTTCTGCACAGTATTCTGGTGCTTCCAGTCCCATATGGGATCCCAAAGCACAGAGTACTTTAGAAAGGAGCAAAAAAAAAAAAATTTAGGCTGGCATATTAGAATATCTCTCTCCATCCCTCAACTTGAAAAAATGTGGGTTTCAGAAATTAGCAAATGTTCACCCTTTCACACAAATTAACTTGTACTCTAGAAACACGGTCAAAGGCTAAGTTTTTACTCTACTTTTATTAGATCTTGGGGGCTCATCATTGTATTTTGTTAAAGGAAATTTCACACGGGCTGAAATACTGGATGTCAAAAACTTTAGTGTGAAGCAATTTTATGGGGGTATCCATTTCTTAAATTCCTTAAAACCAAATAAAATGTCAACAGACATTGGAAGAAGGTTCATTAGGGAACAAAAGCAACATACCAAGGGGGAAACTTTGGACAAGGAGGCACCACAAAACATAGGCTCGTTGGAAGCAGGGGATTTTTCTTTTTTTAATCTACAGAGTGCCTATTGTTGCAATAAATGCTTGTTGGACTAAACTGGAAGAAGTTACCAAAGAATTAGGAGAATGATCTTTCCTTCTTGGAACAAATATCCAAATACATCATGAACACTATTAAGGTCGACATATTCCTTGTGCATAGACAACTAGAAACCCTGGAATAACTGAAGCCAGTCTGGTTAAGTCAAGAAAAATTTCATGTGTGTGCTAAGTGGAATTATTAAGAGGTATGATGGCAGAGAAAAAAAAGATGAGGTGCCAAGAAGGAAGTTTATTATAGCGGCCAGGCACGAGGAGCTTCCCTAGAGAGGAATGGAAGCTTGTTACTATGAATATGAAGGAATGACTAGGACAAAGCTGAGTTGGGCTTATATATATATTAATGATGATATTTATAGACCTCTGAGCTACCTCACCTAATGGTCTAGGTATCATAGAAAAGGAAAGCAAGTAGGATAGTCATTTTTAAGGTAGGTATGTGAGAAAAACAGGTGAATTTATATAGTATTTAAGTAAGAAAGGCAAAGTATATTAAAAAAAATCATAAATTTCAGGGTGGTGGTGGTGGTGAGGAAAAGCCAAAAGAATAGAGAAAGGCACTTTCAGGACTTGTTGTTCTGACAAAAGATTTTAAGGAATTTATTATGACAACTGATAAGATCTCAGGATTATAGATCCTTTGCCTATCCTAAATTATTGATAAAGAAATTCATGGGAGCAGAGACAACATTGTGGAAATTAACTAGTGTAAGAAGAGACTTAAATTCATTCAGGCAGTCTAAAGTTTAGAAAAACCAAGGATTCAGGGGGGGAAATGCCAAACATAGATGTGTGTGTGCATAAAATATATTTTTATTCATATTATTTAGTTTATATTATATAAAATATTTATGTAATAAAGCATCTTATATATTTTATATTACATAAATATAAGTTATGTGTGTATAATATGTATGTAATATAAAATACATAAATCTGTATGTTTTATATGTATTTATAGTATATATTATTTATATATCTCCTGATCCTTTCCCTCCTTACTTTTTATGTAAAATCAGCCTTACCATGAAGGCTCCTTTGACTGCAGAAGGTTCTTATAAAGCGTTGTTTCTGCATGATCTTCATGCTTTGAGCAAATAAATGAGTCCCGTTTTCTTCTCAAAAAATTCAAAAGATCACCATAGCAACAATATTCTGTAATGACCAATGTGGGTCCTATAGGCAGAGAGAGTTAGAAGGGAGTAAGTGAGGGGGGAAAATCTTACCCCAAATACCCAACTAAGTCAATAGGGTTACAGAGTGGGAAATTGAAGGATCAAGCCTCCGGGCACCCAACAATGTGACTTTTAGTGCCTCCCCTCTAAATAAAATAACATCCATTAGCAGTTCTCTTTCAGGAGCAACACCACACTGGGTAAAGAATAAAACAAGTGGGTCTTTTTTTCCTCGGCTTTTCTATGGGATAAGTTCATGCCTGATGCCCAGTGCATCTGGCTGGTTTTGCTCCCATCCTGGCGGAAGTTATTTCTTTCAAATGTTATAGTATTAACAGGCTTCCAACATTAATCCCTTTGATTCACTTCTGTTTACCGCAGAGTGTCACACTCTCTCAGTAATGTGATGGAAATGATGAAGGGCACATCCTCTGTGGTGTAATAACAAGAGCCACTCACGTGGAACAGCCTGCTGCGACAAGACTCAAGTTGTATGGAATTTTAGGAAGTGGAAGGGAAATATGGAAATGGGGGAGTGGGGAATGAATGCTGGGACACTGTTTCTGGTTAATAAAGCTATTTAAATTTTCCGAATGTGACTTTTGCTCTAAATCAATGAGCTATAATTAAAATTTATTTATCAACAATTCATATTGCTTTTTTTTTTAAATCACTTCTCTATGACTCTGTCCAGAGTCCACTCACCTAAAACATACTTTGTTCTTATTGGCTAGCTAGACTGTGTAGACTAGACTCTACTGGTGCCAAGGTCTTTTCCAACCCTGGAATGCAGTGTCAGAATAAGGAGACTATCCCAAACCACTTACAAACCCAACAGGGTAAAATTCTTTTAAAAAATGGATTATTTTGCAATTCTCCATAGCAAAAAAACAAAACAAAAAAAAACCCCTTTAATGAGATAAAAAGATAAGTGTATTGTCTCACAAGGAATGGTCATCAAATATTATGGTCACAAAGCTCCCCTCTCTTTCATAATTAGGCAATGAGTTTCTAAAGGTTACCTCCAATAGTGCATGCTCCAAGAAGATTCACT
The DNA here is from genome assembly GCF_016433145.1 of Gracilinanus agilis. Taxonomy (NCBI): domain Eukaryota; kingdom Metazoa; phylum Chordata; class Mammalia; order Didelphimorphia; family Didelphidae; genus Gracilinanus; species Gracilinanus agilis. The sequence goes on from NC_058135.1 coordinate 163,370,345, forward strand.
ATATTCATGTGGTTACCGAGGTAACTCAGGACCTTTAGTTCAGACATTAGAGCTTCTCTTTCCGTTAAATGGGCACTTGCTGGAATTAGAAACATCTTATTTAGCAAGTTACATGTTTGGAGGGATGCTGCTGCTATTCATCCAGTCCCCAGGACACTTACGTTTCAACATCTTCACAGCGACAGTCATTGCAGCATCCGATTTAAACAAGCCATAGGCAGTGGCCTCAACCACTTTCCCAAAAGCTCCTGCACCAAGTGTTTTGCCTATAACAAACCCAATAAGAGGAAATGCTCTTACTTTCACACGCACGATATGTATGTCTTTAAAGTGATGGATGGAAGGAAGGAAGGAAGGAAGGAAGGAAGGAAGGAAGGAAGGAAGGAAGGAAGGAAGGAAGGAAGGAAGGAAG
>NC_058135.1:163370811-163399307 GCF_016433145.1 Gracilinanus agilis
AAGAAAGAAAGAAAGAAAGAAAGAAAGAAAGAAAAAGAGAGAGAGATAAATTCTTTACATCTTCACCCCCCTTGCCACATTCATGTCAAGTCAGACTCCTCTCATGGACATAAAATTTGAGAGGAAAAAAACAAAAACTCAACCAAGATTTCAGGTAGAATAAAACAAAGGAAGTTGTTAGAATGATTTCCCCAAATTCACATTTAAAGAGTCCACAGAAAGGTTACATGGAAAGCCCCCATTTCTCACTGACCAAAACTTAGCCTGTTTCTGGGAAACTCCCATTTATGATCATAAGGAAGTTGTGTTGGGTCTATGTAAACATAGTTGTTTCCATTTATCTCTTCCACGACTTTCCACTGAACTTCGTACATGGGTTTCTGTTGGGGAAGAAAAGAAGAGGAAAGCATTACCCAAAGAGAGAAACATCTCCCCTCAGAAGCTAGGATTTCAGCCATTATCCTCCAAATGAGTAAGAGCTAAGTTACCTGAAAATACTTGTAGGTTAGAATGATTACGATGATGCACATCAGTCCCGCTGCTATCACAAAGCCAATCAGTAAAGGTGTGAATAGTGTGTGCGAGGTGATTTGTTCTAAAAAGGAGAGAGAACACAGTGGAATTGCAGCCCAGAAACAATCATCAAATCTCTTCTTCCCCCATGGATTATTGCAAGTGACAACAGGATCTAAAGCTCACTCTGGCAGGCCCTACTTCAATCAATTCAACAAACATTTATTTCTGTGAGCAAGGCACTAAACTAGGTGCTGGGAGACAAAGACAAACGGAACAGAGAATTTCTTCTCAAGGCGGGGGCCATCTTGGGGGAGGCAATCCCTAAGAACTGGAGACCATGGAAGACTATAGAAGACAAAAGAAACTGTATAAGAAAGGTAGAGCCAAAGCACTGTGAAAAGCAAAAGTTGAGAGCCCTTATGGATGGAGCATTGGAGTTGTGGAGGGGTAGCATTAGAGTTGGGCCTTGAAAAAGGGGGTCTTCAATAAGATGAGAGATGAAAGAGAGGAGGAGACTCTCAATTCAAGGTATGGAAGACAGCTTGTAAAAGCTGAGAGGACAAAGGGCAGTGAGGGAGCCACTCCAATATGGTGGACAAGGATGGAAAAGTATATTGGACTCAGATGTTAAAGAGCTTTAGTGCCATAGTTTGGGGTGGGAAGGGGCTGCTTTATCTGGTAGACAGTCAAAAGGCTATCAAGAGACTGGGATGTAAGCAGACTTTTCCTCCACACATAACAAATACCAGTGTGAAGGCCCTAGTGGAAAATAATAATTTATGGCTATTGTGAGTAGGTGGCAAGTGGAGAAAGGTGGAAATTCCAGGGTATTGCAAGGAATAGGCATGGGACCTTTAAATTCATGGACCCAGGTTAAGAGTCTCTGCCCTAGAGAGTGATCTCACTTAATGGGCATCTTTCTCAGTTGATAATTTGGTCGCTAATGCCCCTCACAAAGTACACACCAGTGCAGAGGAGGCAATGACAATAACACCGAGATCAGATTCTGTCCAGCGTTGGCTTTCCTCTAATCCCTATTTAAAAAGAGTGTCTTCGTGTAAAACCCAGTAGAATTGCTTGTTGGCTATGGGAGGGGGTGGGATCAGGGGAGGGAAAGAACATGAATCATGTAACCATGGGAAAAAAAAAATCCTAAATTAATTAATTAATTAAAAGATTTTGGGTCAAAAAAAGTGTCTTAGATGCTCTTACATCCTAGGAGACAACATTATTAGGTAGGAAAGGGTGAGAGTTAAGAGGCCTAAAGAGAAAGCTTTAGAGGGGTGGACACTGGAAATGGAATGGTCAATAAGAGCCAAGGAAAAAGATGCCGGAGGTGATGGGGAGGGGCCATTGGGCTTAGTATAAAGTTGCATGGTTTCATGATTTCCTCTATCAAGAATCAGCCACTCATCCCAAACCTCTCGTTGGTATTTGTCCAAAGTTCCCTTTTCTAGACTTTAAAAAGGTCTGTAAACAAGACTGTGAAAGAAAAGTTCTCCTAAGACTCTGGCATGAAGACAGCGACACCCTTGATTATTTTTTCTACATTATTGTTGGTTTTTTTTTTTAAGAGAAAGCACACTTGCATGAAGTTTAGGCCCTAAGGCTTCACAAAGAAATTTATGTTTCAGTGCAGTCAAGTTTTTGATCAAGAATCAGTGATGTAGAACAATACAAGACTCTTCCCCCTCATTACTCAAAAGACTGAAAACTTTAAAAAAAAAATCAGGGAGGAGAGAAGTGATACACACTAGTCTTTGCCAACTTAGCAAACAAGGAACTGGGATGGAAAACATTTTCAGGTCTCCTTTCTAATTAGTTATCACTCCTGAGATGCCCGGCCATTTCAGATATAGAAAAAGATACTGCATGCACCCCATTTTATATTTTTTAAAAGTAGTGAATGTGACATCATGGGGAAAAAAAAACAACTGGAACTGTTTTGATACAATCTAATGCTTAAAATGAACCTATTACCTAGTCTCATTTTCCTGTGCTTGGAACATCATTCCTCTCACAACCATCTTTATTTGTTGAAAGTTTTCTTCTGCTGCAAGGTCTCGAGCTAAAAAACTGTCTGCTGTGTAATCCTTTCCCATCACCTCCCACCCCAGGTCAGGAATGATCCCTTCTCCTACCTCGTTTATTTTACATACTTACATTGTATCATATCCTCCTATAAAAATGTGAGTTCCATGAAAATAGGGGCCTTATCTTTTCTCCCCCCTATCTTTTTTTTCATCTTTATCTCTCTCCCAGCACCTAAGAGGGCTCTGCACACATTAGGTACTCAATAAATGTTTGTTGTAAATGAAAAAGAACAGACTGTTATTAAGGAGCTATTCATATTTCCATAGCTATTATTACATGGGATAGACAATAATTTGGTGACCCCATTGACAGTTCTCTAGTTTCTCCTCCCTCCACTAAAAATGTAGGTAGGGCAGGGGAACAAAATATAATTTTACTCCAATGTGCAGAAGTGAAAATAGGCAACGTTAAATCAATTTTCAAATTCCCAATGGCATGATATAACGCTGGATGAAATACACAGAATGAGATAAAACTGTTATGAAATGAACTTTAATATTGTTCAGATCACATAGCGTGATATGACCAAAAAAAATTAACAACAAATGATGAAATGTGCTTAAATCATGATGTACATGATGGAAGAGACTAAATATCCCCTTAAATTGCATTAAAAAGAAATATACCTTTAATGTTACCTTTAATAGCAAAGTTAAAAAAGGCTGAACTCTTGCCAACATCATTGGAAGCCTTACACTCAACAGTGCCATTGTTTTTAAATGCACTGGAATCAATGGTGCTTTCGATCACTATTTTTCCAAAGGGTGATAGCATAGATGAATTTATCTTCACATCCACTGGCAGAACAGATGTTGAACACCTAGAAACAATTGACAAATGATTCTTACTACAGAGGGAAAAAAAAAGATCTAGCATCCATCTCTCCTTAAAGAATGGTTCTAATCCTATTAGGTGATAAAGTCCCTTCATGTAAGCTTTCTTCTCTATCCTTCCTCCAATTGCAACTAATTCTGAAATGATCATTTATTCCACAAAGGAACTGCGTGATGAGGAAGATCTGTCTGCGGGGTATCTGCTAAGAGTACTCTTTATTAGGTATTTAATACTCAAAGCTGTCGAGTATCTCTGCCTCTTGTGTTTGGCAACCTTCCAACACTGCCTCAGAAGGAACCACTCAAGGTAACACTCACCCCTTCCTTCCCCTCATGGGATGACCAGAGTGAGAGTCTTAAAACTGCCAAACCATCCATTACTGCCCAAGGAAAAATATTCAAGTGGGGAAATGAGGGAGGAATAAGAGAAAGCTCTCAAAATATAGTATGGAGCCATAATTAAAAGATGTCTCAAGAAATCAATAGAGGACAACCTTACTGTAAAGGTATCCTCTATGAGAAAATATAGTTTTATTCAAAATACTACATATTTCTTCAGGGGGGAAAAAAACTTCTGCTAGGTCATTTCACCTAAATAATCTAAAAGTAAACATTTCTAAAATTATTCTGCATGTACTCTGAAAAATAAAGAGAATTTCTACACACACACAAATAAAAGATCTCATATTTGCTGATCTATTTATCTTGGAGTCATTACCTTTCCTGAGGTTGTTTCCTAAAATAAGATGGTTAGACTAGCTAATAGAATATCCCACATCCCTTTCAACTCTGAAATTTTGATTCTATTAATTTAAAAAATCATAATTTTTACCCTAACCATAATTATGTCCAGCTGTTCTTTGAACCTAACTAACGTTGAATAAAAGAGCAACAATTCATTTGTTAGCCTTCAAATAATAAGAAAAGACAATTTAAGGCGTAGAAGGAGGCAAACAGGAACTCCCCACACCGTATGTGCTCTATGAATGCTCTGGGTAGCCAATCAAGTTGAGGAGTGTCTTTTAAATACCCAGCTTAGAAATACTGTATATGTACTTGTAATTGCATGATCATTACTTTTTGGCAACTTGGTAATTAACTTCTGAGGTAATTTTCTCATGATCACTCTAGCCACATTTCCCTCACATATTACCTCCTGTGTATAAAATGGAAATCTAATTACTCTGTGTCCTGGAAAATTGCTTTATCTACCTGCAGGCTAGAAATTGCATGATAAATCCAAAAAGATAACCACCAAAATAGAGAAGTCATTCAGTAATCATTTTTCTGGAAACAAAATTGCAAAATTAGTATCTACCAAGGAAAACACAGCAATTATCCCCACCCCTCCTCTACTCCAATCAAAAAGCTATGCCAATAAAAAGAAAAAACCCCAAAGGTTTGGATGTTTTTAATTTTTTTAGGTAAATATACTCAGAATTCAACTGAACAGAAACCATTTCTTTTGAATTTTAAGTAATGCCAGAAATAAATCATCTCACCTCTGTTCAGTTCCTGGACAAAAATACCAATCTATTGTAGGTTTGGGAAACCCTGCTGCCACGCACTGGAGCAGACCATTCATGAGTCTGTCAGAAGTAAGAATCTCTGGCTTTGCTGTAAGAAAAAAAATTGCCACAATTCAAGCTACTTCAAATGTTCATTTGCTCAAGTCCTCTCTTTTTTTAATCACATATTCTCGGAGTTAGAAAGGCACGAGGGGAAACTAGGTGGACAATAGAACAGGGTCAGAAGACCAGAGCTAGGATATATTATAGTTATGTGACTGTAGGTAGAATAAATATTACATGTGCAGGCCTCTCTGGATCTCAATTTCTTCACCTCTACAATGGGGATGGCTACATCACTAAGCAGAGTTACCGGGAGAAAAATAAACAAAGTAGCGCCATATAAACATGAATTATTATTGTCAGAGGTCTAGAGGAATAAAATAACTAGTTTCAGGACCTTGCAGGCTACCCTTCCACTAGGGTCCACAGGAAAAGGATGGATATACCCTCTTATTGAATTCGGAGATTCCTTTACAATATCAGTTGGTTAGAAGACCCCCCAACTCTCCAAATTCTAATAAACTGGAATTTTGTTTCACGGGATTGCCTGGAGGTGTTAACTTGCCCTTGGTCAAAAGGGAACAAAAATCCAGGACTTCCTGACTACTCTTTTACCCACTATGTCTTATGGACTCTCCATGGATATTTGCACTAAAATTATTGTTTTTCAGATGAGTTGTTGGTCTATAAAAGAAAACAAATAAACGAACATATCCAAAAAAAAAAAACCACAAATCCAAAATAAAACAGTAATAGCAAAATTTAATCCACAGGATTATGATCAACACTTTGTAGATCTTGAAACAATATTTATAGGCAAACTAGCACTAATGATGATGATAAGTGGAAGTTCCCTATTCAACAGAACCCTCCTACATCAATTAAGTTGGCCATTTCTTGTGAGGCTGGAAATAGTACTTTTCGACATCTGAAAGCTGTTATTTTAAAAGAAGACCAGTATGTCATTGCAGTTCCACACATTATGGATAGCCATTGCAATATTATTTAAACAAACATCATATTCTGGATATCCAAAGGATGGAAAGCGTGTGAACGAGAGGAAAAAAGATTGAGATTTTAATCTTTGGAAGTGTATTTCCCCAAAGGGCGGACACACTAAGAAAATGATAATTTCTTTGTAGGACTCCTCTAGCAACACGCCTCCCCCAAGGCAATATGTCTTGGCACATCAAGCTTGATGCTACTGGTAAGCAGCCAGTGAAGTGAAAAACATACACACACAAATTGTAATCTCAAGCAATCAGAAGGTAGGCACACTCAAGTGCTGAATGCCAGGTTTCACAAATAGAGCAAGAAGACAAAGCAACATCATACCATACGTGCATCCATCTGGCAAGTTTCATTTAATTATCACAGCCAACAATGTAATTGGGCTGAAACTAGGGCATGGTGCTAACACACTGGAACCTGGTGAAAACACCATTCCCTGTAGGTGGTGTGGTATGTGGTCTGTCTGTCTTAAGCCTCGTCAAGAGGAACAATCACTCAAGTCCCCAAAGAACTGTGAGGAAGTCCCCAAACAAAGGCCGCCATGATGGTTGGTCTCTGGGACACACAAGTGCACTGGTAATGGGTTGGATTGTGGGTGGAAAAAACTACTGTATAAAAATGTCTCACATGATATTCAGAATGAGCTAAGTATAACGTCTTAAAAAATGAAAATTGAAGTTTCCCTACAGACTTTAAATCTTCTCTCCATGTACTATAATACATTAAATATGCATTTCTTTTTAAAAGACGTAATGAACATTTGAAAGATTGCTGAGAACGAATGAGATGTGATTTCCTAGATATTCCATAATGTGCAGGGGGACAAAGGGCCACTTTTATTCTTACAAGGATAAGAGAAGAAGTTGGAGATGTAGACAAGGTAGTTTTAAGTAGCTCTGAAGATAAAATTATTTCAATTTTTGTCTTTTGTTTTCCAGCACCTAGCATAGTTCCTGACCCAGAGGAGGCACTTCCTAACTGTTTGTTCATTGATATTATTTCATATAGAGATAAAAATGGCACTGTGGAAAACCGGGACATATTGCTCTATTCGGCACCGAAAGAGCAAGTCGCCACCACCAACACTCATTGATCAACAGTGACAGGCAGTTTTCAATATTCCCTCCATTATCTATTGATAGAATTAATCTTTATCTATTGATAAATCCTCCCCTACACCACAAAAATGACCGTATAATTATATATAAGACTGGTGATAATACAAACATTCCTGTTAACTAAGAAGAGATTCTGATCAATGTGCACAGAAACCAAAAGCCAAGAAAATATTTAAGATCAAATTGGAGCCCCAGTGGCTAAGAGGTCAAAGGATAGAACAAACAGTTCTAAACTTGAAAGGTCAACTCCAAATTCACTAATAATTAGATAAATGGAAATCAAAGAGACTTGGAAGGCATGGCTTTAGTTTCCAACTCTTTCCTACTACAAAAAATTCGGCCATGAATACTTCAGCGAATCTGAGTTCTTTTATGAAGACTCTGACTTGATTTCCATCTTTTGTCAAAGTTGACTGATCAGAGTATGGCATGCAAATAATAGTAGAAAATCATTGTGCTAAAGGAAACAATAGGAATTCAAAGAAGCACAGGAAATCAAATGATTCAGTATAAAAGTAAGCAGAACCAAGAATACAATATCACTGACTACAACATGCAACAGAAAGTACAAAAATCCCCGTACACTAACATAATGACAATAACCCAGCATGGACTGGGAGAAAAGATTTTTTAAAAAAATACATCTCTTTCCTTTTTTGTGCAGAGATGGAAGACTGTGAATGTGGAATTCACCATGGAATTCACCAAAATGTATTCACCATTAGGTCTGATTGATACGTTGATAAGTTTTGCCAAAGCACTAATTCCTCAGTCTTTCAAATTTTGAAATAAAGATCAGCTAGATAGTGATTGAGAGGTGGGATAGAAGAGGGACACATTTTGAAATGCTGGTCATGTAAAATTATTAAATTAGAGCAAATCAACTAAGGGGTCCCTGGAGAATCTGGAAGACCTTTAGACCACTACCACAAGGATCATCATTATCACATATGTACACACACCCACATCCACCTTCTTTTTAGCCAGAGCGCCTGAGGGCCATTCTTGTCTTAGTCAATCCTGTTTGCAAGATACTATATAAAAAGGGGTTACAGAGAACACAAAATCAGAGAAAGGAAGGAATCAAATAGGAAGATCTCAGAGATCTCACCCTCTGGTCCACAGAAAAGCAATCTGAAGCTAATAAAGGCAAAGTGATTTCACCCAAGAGAAAATAGAGGAATTCAAAACTCAGTCCCTTGACTCCGGTCTCTAAATAATGAAAAAGACTCTTTTGCTTATGGATTAAGGAAAAATATGACATTGTTACTTTTAAACCTCAATTCATTCAATTAGTAAAATTAAGATGACTAGCAAACCTATTAAAAAATAACATTTTCTTACGAATTACTCAAAGGAGGCGTTCTTTCAAACACTGTAAATAGAATTGATCATTTGCCTTCAAATTCCAGTAAATGACACTTCAAAACTCATACAACTTACCTCAAAAACCTTAGCTCATTTCCTGACAAGTAGGGGTGCTTCCCAGAATGCAGGTCATTAAAAAAAAAACCCAACCACCACCACCATCTCCTAATTGAGGTGACTGTTCTAATAGGAGCTGAGGAACCTCTCCTCCCCAGGTGAAATGGAAGATGGATGTGGTTACCTGGGACAGGACAAGCCGTCCTCCGAGAGCCCCAGTGACTGTGGTGAGGTCTCTGCGGTACCCTGGGCACACGCTGGCAAGTTTCCGATAGACAGAAGATCGTGCAATTACTCTTGTGGCTGATGAGTGTGAACTTGTACTGAAAAAGTCATTAGCTAGCGATTTCCCCCCCACTTCAGGAAATGGGGTTGGGGAAGAGTTTTGATATGAAATACTCAAAACTAGAGGTATATGACACCCTCGAGCTAAGCTCAGCCAACACGCTTAGGGTTGAACTAACTACACAGCTCTATAAATGGTGATGGGGAAGGAGTTTTGAGTCAAAACAAAAATCCTGAGCGTTGATTCTAGCCCTGACACTCGAATAAATGAAATTTATAAAGTGCTGACTAAGCCCAGCGTACAGTGTGTGTTAAGTGCTGGCCACTCAAACAGAAAAGAGCACATACTCTAAGGAGGGCAACCACACATAGAGAAGATTTTTTTGTTTTTGTTTTTTAAACTCTTAACTTCTGTGTATTGGCTCCTAGGTGGAAGATTGGTAAGGGTGGGTAATGGGGGTCAAGTGACTTGCCCAGGGTCACACAGCTGGAAAGTGTCTGAGGCCAGATTTGAACCTAGGACTTCCCGTCTCTAGGCCTGACTCTCAATCCACTGAGCTATCCAGCTGCCCCATAGAGAAGATTTAAAGTCAGATGGAAAGGCTCTGAGAGCCAGTTTTGTACCAGAGAATCTCTAGGATTTGGCTAGCCTGGTCATCTACATCTCCCAACTCCAAGCAAGTGCTCCTTTCTTCAATTTTGCCCTACTTTCCTTCCAGAAGAAGTAAGAAACTACCTATACGATCCTTCCCTATTAAGTACCTTTCATTTATTTTGTACTTTTTCTGCATAGATTTATCTCGTATAGTCTACAAATATGTGCTATCTTCCCAAATTCTACATAGATGTATCTCATATACGTCTACAAATATGTGCTATCTTCCCAAATTCTACATAGATTTATCTCATATATGCCTACAAATATGTGCTATCTTCCCAAATTCTGCATAGATTTATCTCGTATATGCCTACAAATATGTGCTATCTTCCCTAATTCTACATAGATTTATCTTGTATATGCCTACAAATATGTGCTATCTTCCCAAATTCTGCATAGATTTATCTCATATATGCCTACAAATATGTGCTATCTTCCCAAATTTTTTTTGAAACCCAATTTTAAAAAATTTGGAACTCATTTTAAACTCAATTTTTTAAAAAAAGAACATTTCTTTCTTGTCATCTCAAAGCCCAGCATCATGGATTCCCTTTCACTGAATCTCAGAAGGAGGTTGAATATCGCCTCTAGATCTGTTTTAGAGAGGATCGCTAACTAGGGTCTAGTTAGAAGTTCGAGGTAACCTTATTAACTGACTGGTTACAGTTGCTCTCCATCTCTGAGATTCATCATCTTCCTCACAAGGTCGTGGTGCAAGGATCCAACGAGATACACGGACAAAGCTCTATGAAATACACTTTTATTATTAAATGAAGAAAAGGCCTAACACGATAAAGAACATTCTCCAGGATTGTTACATAATGTAAAGAATTATTGGTATATATAACAACTCTGGCAGTAACAAGCTATGGGATGTCAGACAAGTTTATTCATGTTTGCAGACCTCAGTTTCCTCATCTGTAAAAATAAGGGAGTGGGGGAGGAGTGGAAGAAATCATTCCTGCAGTCATTTCTCACACTAAAACTCTTGTGAAGGCTAACCACTTCTAAAGGCTCCTTTATTCTCCTGGTCGTTTCCCTGGTTCAATAATTGCGAGAGTTGCTCGCCACTTTCAGAGTTTCAATAGTCAAATTACTCAAACATTCCCAGATCTGCAACATAATCTCAGACTCTTCTGCCCAAGAGATAGAAGGCGAGGCTGGTGGAAAAACTGAAATCTTATACATGACTTTTCTGAGGCGTAAATAACTAGAAAAAGAGTAGGGACAGCTGGAGGAAAAGCTGCATAAACTCTGGTAGGTGAAGAAATGGAATCTATTATGAAGTAAATTTTGAATGAGGAATGGAGAAGAATTTGGGAAGAGGGGTATGAACTGATGCAGGATGAAATAAGCAGAAACTAAAGAACATTATACACAATTACTATGAAGGAAGAAATCACAAGATGACTAGAAGGGAAGCCAACTTTTATGTAAATGAAAAAACTAAAAAGGGAATCCAAGAACAGATAATGTATCACAACAGCCTTCTCTCAGCAGAGAAATAAGTCGGAAAATTATAGATTATCAGATTTAGTCACTATATATATCCAATGTTTTTTGCTAAAGGTTTTTTTGGTGGTTGTTATTACAAGGGAGGGTTCTATTTGAAGAGAAGAGAGGAGGGAAATAATTCTAGAAATCTCTAATGAAAAGTAAAGGGCATTAACTAGGCAGATAGATAGAAATATTTTACTTACAAGTCAATGGATACCTACAGCCAGTACATGACTGGCCACCTCCGTTTGGGATTTTTAACCTAGGGCTTAGGGGAAGGGAAGAGTTCATAAATTTGAATTTTTAAAAAATATTTTAATAATTATTACAATGTAACTGGGTTTCCTTTACAATTCTATGTATTTTATTTTTATGAATTTAAAAACATTCTAATAAGAAGGGATCCATTGGCTTCACCAGACTGTCAAAGGGGTCTCTAATACAGAAAAAAGGTTAAGAACTCTTGGCCATGCTTTTAACCATTCTTGGGGTGGTATTGGCTAGGAAAGGGAAACAACTTTTGACGTCAGTGACTTCTCCCTAAAATCATTTAAAACCAAGATTTACCTTTGGCAAAAATAAGTAAAAGCAGACCCGGTTTATAGTGTGGGGTTTGAGGGGCATGGGAAATTTTTTTCATCAAATAGTCTCATTCTGGGCAATTTATCGCTTTGGCTGCTTCAGTATACTTTATGATCTATAAATAATCACTAACACCAGACAGGATGTTAATTATATGGTGTAGTGATTCAGAAATAATACATTATTTAGCATTTCCTCAAATTGTTTCAAGGGCCTCGGTAACAGCTAGCCATGAACGGAGTGAAATCAGTGGCTTTGGGAAGAGTTAATTTAGTACCATTTTGGAATTCAATCTAACTCAACATTTATAATGTCTTATGTGACCCCAAGGATGAGTGCTTGGCTCATTAGTTCTCCATCTCTTCATCATCCTGCCCCACTTCCACTATTAAAGAATTGAGTATGGGGAGAGAGGGAGGAACCTCCAAAACTGGAGAGAAATTTGTTTATGACTTCAAAATAATTTAAGCTATTAATTTACCCCATATAATTTAATTAAGGCTTTTAAACTTGAGGTGAACTGTGACTTCAAAATCCCATCAAGTTGTAACAAAAAAAGGGTACCATTTCAAAACTCCTATTTCATTTACACAATCCTTAAAAGTTATAGAACACTTAAAATAAATAGAAAACACTAAAAATCCTTAAAAGTTATATAGAACATTTCTTCACTGTGTATGACCTTGTGAAGTAGATAATGTAAGGGTTATTACAATACTCCATTTTATAGTGTAAGCCAAACCCCCCAAAAAAGGCTGTAACTCAACTAACTAAGGTGAAAGAGTTTCTACATGCCAGAGGACGTGAGATTTCTGAGTCTAAGAGCTCTTGTCCCAAACCTTACTCTGGTTTTTGTTTTTGTTTTTAAATAAAGCAAAGGTTCTTACCCTGAGGTCTATGTACAGACTTAAGGAGCCCATGAATCTGGATGGAAAAAAATATTATGGCTTTATTTTCACTAATTTCTAACCGAAACTTAGCATTTCCCCCAATTATTTAAAAAAACATCATTCTGAGAAGAGGTGCAAAGGCTTCACCAGACAACCATTTAGGGGTCCACAACACAAAAATCGTTGAAAATCCCTATTCTAAAGGAGATTACACATCCTGTAGGTAAATGGTCAATGAATTTAAACCTAATTTAGTTTTCAAAAAATTCCAAGTGTATAAATGATTCAAATGTCCACGTTCAAATGAGTAAAGATAAAAAATATAAAACTATTTATTTTATCAAGGCCACATTAAAATATAGCATTAAATAATAATAATGATGATGATGATAATAATAATAATAATAAAATGTAGCATTAAAACACTATAACCAATCAAGTTTAAAAAAGACTGAAATGAGTTTTCCATTCTATTCTCAGCCCTAAATCAAAATTATTCTGGGCACATTTTTTCATTCAAAGAAGAAGAATTTGCTTTTCTATAGAAGCAAATCAGGAAATAAGTCTTTTCATTGAGGTAGGCGGCAATCTACCTTGAGAATCTTGGAGAAAGCATTAATTCACCCAAGTATCACTTTTTCCTGCTTATAAAAAGAGATACAAATAAGAGCCAAACTGTTCAAGAAGAGTACCTGGGAAGAAAACAGAGCCTACTTTTTTGTCAGTTTATTAGCCCTTATCATGAAACTACAGGTGACCTCAGGTGATGTGAGGTTATGTCAGCGGGACACAAGTCCTTGGCAGGATCTGCCAAATTAGAAAAGCTTCAGCTCAGCCGTGGTTACTGAGAATCAGCCTAGGACAATCTGGCTTATTAGCCAAGTCTAAAAGAGGATTTTTTTTCTCCCAAATCACAGCAGCTCCTAGATATTACCAGCTAATTGAGGTACAGTAAAAATAGCCACTGGAACGTAAAGAGTCAGAAAAAGATCAGAGCCCTCAGATCATTATTGAGTTAGGGACATTGGGTAGACCATTGTCACCACGGTGAAGCCCAGTTCCAAAATAAATGAAAATAAGTACTTCAAGCCTTAAAGTCCTCTGCATTAGTTATTTTGAAAAGTAATATTATAGTTCACTGTGTTTGGATCTTGGAATCAGGTCTGAATTGCTGTCAGTTACCTAACACACTTACTAATCACATTTTGGCTGGAGGGTTTCCAAAATAGGCTAATAAAAACGAAGCCAAATCCCTATTTGGGCTTTTTAGACTCTAGAGCCTAAACTTTGAGCTTGAAGGGTCAATAAGGTCCATCCGGTAAAACTCTCACTTTATAAAAGGGGAAGACAAAAGACAAAAGAAAAGGGATTTGGAAATTTTTTCAAGCTTGCTCAATGATTAGAAGCCAACTTACACATGGCTTCCCAAATGTGAATTGGATTTTCTAGGATCCAAATATTAGCCCAAATTATACTTTCACTAGATTTCTTATAGGTAAACCTATCCACACAAATAGGCGCCAAATGTCAATCATTAGGAAGTTTAGATTTCAATATGAATTCTGCCATTTAATCACCACCATTTTAAAAGTTGGCTTCTCTTTTTAGAGTAGCAAAAGGGGAGAGAGATACATCCTGGCCAACCTTGGCCTATTATAATTACAGCATTACCAGTTTCAGAGTTTCTTTTGTTTTAAGGAATAAATAAAAAGCAAGGAGATGTCGAATCATTGGGAAATAGGTAAATAAAGTTTGGTAGAGAAGAGAAAAGAAGTCTTATGTGAAGCACTACAAAGTAAAGAAAGCAGAATGAAATAAATGCCTACGTGGTCTACACCCATGCAAAAGGAAATAACACCAACAATCAAAGAAGGTTTGGTTGAACAGATTTTTCTCATTCTTATATTTTACAGGGCATTGGCTCTCTGGAGAATGGGGGAAAGGAGAGAGGGAGGTAGGTGGAAATTAAAATCATATTAGAGAGAGAGAGAGAGAGAGAGAGAGAGAGAGAGAGAGAGAGAGAGATTTGCTAAGTGGCAGAAATTCTCTCCATCCTGGAGCAACTTACTGTCCCTCAAGAGTGGACAATTCAGAGGTCACAGTGTCAGTTACAGGTCAGAGGCAGGATCTGAAATAAGTCCTGAATGACTTTCTCCAGGGCAACCCTTCTTCCAACTATCCCATTTGCCATATTGAAGGATATGATGCATAGCTAACTGTTCACACTGAAATAGATACTAATTAAAAGGCAAAGAAATTACATTAAAATTTCTTTCCCAACCTCTGAATTTCCATTTTAAATAACAAATAGAAATATATGGGGTTTCTTCTGTTTTTTTAATTTCTACCACACCTAAGGTTATGTGAAGAAAAGGGGGGAAAAGCAAGCTAAATGGGAGGAACATCTCTCCAGGGTCATCTAGCAATAAACAGCAGAGCCAAGAAATGAACTCCCAGGAGCTGTGTCCTCACCACCAATACACATTCTTTTTCTTAAGGTCACAATTACCATAAACCATATTTACAGAGCACATATTCTATTCTGCAGCTGTTACAAACACTAGTCACTCAGGAAAAAAATGACAAAGAACCATTGAGATTTACTTACTTTTTACATAAACATTAAATGTTACAGAGGCGCTGACGTCCGAATTAGACACTGAAAAGATATAAGGGCCTCCTTCGGTTCCCTTTAATCTGTTAAGGTGAAGTTCATTTATATACCTTAACAGAAAATAAAAACAAGTAAGTGATCACAGACCTGTAGAATTATGCATTTTTCATTATCTCCAATTGGAAATATATTATATTAATCATGAAGAAACACTCAAAATGTTTAGAGCCGCTTCCCACCGGGAAATTCTATCACTTTAGGGGGCTTAAGATTTCCATTCTCCTTTGGAATTTTATACTTCTGATCTTGAAACCAAACTAAATCTTGGCAGAGACAATTTTGTATATTGTAGTTAAATCAAATTTTAAGGAATGACTAGAAGAAACTTTGAAAACCATATACATATGGGAAACAAGGCATAAAAATATGATAAATGATTTGCTAAATTATATTTGATATATACACACGCATATACATAAAAATACAATCTAACTAACAAGGTAGACAGTTGACTTGTTATCTAAAATATAAGATTTTCTTGTTCTCCTAGAATATCCATTTACAATTTAATTAAAGTATTTTGAACCAATTCCTATTGAATTTTCATCAAGCAGGGAAAAAAATCCTAAATGATAATATAAGGCAAGGGAAAAAAATAGATTTACAAAAATTCTTATTTCCCACAAAGATGCTGATTCACATTTACTGATAACATGAGTAATGTACTCATTAGAAGTCTGTACCCTTCTCTGAGGAAGGAAGAGGAAAATAAATAAAACAGGTACTGAGAGAGAGAGAGAGAGAGAGAGAGAGAGAGAGAGAGGGAGAGAGAGTGTTTAAAGCACACATATAGAGACATAGCTTTTAGGCTTTCTTTTGAAGTCGTCAACATTCAATCCAATGCCCTGTATTTTCTCAAAGTTTAGAATCAAACTTCTAAAGTCTTTGAGCTCTGATCTTTCTTCATTGTTGTCAAAATTTGAAGCATTATTCCCAAAAAAACTACTTACCAAAAAAATTAAAATTTAAAACATATATTAAAAAATAAGTTATTTGGGAAAAGAAATTTCAACAGTTTATTTTAAAGTATTATTAAAATTTTTATTTATTATTATTTAAAAATAAAATTTAAAAATTAAAAAAATTTTTTTTAATTTTAAAGAAAAAGTTTATTTACATAAAAAAATTTATTTAAAAGGGCATTCTGCTCTACTGTCAGCTACACAGAAAGTTCAGCTAGCTAGAAGACACTCAAGAATTCTGAACTTTTCTTAGGACCTTTAGCAATACTCAAGGCAGAAGAAGATCTATATACCTGTTAGCTTCCCCCCACTCCATCCTTTACCTCTTTGAAGGAAAGCATTGTGCCTTACTTGTACATCTTTTGAGTAAATGGAAATTTTATTACATTTTATTACAAATACAGATACATGCATATACCCTGTAAGGATAAAAATAGATTCCAAGATTTGTCTCAAATGTTTCAAATCCCCAGGACTGGGTGTTTCTTAGTTTGTTTGTTTTTTTTTTTTACCTGATACTGCTCTCACTTCCAGGCTTGGTATAATCATCCCATTTGTCAGTTACTGTTCCATTCATATATAGCCACTCAAGCTGCTCAGGTTTGGGAAATGCTTCATATTCAACCACTAAGTCTATGTTTTCACCATCATTTATAAATATCGTCGTATTCATCATGGGAAAAATGTTAATGAATCCTTTTTCTAAAGAGAACAAGAAAATAAAGGGGAAAAGTTAAGCAAGACATTTCCCAAAATCTTCATTCATCAGAGAGAATCTCATGCCATATAAATTAATCCAAGCCACCAGGGAGTGAATTCCTCTTCAGGAGGGAAATGAAGTTCTTTATCATTTCATTCATTCATCTACCAAAGTAGAAATCTACAAGGGGGGGGGGGGAAGGCAGGTAGATGGCTCAGTGCATAGACAAAGAACCCCACTGCCTAAGCCCTTCCTGCTCTTCTGCCTTAGAACTGATACTTAGTATTGATTCTAAGACAGAAGGTAAGGGTTTTAAAGTTGTTTTTTAAATAAAAGAAGTCTACTTTGTACAAGATATCATATAAAATATATAAGATGCTTGGTATAGACTTGTTTCATTTAGCCACAATAACTGCAATCATGGTATCTCCAATCTCAAAAGGAGAAAGAAGGCAAACCCATACAAAATTTTATAGGTCCATAAATCACAAAGGAGATTTCTCAATATCGTCTGACCAAAAAAGCCACATGATCTTTGGACTGCCAAGAAAAATAACTAGCTAATTTACCTGAGTAGGAGTACTAGGAAAAGAACTAGAGAATGCCAGCTACAACTATGTAAGTCAACATACACATCACCCCCAAAGTCTGAAGAAATACGTAAGAAAAGGAGAAACATTTAGAAGGAGACATGGAAAATTTTCCTGTCTAAGATAATGTACATGGAAAAAATGCCTTAAATCCTTACTGATTAGGGAAATGCAAGCCAAAACAATTCCATGGTATCATGTCACAGCCATCGGATTGGCTAAAAATGAGAAATGTTAGAGGGGATGTGGAGAAATGGAGACATCACTACACTGTTGGGGAAACTGCAAATTGATGAAAACATTTTAGAGAGCAATTTAGAATTATACCCAGAGTTATAAAACTGTGTATATACTCTTAGATCCACCAGTACCATTGCTAGGTTTATCTTCCAAAGAAAAAAGGAAAAGGGAAAAGGGGAAAAGGAAAAGAATGTTCCAAAATATTTATAGCAACTCTTTATAGGGTGGCAAAGAACTAGAGATCGAGAAGATGTCCATTCATTAGGGAATGACTAAACAAATTGTGGTATATGATTGTGATGGAATTAATACTGATGTGCTGCAAAAACCAATGAGAAAGCTAATTTTTTGAAAACTTGGGAAGAACTACACGGAATAATGAACAGTGAAATGAGTAGAATCAAGAGAACATTGTATACAGTTACAGATTTAATAATTGAAGAATAACTTTTGAATCCTCCAGAGAACGAATGAAGAGGTGGAAACATGAAAGACATAATCTATAGCTATCTTTCTATCCATCCATCCATCCAACCATCCATCCATATATATCTGTTGGCCAAATGATGCTTTCTATGGAATGGGGAGAAGAGCAAGGGGCTAAATAAAAATTAATAAAGTACATAGAAGATAAAAGAAGTTCAAAACAGAGAAAACCAGATCAGACTGAGAAATGGAAACATAAAAGACATAACCTGTATTTATCTATTTTTCTATCTATTTATTCATCCATATCTGTTGGCTAAATGATGCTTTCTATGGAATAGGGACAGGAGGAAGGGGCTGAATAAAAATAAAGTACATAGAAAATAAAGGAAGTTCAAAAAACAGAATCAGATCAGCAGGATAGCTGTGAAGTTATTTTACTATAAACTTTTAAAAGCTATAATAGATTTCTAGTTTTAAAGGCAATCCTATTGTTAGGTTCTTTGTATAGAAATGTTCATACTTATTTGTGTCTATTAGGTTCAGAATAACAGAAAATAAAAATTATTCAATAAATAAAAGTAATGTACACGGGAGGACATGGGTCAAATCTGGCCTCAGACATTTCCTAGCTATGTGACCTTGGACAACTCACTTAACCCCAAATTACCTAGCCCACACCATTCTTCTGTCTTCGAATTTAAGACAAAAGGTAAGGGTTATTTTTTTAAACCATGTACACATTTTAAAAAACAAACTAAATAACTAGATTTAGAGTTTTCCATATTCAAGCATTTTAAAAATTTCTCAAGTATTTTTCTGTACTGGGAGTTGTCAAGTATATATAGCAAAAAGGGGAAAAAAATTTTGTTTTGCATGACTGCACATATATAGCCTATATCAACTTGCCTTCCTTTTCTATGAAGGAGATGGGGAAAAAGGAAGGAAATTTGGAACTCAATATATTTTTTAAACTTTTTATTTTACACGTGGAGGCAGCTGGGTAGATTGAGAGCCAGGGCTAGAGATGGGAGGATCTGAGTGCAAATCCAACCTCAAAAAAACATTTCTTAGCTGGGTGACTGTGGGCAAGTCACTAAACCTCTATTGCCTAGCTCCTCTTGCTCTTCTGCTTTGGAACCAATAAACAACATTGATTTTAAGATAGAAGGTAAGGGCTTTAAAAAAAAAGTTTTTAACATGTTGTTAGCAAATAAAAGATTTGGAAAATGGAAGTCCAGAGAATATTAAGTTTCTATTCCCCTTCTTCAAGTAGTCTTTATGTAGGGATGTGAAGTTCAATAAATATGGACTTCCAGGACTTCACAGTAAAATTTGTTTTAAAATGGTCATTAGCTTTGGCTTTGTCCTATTAAAAAATTAAACTGTTAGTAAATGTATTGATTAGTTTTGCTGAATTACTTTCCTCTCCCCCTTTAAAAAATTCTTTAAATTGGTTCTTTATATAGTGGGAAATTAAAGTGACCTAAGAGTAAATGTTATCAATGAACATTTGCAAGATAAAAAGCAAAATTCCACTGGAAACTGTCTCAGCCTCTTTCCTAATATAGCCAGTTCCCTCACCCATTTCAATTTCATAGAGATTAAAGAACAGTTTTAAAAAAAAACGGATCTTTTAGGAAGAGTATAAATTGCCTTCAGTGGGGCAGCTCTTAGTAAATCACCTAAAAGCTTTCCTTTCCTTTCATGGAAGCAACCAAACAAAACATTCTGGTCATCCACCGGACAATGACTATTTCTAAATTAACTTGGGCTAATTTCTAAAGTAACAATACTCTCTTGAAAATGGATAATTCCTCAGGTTCTCAAGCTCATAACTCAAAGTGCTATTTGGCAAAATGTCCACAAGTGTTTGCCAAAAATATTTGCATTTAAAAGATTTCTCTCAGGTTCTCTCGGTTACGGCCTTATCTGAAGTCCCCTGTGGTTTTTCTCCCCTGCTATCTTCTTTCCCATACTCAGGGTAATTTTTCCTCCAGTAGCTGCATCTCATTTCTTAGCCAGGAAATGAAAATATTAACAGAATTCTACGACTCCTTACGGGTTGCTGTTCGAAAGATGCCCCCATCTCTAACGCTAGGAATCGGTTGATGTTTTCATGCCCACGCTAATGAAATGATCAATGCCTTTCCTCCCCCTTTCCCAATCCAAAAGTCCCTCGGCCCACCCACACCCCCACCAAAAACCATCCACAAAACATATAAAACCAGGGTCAGGTTTCAAAGAGGCGTGCTCTTCCAGTAGGCGTCATTATATTCTTGGAAACGGATGAATGGATTAGGGGGGGAAAAAATCCGATTACATACCAAGATGCGCTTATAACAGTTTTACTAATTGCTTTCTGAGGCTGATATCATACCAACATGCTCCCTAATCAACTTAGCTAATTAGCACTTATGGAGTTTAATATTTAAAAAGCATGGCCTTCTATTCAAATTAATAAAAGGGCTTACAATCACGTTGGGGGCCAAAAGAGTCTCCCGTCTCTGGATCCTGGCACCGTAATTGTTAGCAAAGTATCTCTTCCATGTCCAATCTGATGAAGTATTTTCCATTAGGACAATGGAAGAGATGCCAAATTATAAAATAGCAATTGAACTAGTGTGCCACAAACCTCTAACTCTGCCATATAAAACATTTATTGAACAAATTTAAAAGTGAAAACAGAAACGAAACAAAGTATCGCATCCCATCAGGTTAGGACCATTTTCTGGGCCACCCATCCATGATGATGGAGGGCATGTATTGAGATTCTGGGAGGGATTCTGAAACCTATCTGATATTACATAGGGATGGGGGTCTGGACCTGCAATTTCATGGCCACTGAGGATGTCACCGAAGAGGAAATCCCCTCTGCTGATGTTGATTGTTATTTTCTCTGCAATTTATAGTCTTTGAAAATTGCCTAGAACCCTGAAGGTCTTCTTGGCTCCAAGAAAAGTTCTTTTTCTGCTCTTCTTTGTTGTCTCTGATACTAAATATCACAGAGAAAAGGCCGGGACCTTTTCCCCCTTAAAAAAAAATTGGAGGGAGGTGGAGAGGGACATAAGTGTAATGGACAAGTTTAGACCCTGGGAGTCCAAAGTGGAAGTGATCTCGTCTAAGAGAGTAAGGGGTTTGGGGGAAGGCAGTTAAGCAAAAGCCTTAAGTATCCTAGAGCTAAAAGGAGATCTTATTTAGAATTTTTTTTTCCTCTATTGATATTGACTGTTATTTTCTCTGCCATTTATAGTCTTCAAGAATTGTCTAGAACTCTGAGGGACTGATGAAGGATCTTCTTGGCTCTGAGAAAAATCCTCTTTCTATTCTGCCTTGTTGTCTCTAGTACTAAATATCACAGAGAAAAGTCTGGACCCTTTTTTCCTTTTTAAATTTTATTTTGGGGGGTAGGAGGGAGAATAAGTGTAATGTACAAGTTTAGACACTGAGAGTCCAAAGAAGAAGTAATCTCATTTAAGAGAGTAGGGAGTTTGGGGGAAGGTAGTTAAGCAAAAGGCTTGAGTATTCTAGAGCTAAAAGGAATTCTTATTTAGAAATTAAAAAAAAGAAGTTTTAATAAAATTTATTCTCAGGTATGTATCTCAACCTTTCTCTCTCCTCCTCATACCACCTAAGGTATCATCACCTGACAAAAAGATACGTATTTATAAATTATGTCTTTTGTGCTTCTTTTTATCAGTTCTTTCTCTAGAGGTGGACATATTTGTAAGTCATTCTTTAAATATTAATTCTGTAGCTATATATAAATGTTCTCTTGGTTTTACTCGTTTTGCTCTTCATTATTTCATGTTGGTCCTTCCAAGTTTTTTTTTTTAAATTAATCTACTTATCATTTTTTGTGGAGTGTAGTATTCCATCATAATTCTATACTATAATTTGGTTAGCCATTCTCCTAGAAGAGCATCTTAAACAGAAAGCAGCCAGGTTTTATGGATGAGGAGACTTGAGATCCAGAGATTGTCAAAGTTACCTAAGCTGGTTAGTGGCAGAAATGGAATTAAGAAGCAAATTTCCCACTTCTCCAAAAGCCTACAGTTTTTCCACTAGAGAACACAAGAATAAATGGAAGCTGAATAAGTTAATGATGAAGGAAGCTAAGAAGCCAATCTCACTGCCTAAGTTATTTTTGAAAAGCTACTAAGCCTCTACTTTTATTTCTTTCTATTTAAGTCTCTAAATTCATTCCTATATGTTACAACTGCTTAGGCAGGCCACATGGCAGAATTAAATAGGAGATAGACATTCATGGGGCAACTAGGTGGCTTAGTGGATAGAATTGATAGATCTTGGGTTCAAATCTGACCTCAGACATTTCCTAGGGGTGTGATTCTGGACAGGTCACTGATCCCCAGTGGCCTAGCCCTTACTGTTCTTCTGCCTTGGAACCAATACTTAGTATCGAATCCAAGACAGAAGGTAAGAGATATTAATTTTTAAAAAAAAGTGTTAACTACTCACACCTATATGGCACTTTTTTAAGTTTAGGAAATCTAGTGATTTTTTCCCCAAATTAAGTAAGTCTAAACCCCCCTACACACACACACACACACACACACACACACACACACACACACACACACACACACACACAAAATAAATAAATAAATAAATGAGTAGACGAATGAATGAGCAAGCAAATAAATAAATAAATGAATGAATGAATGAATGAATAAATGAACAAATAAATAAATAGGTGAGTGAGTGAATGACTAGAATTAAGTAAATCTAATTAAATTCTCTACTTTACAGTTTACATTCTATAGGGCAGAGAATGGCCATGTAAATCTAGCCATAGTCCCAGAGACCGATATTAAAAGGTTAGAGAGAAAACATAAAGATACCGTATAGAGCAGTGATTCCCAAAATGGGTGCCACTGCCCCCTGGTGGGTGCTGCAGTGACCCAGGAGGGTGGTGATGGCCACAGGTGCATTTGGGGGCAGTGAATAACTGTAAGGGGGCGCTAAGTAATATTTTTTTCTGGAAAGGGGGCGGTAGGCCAAAAAAGTTTGGGAACCACTGGTATAGAGTATAGACCAGTGATCCCCAAAGTGGGCACTACCACCCCCTGGTGAGTGCTGCAGCGATCCAGGGGGATGGTGATGGCCACAGGTGCATTTATCTTTCCTATTAATTGCTATTAAATTTTTTTTAAATTAATTTCCAGGGGGCTAAGTAATTTTTTTCTGGAAAGGGGGCAGTAGGCCAAAAAAGTATGGGAACCACTGGTCTAGACAATAGGAAGAATGGCAGCAAGGCTGGGTGAATAGAGGCTAAAACGATGGTCAAGAAGTCCTTTCTCTGATGGTGGTTAGTGAATCACTTGACTTCTCGGTGTCCTGGGGAAATCTCTCTAATGTGCATCTGCATGCATAGTTTCTTCCCTCCACACTCATGAAATCACAGGTTCAGATTCCCCCCGAATCCAGTCCTTCACCCTCACTTACCAAAAGACAATCAAATTTCAATTTAAGATCCTTAGAAATATTTTTCTACCCCCTTCAAAACTGAGTAAGTCTCCTAGAAAGAGAAAGGCTGCCACAGCAGTGTCAAATATTTAGAAAACCACACGTTAACATTTTCTATGTTTAACTATATTTTATTTTATTTGTTTTCAAAAACATTTTCCCAATCAACTTTTGGTCTACAGTATCAAAGTCTTCCTGGGAATTCAGGAAGCAAACTAGAGCTACAGGCTTTGTGTTAAAAATGAAATGTATTTAATAAGTTTCCATTGGTTTTTTTTTAGTCATATCCAAATCTTTGTGACCCCATCTAGAGTTTTCTTGGCAAAGATGCTGGTTTGTCTTTCCTTTTCCAGCTCATTTTACAGATGAGGAAACTGGGGCAAATAGGGATAAGTGACTTGCCCAGGTCATAGAGCGAATAAGTGTCTGAGGTCAGATTGGAAACCCATTAAAGTGAGTCTTTCTGACTCCAGATCCAGCACCACCTAGTTGCCCACATTTAGTAAATACTTGTTGACTATCATGAGAGTTGGGGAACAGAAAAGGTTAGTGTGACTGTCTCAAAATATTAGGGTTAGGTTTTGTAGTACAGAAATTTTCTCTATTTTTCTACAGTAGTCACAAAATGAGCACCAAAAAATGAGCAAAAAAAAAAAATTATTTTTTTTTCCTAAATCTGAAGCCTAAGTTTACATTGGCAAACTTGATCGATACTCGTATAAAGGGAAAAAAAACACACAACCTTCCCACGAAACCCACAGGTCTCAACTGAAGCAACCTTATTTATGTCTACACACACCCTTTAAGAAAATGTTAATTGGTATACCAGTAGGAATAAAAATATGGCGTGCCCACAATGATCTATTTCAAAGAAAAAGGCTCCACATTCCATTTTAGTGGGGAAAAAAAAGTATCAACCCCACAATTTCTTCTCTAACCACCAGCAATAATTTATATATTCCCATATGAGATGCTTACCTACTACTTCCAAGGTGGCTGTGACATTTGCTGGTCCAAAAGTATTATTGGCAAAACACATGAAGACTCCAGAATCATTAACTCTCACCGACCTGATTTTCAATACCTCTTGACGTTCATAAACGTAATCGCCAGAATGCCAGCTTTGAGTTTGGGTGCTAATCTATGGGTTACAAGAGGAAGGGGGAAAAAAAATTAAAGACTAACATCTAAATAGATGCAAAATCTTTCTTAGATAAATCAAAAATAGCAGCAATTAACTTCATCATATTAATATTCATGTCCTATGTTGCTTAAGCAGAATAATGCCAAATCTGTCACTGGAACTTCTCTTCCTATTACAATACCATATTGAAAGTATGTCATTATAGAGGAGAAAGGAAAATGCATATGAATACACTTTTTTACAGATAAATATGGTATCTAAAACTTCAAAATACCCCAAAGATCAAATTTATAGCCTTTAGGAAAGTGAATCAATCATCTCTGTGATATAAAATAGATGTGTATCTGTCTTCTCCAACAGAATGTGGGCTCCTTGAGGGCAATTTATATTTGTATCCTCAAGCACTAAGGACTGTTTGATTGATAGGTTAACTCTGGGAGAGCCCCTAAATTATACGAGATGAGCTGGGTTGTCATTTGATAGATGGCACACCCAAATAAAAGTCATACAGTGCTATAAAGGGATTCTGCTGTGTTTCCAATGCCTTTAGCTTTCACAAGACAGTAAGTGGTGTTTCTATCTGCCCTGGAATGACTCTTAGCAGAATGATGGATCCCATTATAGGAGGGTTTTGGACTTCGAGAAGTCAAGAGATCTGGGGTTGACTCCTACCTTAGACATCTACTAGGCTTGGACAGCCATGGCTTAACTTCTCACTAAAATGGTAGCGGTACTTTCCATTTTATTACTTTTGGGGCACTGTTGTGAGAAAAATAGTCTGTAAACTTTGAAGCCCTATGGAAGTTATCCTGAAGCAATATCCCAAATTATCTGAAAGTTGGAGTGGAAAGACCTTTATATTCTGTCTTTTTATCTTTGCCTGGATAAGAAAGCATTGGAAAGAGTCTTTATTTTTTGTTGTTATTGTTTTTAAGATTCCTTATTTTTAAAAAAATTGATGCTAGCTACAATCACATTTCTGGAAATTATTCTGAGGCAATATCCCAAATTATCTGAAAGTTGGAATGGAAACACCTATATATTCTGTCTTTTTATTTTTGCCTTGATAAAAGGGTCCTTTTGGGGGGTTTGTTTTTGTTTTTAAGATTCCTTATTTTTTGAGGGGGATGCCCTTCGATTGGGGAACGGCTGAACAAATTGTGGTATCTGTTGGTGATGGAATACTATTGTGCTCAAAGGAATAATAAACTGGAGGAATTCCATGTGAACTGGAAAGACCTCCAGGAATTGATGCAGAGTGAAAGGAACAGAACCAGGAGAACATTGTACACAGGGACGGATACACTGTGGCACAATCTAATGTAAGGGACCTCTCTACTAGTAGCAATGTAATGACCCAAGACAATCCCAAGGGGCTTATGAGAAAGAATGCTATTCACATGCAGAGAAAGAATGTGGGAGTAGAAACACAGAAGAAAAACAACTACTTGATCACATGGGTCGATGGGGATATGATTTGGGATGTAGACTAAGCAATCACCCTAATGCAAATATTAATAATATGGAAATAGGTCTTGATCAATGACACATGTAAACCCAGTGGAACTGTGCATTGGCTATGGAAGGAGGGTGGGAGGAGGGGATGGAAAGAACATGAATTACGGAACCATGGAAAAATCCTCTAAATTAATTAATTTTAAAAATTTTTCAGATAAAAACTTTTTTTGAAGATTTGCTTTTTTTGGTTTTTGTTTTTAAGATTCCTTATTTTTTAAAAAATTGATGCTAGCTACTATCACATTTCTGAAAAAAGAAATCAAACTCCTTGAAAACACTCAAAATTTAGTTAAAAAATTTTAATTCAATTTTTTTAAAAATTCCCTAAATTAAATAAATAAATTATTGGGAGGGGGTTCAATTTAAGAGTCTTGTCAAGAAGAGGATCGGTGGGGTTACAAATAAAGGAGCTAAGAGTGGTTACAATCGCTTTTTCCAAATCAAGAGACTTTTGTCTTGCCGCTAACGACCAGGGGGCCACAGACAAGTCACATTCCCTGTGCCGGCCTCACTTTTCTTATCTGTAAAATGAACAAGTTGGGTTAGATGACCCCTTAAAGGTATCCTTCCAGCCCCATGATTCTGTGAAATCAGCCTGTGCCCTATCAAGGGGTAAGGTTTAAATCGCGGGCTATAATCGGCTACTGAGAACTGGGGCCTTCAAAACAAGGTTTGCAAGCAGAGATAGGAAGGTCGAGTGACATTTTCACATTAGCCTTTATCCAGTTCAGTGTTTGACAGACATTTCCTGTGGCTGAGTTAATGTCACAGAGCAAAGAACAGACTCAACTCTGATATCTAGTTTCTCTTTCCTACAACGGGCCACCCCAACCATTTCCATGAGAGGGAATTTAAGTCATTCAGGGATATTCAAGAAGTCACTGTTAGAAATAAGTGATTCCTCTCCTCAGAGGACGTTAAAATGACTACCAGACCCAAAGTCACATTATTGTGGAGGGTCCTGTCAAAAGTAATGAGAAAGAAAAATGAGAATAAACAATGTGGTTTTCCAGGGTTAGAACTAATCAGGACTTATTGACTTCTCTGGTTAAAAAAGAATATTTGACTTGAAATATAGACAGACCAATTGGAATCCAAGTTGTTTATGAAGTTTATAAAATATATTTTGTATTAAAAAAAAACCTCAAAAATCTTTCCTATAAAATGTAAATAATAAATATAGATAAAAATAGATATAATATGTAATCATTAGAGATAAAAAGAATGCTAAGATCATTCCTAAATGTGGTCACTCTCAATTAAGGAGCCACAATTAAGCAAAACGAAGCCAATAAATGATTTATAGATGACCCTGGCTCCAAGCCAGAAGCCCCATCTGCAAGTCACATACTGTTTGCATATGATTCAGTTTTTCCTTAACCCTTGCTGCTACAGATTGGGATTTCCCCAAAGAGCTCCCACTGCTAAGTGCTTATCAACCAGCACCAGTGGATTAATTGAGAATGGCATGCAGGGCTCTGGGGAAACAGCATTCAGAACAAATTTGCCCAAGGCAATTTGATTTGAACATCTCAAAATGGCTAATTTTCTCTATACACAAAGGCTAAAATACACATATAATTTCAATTTTTCCCAGCTGAAGCAAGGGATTATAGAAAGCCAATTAATATGGGATTGTATTCCGTAAGATTAGTAGACAATCCATAGATATGCTTTTGCTTTATTAAATTATATGATATGGGAACTAAACTTGCTTCCCCTGCTAATTCAAACCAATGCCACAGGCCAGGGTTCAAACCATCTTCTTAGTCAATAGCAGGCTTCATTTAGCAAGGTATCATTACAAGACTACATGAATACTATTATAATGACTTTGTATTGTGTTAATCACCATGGT
Organism: Gracilinanus agilis; assembly: GCF_016433145.1. Classification (NCBI taxonomy): domain Eukaryota; kingdom Metazoa; phylum Chordata; class Mammalia; order Didelphimorphia; family Didelphidae; genus Gracilinanus; species Gracilinanus agilis. The sequence continues at coordinate 163,398,891 of NC_058135.1, forward strand.
TACCTGTCTGGTAAAGAGTTCTTAAAACAAGTGAGAAATACCCTAAAGCATATAGGGCAAGAGGAGGGGGAAGGGAGATAAAGGAGTGTTCTCTCTTTTCCTTTCTCTCTCTCTCTTCTCTTTCCCTCCTTTTTCTCTCTTTTCTCTCCCCCTGTTCTCTCTCCCTCTTTCTCTCTTCTCCCTCTGTTCTCTCTCCTTCCTTCTCTCTTCCCCCTCTGTTCTCTCTTTCTCCCTCTCCCTTCATCACTCTCTCTCCCTCCTTTTCTTTCTTCCCCTCTTCTCTCTCTCCCCTTTTTCTCCATCTCACTTTTCTTTCTCTCTCTCTCCTCCATCTCCCTCCATCTATTTTCTTTCTTCCTCCTCTTTCTCTTTCCTTCCTTCTCTCCCCCCTCTCAATTTCTTCTCTTTCTCCCTCTC
>NC_058135.1:163403978-163462725 GCF_016433145.1 Gracilinanus agilis
AGTGACTAAGCCGAAAAGAAGGTCTGGTGGTCCCCCCATTTCAATAGAATGATCCTCATCTAAGTGGAGATAAGGGAGGAGGGAAAGGAAGAGGAAGAGTACTCATTTTGGCAGCTTGGGGGTCTGAGATATCTGGGTACCTGGATATTGGTGTTGTTATTATCAACATATTATTAGTATTTATATCAATTTTTATAATAATATTATATAACAAATATAATAATGTAATAAAATATATTTATATAATATTCACACAGAATATCTATCAATTATATAATATTTCTATATAATATCAATGTATTAATAGAACAATGTATTAATATAATATGTTAATATATTAGTTATATTAACTATACTTTATTATTTATTATATTGGGGGTTAATTATTAACCAGAGATGGCAAAATAACAATAAACTACTCTAATAGTGTAGATGACACAGCATTGTAATCCTTGTTTTACACAGAGATAGATTGATCCATGCTTGAAGGTAGAAAAGAATGAGGGGGTAGAGAGGAGTAGTACCATGCCAGGTAGAAAGGTAACCAATCAAACCTGAATATTGGGGGGAGGAGAAGAGCTGCCAGTATGTATCCAGCTTGCATCATCCTAGGTAAACTTTCAAGTGCAACATCAAATCCTAATTCTAAGATCTGAAGCAAAATGCAAATAAAAAATATTCCCAGAAATAGCATATTCAGACATGGAATGAAGTAAGCAAAACTGATATAAAGGAAAGCAAAAACAACATTGAATAACACCAGAATTACAATTAATTATGACTTCAGAAAAAGGAGCCAATCTGAATGAAGCATGGTCTCCCAGGCTCTTGGTAGAGAAGCAAATGACACAGGAGTAGATTGGGGCATACTTTTAAAGAAATAGATCAGTATGCTCTTGTTATAAAGAAATGAGTTTTACCAGAGGATGGGGAGAGCTACGAAAATATAAAACACAAACAATAAAAATAGAAAAAGAAAGCCACAAAATATAAACTATAAATGTCACTGGAAAGCGGCAAAAATTTTTTTAAAAAGAATCAACAAAACACAAAAAGAAAAAAAAAGTCATTCAGAAGCACCAATAGATAGCACATTATGTACTAAAGTTAGACACCATCTAAATTTGATAGCCAAAATACCTAAACAGAGCTACTGGGATTCTATTTAGAAAATCACAAGGTACTGAGGAAAATAAAGGCAGATAGTAAATAAAAAAACAATAATTCAATTTATCCTTTCCTCTTTAGAAAAAAAATTACTACCTTATATGGAGAACATGGCCATTGAAATGGATTGGGCTAAATTCAATATGGGGACTCTTCTAATAGCTTGAGCTGCTATATATCCCAGGTAATTCAATTACCTCTTTGCTGAGAGACACTTAAAAGTACATAAATACATTAAGATTCAGTCAGGTAAATGTGCCTGTTACTGAGAAGCCTCAAATCAAAAAGTTAGCACATCTGACAGAAAACTCAACATCATCCTTTCATTAATGGGGGCTGCCATCAATTATTTTCCCAGTCACTTCCCCCGCTTCCCCATCCAGTCAATACTCCCTACAAGTCTATTATTGCTCTATCTTCCTTTCCAAATCTAAGTCTACTACCCCAATCCAGAGTCCACCTCGTGCCTAGGCTACTTTCTGGCTGGTTTTCCTGCCCCATTCCTTACAAAAATGGTACCTTCTCCCACCCCCAACCCATCCTGAACATTGCCACAAAATTAATTTTCCAATTTTATGTCACTACCCTGATGAAAAATTTTCTTTGTCCCCATCCCATTTCAGGATAAAACTCCTGTTCAGTTAGTCTCACTATTCAAGGGCTTCTTCCATCTGGTGGCAATCTATTTTTTCCAAATTGATCAAAGAGGTATTGACCTACAAAAAAACAAACAAACAAACAAAAAAAACAACTCTCACAAGGTCCTGGGCTGGAATCCCAGATCTGCTTCCTAAACTCTATTTCACCTTATCAAAGTGACTTTCCTCTGCCTGGACTGTTTCTTTAGTTATAAAATAATGAAGCTGACCTAGATGATTTCCCAATCTCTTCCAGTTCCACATACATGACCCTGTGACATAGTTCTATGGTATCATCTCATGGTACTCTCCAATAAGCATCTTTGACAAGTGGTCCACTCACTATGCTCATTCCCACACCGCCATATATATTTTTTTAATTTTTCCAACCAGCAACAAATGCCCTTCACACCTATACCAATCCTATCTTCAAGGCTCAGATGAGGAATTATTCCATCTTTGAACCTTTCCTTCCAACCACCGCTCCAGGGCAGTAGTCTCCTCTCCCTCTCCCCCCACCCCCTGTCCCCAACTCCTTATGGTCCAGACTCTTCCACGCTCACTATCCATAGGATTCATTTAGCACTTAATCAACGCTCTCACTCGGCTAATCTTTGCTACTGGACTACAGCACCTGTGCCTCATCTTATCAGCTGCAAGCTACCCAAAGGCAAAAACCAGGGGTCACCCTACGCCGGGGACCCCAGTGTGAGGACAGTGATCCATCCCAGATAGCAGGTGCTCCAAAAATCCTTGTTTAATGAATAAATAATGAGAAAGGGCAGAGAGGAAAGGCCTCTAAATGCTAGCTGCTTATTATTATTGGTGACCTATCACCAGAATAATATGAATATTCCATGAATAATCATAGGCACTTGAAACTGCTGGACTAGAAAGAAAATGAAAACCTAGAAGGACTACATGATGAAACCTGCTTAGAGACCACTACAGAATAAAAAGGTGATCTTCCTGGCAGTTAGTTCTCACACCGGCAATTAAAATCACTGGTTTTGTTTGGGAAAATAAATCATCTAGAGTCAATTCTCAATTATCCATGCTAACCGATGTGATTCATATGAAGCTTTCTAAGGTATTGATTAATGGAGCCCTTTTAAAGATGCAGGGCAGCTCTTAGATCTCACATATCCCCAACATGTCCTGCTAAAGTTCTCCAAGGCTCCCTTTGGACCTCGGATTTAATGAAATATACAGCAATGAAATCTGTGAAACTTGAAACAAGGGTCTAGCAAATATGGTTTGATGGAAAAGTGACCTGCATATAGCAGAAGGACCTCTACCCATCCCAGGGAGCTCAGTCACTCTCTCTGATCTTCAACTTTTATTTGTTTTTTCCCCGCTTCTTTTAATAGTGAAAAAAGCAGAACCACAAGAAGGCTCACAATAACTACATAAATGAAGACAACTTTAAAGGGCAACAAACAAGCTCAGAATCAAATCAATGATACCAATTTATTAAAGTTCAACAAAATGTTTTTCCTTCCTTTTAACAGATTCCTCCCTCAGTTTTTTTGTTTGATAATCTCATTTTTTGTTCTGGGTTGTCCTGTTTCACTTAATTCTTTTTTTTTTTTGCACATAATACTTTTATGTACATGAGAAAATGAGGCTAAAATAGGAGTTTGGTAAGATCTGAAAGGATATTGATCTTGAAACAAACTTTAGGAATATTTTAATATGGAAATAGGTTTTGAACAATGATACATGTAAAACCCAGTGGAATTGCTCATTAGCTATGGGAGGGGGGAAGGAGGTGGGGAGAGAAGGAACATGAATCATATAACCATGGAAAAATATTCTAGATCAAATCAATCAACAAATAAATAAATGAGCAAATAGGCAAATGAATAGATGTTTAAGGGTGACAATTAAAAACTAAAGTATGTTTTAACATTTTTATCTTATCACTAAATTCTTTCTTTGCTATCTCCCTTCTATACTAAATTACAAATTTCTTCACGGGAGTAGTTGAATATTGCATTTTTCTTTTTTTCCCTTTTTTTCCTATTTATTTGGTTTTTTCCCCATGGTTACATGATTCATGTTGTCTCTCTCCCCTCTTCCTTCCCCACTCCCAGAGTTGAATTCCACTGGGTTATACATGTATTATCACTCAAAACTTATTTCCACATTTATTTATTTTTGTATGAATATTGTATTTTTCAAACACAAAGCCTGATGATCAACTGATCCCAATGAGGTATGTCCCTTGAAAGCAGAGTTCCTAGCATTTGTTTTTGTTCCTTTGTTGTGTCTAACAGGGAGGACCCAAGAAGGTACCCAGTCAACTCTGGTTTAACATAAAAAGAGTAGGAATTGGGCTTTCTCCAGGTTAAGCAGACAGCTTAAAGTTGATTCTTTGGATAAATGCCACCACTGAATAATTAGCCATGTTGGGGTTAGCCAAGGTGGTGGGTTCAATTTGCTAAACTACATGGTATCTTCTTGTTGTTTTTTTTTTCACAATACCTCAATTCAAACTTTCCACTTAAAAAATATTTTCATCCCAGTAAAAGCAAGTATTCTACAAGCACCCAATTTAAATAGAGAAACAGTTTATATGGAGAAGGAATGATGTATAATAATGAGAAAAAAACCTACATAGAAGCAACTCTTGTCATTTGGAGAAGTGAAGAAAGAAGAACTGAATTAGATTCGTTAGGGTAACTAAGGGAACCAGCTTCATGTTTTAAGGTCTCTAGTTCACCTACCTTTCAGTTCCCATACTGTCGCCTTTCTGCCACAGCACAAAATAAAAGGCATATGTGTACTATGTGAAATTTGGGCTATACTTTATATTCCCAGAGGGATGAAACAAAAATCAAGTTGGAAAATTTCTTACAGATTAATGACAACTCTTGAGTTTCTAAAAACCAATGAATGCCCCAGGAAATAGAAGCAATGAGAAGTTTATGAGCCCTGGTTCATTCCAAATCACTTGTCCGCCATCTTTAAAAACCTAAAAGTTAGAGGGCAGCTAGATGACTCAGTGGATGGAGAGTCAAGCCTAGAGACAGGAGGTCCTGGGTTCAAAATTGGTCTCAGACCCTTCCTAGATGTAGGATCCTGGACAAGTCAATTAAACCCCATTGTCTAGTGTTATATTCTTACTGTTCTTCTGTCTTGGAACTAATACATAGTATTGATTTTAAAATATTCCCAAATTTCCTGTTTTAAAGAAAAAAATTTTTATTTTGATTTACTAATTTGAAGGGGGGGAAAGCCTATCAGTAAAAGGGTCCACAACAAAAAAGGTCATAAATAATCCAAATTTGCCTTAAGATTCTAAGGGCAGCAAGATGGTTAAGTGGTTGGGTCCTGGAGTCAGGAAAACCTGAGTTCAAATCCAACCTCAGACATTTACTAGCTGTGTGAATCATTTAACCTAAGCCGAGGTCTCTAGTGATCCTATTTCCTGTTCCTCAACTTTGGAATTCCATTTCCTAAGCTTTCCATGCCCTGGTAAAACCATCCCCCATACCTGGAATGATCTCAGTCCAAATCTCATCCTCTTAAAATCTCTGCTTCTCTTTCAGGCTCAGCTCACACTCCTTTACAAAGTCTTTCTTGACACCCCCCTTCTCCAAGTCTCTAATACTACTTCCCCCTAGCATACTCCAGAAATCATTCTGTACTTATTTTATTTATTTTTTTCTATTGACTTCTACATGTACAAGTTTCTCCCTTCTTGACAGTGAGGTCCTTCTAAGACAGAACAGTTTCTATATCATCTTTGTAACCCAGCACCTAGGACAGAGCTCTCTGCCCATAGTGGGGGCTAAATTATAGACTATAAACACCTAGAAAATAAGAATTTGTCTCATTTGCGCATGGGTATCCCCATCCCCTAATCAGCCCAGGGTAGGCTCTTCATAATACTTTGACTATCTAACTCAGGCATCTTTTGAAGGAAGTTTTGCAAAGCTGTAATGCAGAAACTCGAGCTAATATTCCTATAATCCGAAGGGGTTGGTTGGATAGTTCTGCTATGCCTAAGCAGTTCTGAATTCCACGCTGCTGCAAAAATGGAATTTCTGGGCAAAATAGCATATGACAGAACCTTCATTATACAGATTAAAGTCCTTATCTGGTTCCAACACAAGATCATTAAAACGCACACAAGCTCATGAGATGAGGCCAGTAATAAATGGAAGCTGTTAGACCGATGCTATCTCACTTTCTTCTTAATCTTATTTATGGAGTCATTCATTTTTTTTTCCATATAAGAAAAAAAACCACTTCTTTATTCAATACTGTTTCCCATGCATACCAAAGCAAACACGAATCAGAGAACCAAGGTTATCCAAATAGAATCACGGCAAGGGTGTTTGCATCAATTTACCAGGCAAGAAAGACTATCTGGTTCTCTGATCTCAGAGCCCGGGCGCCATTTTTAGCATGCTGCTGTTCCATCATTGCCTTCTAAACTTTATGAAATCACACCTCAGCTGTTCGATGCTTGGCGAATGCCTTCTCGCTACAAAACTATGGGAGAACTTAAAAGATTATAAAAGATAGACTTCATGAAGATGAAAGATGAGCATCCTATGGAGCCAATGTATGTGAAGCAGATAAGACACATTCTGCCCATGGCTGGGGCTCAATAGGTCATTCCCCAACCAATGGGTTTGTAGACTGAAATGGTGGAAGGAAGCAGAAAATGGACCATCCACCATACATTATTCCTTGGTAAACAAAAATTTAAAGGAATGATCCAATCTAAGAAGCATTTATTAAGGACAATCTACTATGTGGAGGGCACTAACTAGGTCCTAGGCACATAAATATAAAAGTGAGACATTTAAGCAATGAACAGCCTTTTTCCTCAAAAGTTCTCAAAGGCTTTTTTTGTGTCGTGGATCCTTGTGGAAAATTTAACATTAATCTGTACCCTTTTTTGGCTCTCAGAGGAAATCTTTTGAATTTAAAGTAAAAAAAAAAAAACAAAAACAAAAACTTCTGGACCTCTGAACAGTATCTCTGAAATGATGGATGGAATCATCCATCTTCTGATCTACCATGCTAGGAGATATGAGAGTCATTCTTTTTTTTTTAAATTTAATTTAATTTAATTTTTTATTGATTAAGAATTTACTTTTTATTTATTATTTTATTTAAGAATTTTATACAACTGCTTGAACGCATGGGTCGGGGTGGACATGATTGAGGGTGTGGACTCGAAACTACCACACCAATGCAACCACCAACAATTTGGAAATAGGTCTTGATCAAGGACACATGACAAAACCAATGGAAATGTGCGTCGGCCATGGGTGGGGGGAGAGCGGGGGGTGAAGGGGAAAGTAGGAGCATGAATCATGTAACCATGTTAAAAATGATTATTAATAAATGTTAAAAAAAGAATTTTATTAATTCAGAATAAAAAATTAAGAAAATTTTTCCATGGTTACATGATTCATTTTCTTTCCCTCCCCTATTCCCACCCTCCTCCCATAGCCAACGAGCAATTCCACTGGGTTTTACATGTATCATTGATCGAGATCTATTTACATATTATTAATATTTGCACTAGGGTGATTACTTATAGTCTACATCCCCAATCATATCCCCATCGAACCATGTGATCAAGAAGTTGTTTTTCTTTTATGTTTCTATTCCCACAGTTCTTTCTCTGGATGTGGATGATGTTCTTTCTCAAAAGTCCCTCAGAATTGTCCTGGGTCATTGCATTGCTGCTAGTACAGAAGTCTGTTACATTAGATTTTACCACAGTGTATCAGTCTCTGTGTACAATGTTCTTCTGGCTCTGCTCCTTTCACTCTGCATCAATTCCTGGAGGTCTTTCCATTTCACATGGAATCCCTCCAGTTCTTTATTCCTTTGAGCACAATAGTATTCCATCCCCAACAGATACCACAATTTGTTCAGCCATTCACCAATCAAGGGTCATCCCCTCATTTTCTAGTTTTTTGCCACTACAATGTGCGAGTCATTCTTAAAGACCAAGTGAGTGGTGACTGCTGGCATCCAGAAAACCCACCTCTTGTCTGGACCTGGGTGAGAGTTCTATGCTATCTACCCCCAGAGATAGAATTGCTGGAGTCAGAATGCAGAGGAAAGCATACAATTGTTTATTTGGGTTTATGATTTGGGGTTTGGGTTTTATAAGATTATTCACTTTCAAAAATAAACAATAGGAGGTAAAAGTCCTCCAAATCAGAGGGACTCATGAAAGGGACATCATAAAGAGCACCAGTTAGAGTTGGGGAGGGGAAGTAGGATCTCCTTGCCTTGGAATCAAGGGCAGAGGAGGCTGCTAAGAGAAGATGGTGCCTTTTCTTTCTCTGGTCTGCTTTTTTATTATTTAATAATCATAGATTAAGATATGATTGCTGGTGCCTTTTCTTTCTCTGGTCTGTTTTTTTTAATTATTATTTAATAAATAATTATAGATTAAGATATGATTTCCAGAGGATTTTTATCAAACACCCTCCCTTTTCGTGTCTGAGGGAAGCGTATGGATCTCTCCTCAAAATAATGTTTTTAAATCACTGATCTTTAGTTGAGAAAGAAATGTCATTCTTCCCCATGAAATCTATACATAAAACCCTTTGGGGGCCCATGTAGAGGGATCACAACAGGGAAATCTGTTTAAATTTTTGTCTTTGTTTCGACAACACCTAGCAAGCACATAATAAAAGCTTGTTGCCTTGCTTCTTAATTGCTAGACTGCAAGATTCATGATTATTCGAGAAAGAGAGAAGCATTAAACCACTCAGGGACTCTGATCCTGCTACTGCCACTTAAGAATGGTGTCATTCTGGACAAGTTCCTTTAAATTCTCTGGCCTCAGTGTTCTCATCTTACAGAATGTAAGCTCTCCGGGGGATGGACTGTAGAAAGACAGACACATGCGCTAGAGGCGGAGCATAAAATAATGGCCAAAACATTTTGAAATTACATAAATTGGAATAAAGAAAAAAATTAAATGCCTGCACCCTTTGATCCAGGAATTTCACTTTAGGCACCTGCCAAGGTAGTGAATGATAAAAACAAAGCCAGAATGTTCAGAGCAACCCATTTGTCAGAGAAAAAAATGAGAAACCCAGTAGATACCCAATGGTTGGGGAATGGCTTAGGAAACTGAATGAGTCACCTCCAATGCAAGAACACAAGGATGGGCAGGATGTGTCATGCCACCCAGGCTACCCATCTTTCAACTCATGGCCTTTGCATAAGCCTTGTTCCATCTTCTCCCCTCTGCTTCCTAAAATCTACCTAGTTTCCCATAAAAACTACTTTGCTTTTATCTTACAAGAACTTACTTTGTATCCCCCAATAAAAATTAAGCTTCCAGAGGGCAGGAACTCGAATTTTTGTCTGTCTCCAGTACAGAATAGGCACTTAAGTGCTTGTGCTTTGCCAGATATGATTGTTACACTTTAATTACATCTTCTCTGCTCAAATTCAAGAGTGGATGGATACAAAAACTTTAACTAGAGCCTGCTTTGGGGACAGATGTTTTATAATGGCTCAGCAAGCCCATCACAGCCTAAACTTTGAAAGAAATCCTTTCAGTTGTTTATAGAAAGTGCAAATGTATTTATTTCTAATTGAATTGTGACACCCTACTCTGAACTAGGGTTCTGACTGGCAAACTACCAACAAGGCCTTTCATCTCCTCCCTTTGGCCAGAAAGACTCATGATGAGGGTGTTCGGGTACCCCAAAACCTGGAAGGATGATCTCTTGCCTCTCAAGCAAGGAGTGACTTCTTTAACAGGGCAACTGAAAAACAATGCAAGCGAGATTTAAAAATCAGTTTCTACACAGAAGGAAAACGTTTGATTTTTTTCACTTGTTTATATGGGTATTGGATGAGGGTTTTTGGCATTTAAAAGATTATTGCAAAAATGAATAATATGGAAATAGGTATTGAGTGATAACACATGTGTAACTCAGGGGAATTACTTGTCAGCTCTGGGAAGACGGAAGGAAAAGGGGAGAGAAACACATGAATCATGCAACCATGAGAAAATACTTAAATAAAAAATAAATAATTAAAGATCAGTTTCTATGAAGGTTGCTACATAAGGGAAGATGCAGTTCAAAATCACAGTTGAAAGATGAAAAGCTTATTTTTTTGTGTGTCTTCTGGCTGCATAGGTATCACTTGTGGGATGAGTTTCCTTAGAATTTCAGAGGCTCCTTGTCTAGCATGGAACCTACTTAAAAAGGAGAGGGGAGGGGGAGAAATGGAGAAAAGAGGGGAAAAGAGCCAGTGTTTAAAAGGAAGTAGGACTTCCCCTTTCAAAGTTCTGATCTCAGAGGAAGATAGGGTGAGAAAACTTTCACTGACATTATGAAGCAAGTCTTTGGAGTTGCAGAAAAGGTGTATTTATAATCAGGAAATAAAATTCACTTGAATGCCATGGCAGAATCTCAATGTGGCAGCATGTATCCATCCCTGGACTTGGAAATGCAAGTTTCCTCCTTTCTATGTTTTTTTTCTTCCAATAGTCCCCCTGGGGCTACAACTGTAAATATTTATATTTTTGTGGGTTGTTTTTTTAAGTATCTGGAAAGCTCCTTTTGAAATCAAAATAGGATGATAAAAAAGGAGGACTCTGGGTTCTGAGGTTTATTGAACAAAGTCCTCTCCTTCTGGGAAGCTGACAGGATAATAGGTTCCTGACTTCTCTTTAAATGTTAATTCCCTTGCCTATTTCTCCAAGGGAAGTTAAAAACCCATTTAAGGTACCTACAGAACAGCTGTGGGGAAGGCTGTGGCGGGGTTACCTCCTGACACAAAAGGGGTGACACCAATTTTGTCCAGACCCAGAAACACAAACAAGAGGCCCATTTATGGAGGTGCCTGTTCTCATTAGGTCCCCGAAGCCTGCGTGCCTCGTAGAGCATCTCTTTGGCTGCTTCTTTCCAGGAACAGATGGATTTCGGCAAGATCCTGCAATCGGACCCAGTGAACATAAACTGCTTTCTTGCTGGCATTTTCCAGAGCACATGTGGCACTCATTGGGAAGCAAATCATGGGAGGAGAAGAGCATTTGTAAATTAACCGACCACCAGGTCTGTTTTCTCTCAGAGGAAAATAGAGAATCTGAAGCAAAGGCAAAATGTGGATTCTCTAGGACTCAGGGGCCTGAAATTTCTTGGATTGTAAAGACAAAAGAACTTTCCTAAACACTGAAAACTCGAGCACTCCTCCCCATCCCTCCATATTAAATTGTCCAATTCAAATTTTGTTTACTGACATCAAAATATTTGGATTTATCTTGCAGCAAGGATATCAAAACTAAATAGAGGGGGCAGCAGGGTAGCTCAGTGAGTTCAAGGAGGGGCAGCTCAGTGGATTGAGAGCCAGGCCTAGAGATGGGAGGTCCTAGGTTCAAATCCGGCCTCAGACACTTCCCAGCTGTGTGACCCTGGGCAAGTCACTTGACCCCCATTGCCTACCCTTACCACTCTTCTGCCTTGGAGCCAATACTTGGTATTGATTCTAGGACAGAAGGCATGGGTTTTTTAAAAAAAATAGGGCTGCTAAAGCTTACATAAGACTGCCTGTAAGCTGCAAATTGACCTAGAAAACCACAAATTAATTCTATGTTTTATTGTATTTTTGTTGCTGTTGTTAAACATTTGCTGATTACATCTTAATCTGATTTGGGTCATGAGTTTGCCACTTAAAGCTTAAAACCTCTATATTCTAAGTACTTACTAAAACCAATAAATAAAAGACAACTTTTAAAGCTCACTTTTATTTCAGGACCTATGATGATTGGCATTTTGGAAATGACCAGAAAACCTTCAGTGGCTCCCATCCTTCCCCAAAATAAATAAAGACTCTCTTGACTTCCCTGCAAAAATAGCTGCTAGAATTTATATTTAGCTTGGGTACTTATCTGTGTTATCTTCCACCTTAATGGTCAAGCCAGTACATTTTAATGGTGAAAACCCTTCAAAACTCCAGGCCTTAAATGGGCCTGACAGATTAGGAAAATAGTTATTTTCCCTATCTCTTATTTTTTGGGCAGACAGTACATTTTTCCCATTCTATGTCATTTTCAAAATGACACAGTTTTTGCAGTAATAATGCAGCTGTTTCACAAGGAAAACATAAAGGAAAGCAGAGGAGCTTGTCTGATTGGGGGAGGTTAGAGAAGAAAAGGTATTTTCTTAAGTTGTAAGCAGCTACTCTCACCCCCACATTCTTCTCAACTATGCCGCCAAACCCCACTATAGCAAGCCCAGCTAGTGGAAGGGGATGCTGCTTTATCCGCTGTGCCTGCTTCATTTCCCAGGTTATTTCAACAATTAAATAAGGCAATACACTTAGGAGCCAAGGTCTATATGCACAGAGAAGATTCTTAGTGTTAAAGACCCCAAAATGAAATAAAATAAGCTCCTTTACTCAAGTTTTGGCATTGTATGGACCAATTTAGAATTGAAGGAGTCCCCTAGAGGTCATCCATTCCAAAGGCTTCATTTTACAGTAGTAAACCGAGAGGCAAAGAGGTCTGGTGAGGTCCAGAGATGGCCAAAGACACCCACCAGGTAGCAGCTAGATTCCACTGGATTCCACTCTGGGATTTCTGGCTTCCCATTCATTCGTTCTTGTTCTCTCTCTCTCTCTCCCCTGCCTCAAAAAAATTCCAAATCTGAAACAAGTTCCCAGAAGGCAGTTTATACGTGTGATGCCTGTTACACAGAGATCATATGTAAGCTGAATTCCAGAATTCAAATTTTAGTCTTGTGGGGAAGGTGCAAAGATTAAGCAGCTGAACTTCAGGGGCACTGCTAAAAACATTCTGGGAAATTGCCCTGTGTGTGAGATCCTGAACAATACTGGAGGATGGTTCCTCCATGGATAGTTTTAAATATAATGATTTTTTTAAAATTATACTTTATTCCTTTGGGATTATTAGTAATACAAAAAAAATTTGACTTGGGGAGCAGGGAGAGAAATTCTGCTTATGGTGAGTTTTGCTGCAAAACTTATAAAAATCACTTTTGAGAACATTGACTGTTAATACAGAGATGGTCTGCTAACAGGACAACTTTACCCAACACCACACGGAATTCACCAGAATTTGATCCACAGTCCTCACTGGAGAGACCAGACTCTTTCTCTCTGCTCCGAGGAGAGCCGGATGACAGCTTGGGTGGCACAATGGGGAGAAAGCTGGACTTATCTGTGTGACTTGGACCAAAAAGCCAGTTCCCCTTCTTGGACCCATTTTCTCAGCTATAAAATGAGGACATCTATTGTCAGGCAGGAGCGCTACTCTACGTCCCCTTCCAAATCCTGATTTTTGCTTCCCCCCTATGATATCCAAAACAGGAAATTTCCACTAGGGAAGGGGTTGCCATCTTTTTGTATGACAGGTGTTTTGCTGAGAAGAGGTCGAGTGGTGGCCCCAGTCAAATCCCTCCCCCCAACCAGTTTGACTTGGGGGCAGAATTATGGGTAGGGGGTTCAAAAACCAGTCTGCCACTTATATAGACTGATTCTTGACAAGGGCTCTTCCAAGTTCACCCAGTCTGGAATTGCTTTTGCTCTCATTCAGCTCCCAACTTCTTCCGTTCCCTTCCTCTTCGTGAGTCCCAAACGATGGTGGTAACATGGACAAGGAGCATCTTTTAACAATAACAGAATTTCAGAGTTGGAAGAACCACTTCATCTATCCCATCCCCCCCCCCCAAAATAATCTCCAGTTCATACAACTTTAACAAGAAAGTCATCATTGAAGTCTTGGCTTGAGAAATCTTCAATGACAGAAAAGTCACTCTACCTGCTCCAGAGCAGCTCCTTCCACTTGGGAATAGCTCTGATCTTTAGGAAATCATCAGGAAAAGTCTAAATCTGCTCCTTTGCCATTTCTACCCATTATTCCTAATTCTATCTGGACCAAAGTAAACAAATTGAATCCCTCTTGTACACGACAATCTTTGGAGTACTTGAAGACACTATTATGTCTCTCCCTCTGCAGCCCCTAAATCTGAAGCTTCTCTTGGCTAAACACCCCCAAATCCTTTCCATGAATCCTCGTATGGCACAGTCTCAGATCACAGTAGACAGACACTATCTATCACAAGAACATGGCAAGGGATATAATGGTGATCACTAGCCAAAATGCCACTGAAAATCCAGCCCAGTGCCAACTTTAAGCAATCATGGCATCAGTTGCCAACTCCTGGTGGCAGGAACAGCTAATGGTTGGAGAAGGCACCCTTAAAACTGGTTGCAGGCACCCAGGACTAAATGAATTAACATATATAAAGTGCTTTGCAAATTTCAAGGAGCTATGAAACTGCTAGCTATTGTATTATTATTATTATTATTATCATCTTCCTATGGGATATCCATTACCTAGACTGGGAAAGACAAAAAATGTCATTAACAAAACAATGAAAGGGCTCTCTTTAAGAGACATTTACCCTTTCCCTTCCATCCCCACTTTGGGCAGAAGGAATGGAAGTCATCAAATTAGTCCTAACTCAAAAAGAAGGAATTTGAGTAAGACACAAAAAGCCAGCCAGAAATAAAGAGTCTTTAGGATTTAAAGACAATTTGAACTGGTTTATACATGTATTAGCATGTAAACATATTCCCATATTTTCATTGTTGCATGAGAATGCTCATCTGAACCAAAATCCAAATAAATGAAAGTGAAAAGTTGTATGATTTGATTTGCATTCTGATTCTAGCACTTCTTTCTCTGGAGGTGGATCTAATTCTTTGTCCCTGAGAATTGTCTGGATCTTTGTATTGCTCAGAGTAGTTGTCTTTCACAGTGGATCATTCCACAATATTGCTATTATTGCATGCAATGGTCTGGTCCTGTTCCTTTCCTTTCCTTCTGAATCAGTTCACTTAGGTCTTTCTTTCAGCTCTTCCTGAAACCATCCTGTTCATCATTCCTTACAGCACAATAGTATTCCATTACCATCATATACCACAATTTGTTCAGTCGTTCTCCAATGAATGGACATCCCCTCAATTTCCAATTCTTTGCCACCACAAAAAGAGCTGCTCTAAATATTTTTCTACAAATAAGTCCTTTCCCCTTTTTTATTATCTCTTTGGGGTATAGACACAGTAGTGGCATTTCAGGATCAAAGGGTATACACAGATTTGTAGCCCTTTGGATATAGTTCCAAATTGCCCTCCAGTATGGTTGGATCAACTTACAACTCCTCCAACAATACATCAGTGTCCCAATTTTGTCACATTCCATCCAACATTTATCATTTCCTTTACGGTCACATTGGTCAATCTGACAGGTTTGATGTGGTACTTCAGGTTTGTTTTAATTTGCATTTCTCTAATCAAGAGAGATTAAGAGCATTTTTCATTTGATTATTGATAGCTTTGGTTTCTTCATCTGAACACTACTTGTTCATATCCTTTGACTATTTGCCAGTTGAGGAATGGCTTGTAGTCTTATAAATTTGACATAGTTCTTTATAGACTTGAGAAATTATTCATAAATTAGGTTAATTTGTTATAAAATTTTTCTCTTCATTTGTTTTTTCTCTTCTAATCATTGTGAAGTTTCCTTCTTTATTACCTTTCACCACAATTATTTCAAGATCCTAAAACTGGTTTCCCTTTTCCAATCTCTCTCCTCTCCAGTCTTGCCTCCAAACAGTTGCCAAATCAATATATTAGTAATCAATCAATAAACATTTATTAATTTTAGTGGTGGCAAAGAATTTGAAACTAGAGATGTCCATTAATTGGGGAATGGCTGAACAAATTGTGGTATGTGATAATGATGGAATACTATTGTGCTGTAAGGAATGATGAACAGGATGATTTCAGAAAAAGCTGGGAAAACCTAATAAACAGATGCAGAGAGAAATAAGCAGAACCAAAACATTGTACATAGTAACAGCATCATGGCACAGATGATCAACTGTGGGAGACTTTGCTACTCTCAGCAATACAATGATCCAAGACAATTCTGAGGGACTTAGGACAAAGAATGCTCTCCACCTCCAGAGAAAGAATTATTGGAGTCAGGATGCAGATCAAGGCATACAACTTTTCTTGTTAGTTTACTTGGATTTTATTGGGGGATTTGGGCCTTATATGATTATTCTTACAAAAATGTGGTTTGTACAATAAAAATAAGTGTTACGTCCATACTATCATCTCTAGTATAAATCCTTAGGTTGATGTCTTCCATCATAATCTTGCTTCCATCTTTGCAGTCTTACTTTACCCATTTTCTAATTTAATTTAGCTGTTCCCCCACCTTCCTCTTCGTTCTGTCTCTTGCTGTTGTTCCTGGTCATCTCTACCTTTCCCCACATCATTTCTAGAATGCATTTTCTTCCATACCTCCACCCTAGGTCTAGACCAAGGTCTTATGATTCAGCAAGATAAGCTGCCCACAGGAACATCATAAATAAATGAAACAAACAAGGAAATAATCTGTTAGATCTATGGAAAGGGAAAGAGTTCAAGAAGCAAACACTAGAGGTGCACAGGAGGTGAAATAGAAAATGCTGATTGTATAAAATTAAGTTTTCATTAACAAAAATCAACACAACTAAAATTAGAAGATTAGCAGAAAATGGGAGAAAAAAATCTTTGCAATGGATTTCTCTGATAACTTTATATTTTAAATATATAGAGAATTGATTCAAACTTATAAAAATGACAAGATAATCCCCAACCAATAAATGGTCAAGAGATATAAAAAGATATTCTTCTGAGGAAACAATCTAAATTTTCCATAGCAGTCTGAAAAAATTTTCTCTTTATCTCTAATAATTAGAGAATTGTACATTAAAATAACGGAAATTCCACCTCATGCCCATTAGACGGGCAAAGTTGAGAAAAAAGGAAAATGACAGATGATGTAAGGACTGTGGGAAAACAGGTACATTACTATACTGTAGCTCTGAACTGGTCTGCCCATTCTAGAAAGCAATTTATATCCAAAAAGCTATTAACGGTGAGTCCCTTTTGACCCAGCAATACCACTACTGGATCTATATCCCAAAGAGACTAAAGGAAAAGGAAAAGGTCCTGTATAAGTAATCATACTGGCTTTTTTAATTAATTTATTTTTTTGGTGTGGGCAAAGAATTTGGAACTGAGGGTCTAGCCATCCACTGGGGAAATGACTAAACAAGTTGTGACATAGGAAGGGGATGCAGCATTATGATGAAAGGGATGGTTTCAAAGAAACCCTGGAAGATTCCTCTGAACTGAATGATGCAGAGTGAAATGAGAACTAGAAGAATGATTTTCTGATACAATAACTACTGTACTATAAAGACAAATGACTTTGAAAGGCTTAGAAATTCTGATCAACACAGTGACCAGCCACAATGCTAGAAGACTAAAGATGAAACAGGATACCCATTTCCTGACAGAGCTCAGCCTTGAGCAACTTATTTTTGAACATGCCATTGTGAGAATTTACTTGTCTATACATTCTTGTAACATTGGCTTTGCTTTTCTTGCTTGGCCATTAAGGAAAATTGGGGGGGCGGGGGGAGGAAGAAGGGAAGTTGGGAGGAAGAGAAGATAGATCTTCACTTTAAAACTTTTCCCCTTAATTTAACTAAATGAAGATACCTTGGTATTTTTTTTCCCCCATGAGTCACCTTCTACATAAGGAACTTCCTGATTTCTCTTTCTATTCCTTTCCTTTCCCTCCATCATTAATTTTCCCTCCCTCCTGAAATTACTTTGTATGTACTTTGTATTTCCATTTCTGAGTATATGTTGTATCTTTTCTGCCCACACCTCAGCTCCAGCAGAATTTAAGTTCTTTGAGGGCAGGAGTGGTTTCTTTTTCATCTGTGTAGTCCCAGAGTCTTAAATCAAGTCATATAGCATTTAACATTTGTCCAGTTAGGTAGCAGAGTGGACAGAGAGCACCTGTCAGGCCTGAAGTGAGAGGACTTGGGTTTAATCTGACCTGTGTGATCCTGAGCAAGTCACTTAACCCTCATTGCCTAGCCCTTGCTGATCTTCTGTCTTAGAAGTGATATTAAGATAGAAAATTAAGGTTTAAAAAATAAAAATTTGTCCAAAGGATGAGAAAGAGGGAGTGGGGGGAGAAGGAAGGAAAATGATCATAAGATCACGGATTTAGCATTAGAGGGCATTTAGTCTAATCTCATTCACATAACAAGAGAACAAGAGTCCCAAAGTAATTAAGATTATCCAGCTGGGAAGTTGGCAGAACCAGGATTCAAATTCAGATCCTCTCTCTCCAAAGGCAGGTCCCTTAAACTGATTGTGATGTGAAGATGAAAGGCATCAGTGAAACGTTAAAAATAAAAAAGAAATGTTTGCAAAACTGAATTGCCAAGTTTAAGGTCCATCCATTCTAAATTAGGTAGAATCTGTGAAATGTTCTTCCAAATAGAAGCAGCAATCCTATTCTCAATATTTCAGTACAATATTTTCTCTTTGTTAAATAAAACCCAGAATTGAAATTATAAGATCTAGAAGTCCCAGCAGGAGGATGAAAAGAAAGAGGAAATAGATGCTAGAATAAGGCAACAAGACAAACTCTCCAGGGCAATAAAGAGAGATTCAGAGGCCAGCATTCAGAAAGCCAATTAAGAGAGCCAGGGATTGTTTGCAACGTTCAAAAGACAATTCAATTTTTAGCATTATACATTAGGCAGTTAAATCATACTTAAACCAAAGTTTTAGGAGAAAAGGCTATGTTTAATACAAAGCAATAAGCTAGGAGTGAAACAAGAATGGATAACTCAAAGAAAACATTGTTGGGATCATATGAAGACAAGCATCTTACCCCAAGATACTCTCCTCTCACTCTCCACTTGAAACCATCCTATTAACTATACAGAGAGGGAGATTATATTTTTGGAATTTTCAAAATTCCGACATACCTTCTAATGGTCAAAGGAACTAAAATTCAGTTGAGAATTCTTAGGAAAGCCTAATGGTCTCAAGTTTGGTCACTCAGATGGACACATCTGTATTGCAAAATGCATTACAGAATTATTGTAAATTGCATGCAACTGCTATCATCAAGGTTATTAGCCACCTACTCAGAATCTGGTAGGGCAATTTTGTTTTTTGTTTTAAAAACAATTAAAATCCAGGTCCACCACAAGCAGACTCTATAATGGAGTGAAAAGGGTACTGGATTTGGAATTGGGGCCCTGAGTTCTAAACCTGAATCTGTATTCATTTCCTTGGGTAATTCACTTAACATCTCTAAATGTCATTTGTAAAATGGACTCATGACCTCTTCTAAGGTCCAGTTTACCTCTCAATCTATAATCCAATCAATCTAATATTCTAGATCTCCACTGATCAATGAATGCCCCTTGTCTACTGACAGGAAGCCTAATGAGGAAATAATCAAGAATACACCACAAACTTTGCCAGAGTTCTGTATCCTGAAAGTTAATGCAAACCTGCAAAAACAGATTTTCTTTAGTGAGCAAATCTGCCTGGCTTTTACACCTAGAATTTGGCCTAACACTGGGTCTCCCTGACAAACTCTGGCAACTACACACACGGGCACAGACTTCTCAATTCCCCAAGCTTTCAAAAGTGTAAAATTTTGCAGCATTCACCAGCCACAGCTACGGAGATTCTATCAGTGACACTGGATTACAAATGAAACTTCTCAAGCACATCTGAATAAAATCTGCTTAGATACATCCCATGACCTAAAACTCTGACAATCAATGCTTCTTTCTTAGAAGGCACACTCATGAAAGCTACAAATGCCATACATCTCTCTCTGCACTGGCAAGTGTCTTAAACACTTGCCAAATATCAACCTCAAATTATTTAAAACTAGTCTGATGGATTTGTTTTTGTTTTCACCAGTTTTCTAACCTACTAGCCAGAGAATAAGCTTCCAGAGTTCATTTTGTGACCATTCCCCATTTGAATAAACAAAATAAAAAATAATTGGAGCAAAACAATTAAATTGGTTTAAAAGCACACTAATGGACAAAATGAGCTTATTCAAATTTGTTTCTGCATTCATCAGAACCCTTGCTGGTCAATTTGCTTAATAGGTTTCCACTTTTCTCTTAAAATTTTCTTTGGTGACAATCATTCAAAATAAACACCAAACAAACCCAGGTTAAACCTGCTTCCATTTTCAAAAAAAGAAATCATTAATGATCATCATCACAGGCTTGAAATTGTTTCTTCTCAATCTCTTTGTAGAAAACAAAAATAAATCATTTCTGTAAGAACTCTATTATCATCCTCTATTTCACAGATAAAAATGTTTCCAATCTATTCCTCAAGAAAGCTTTGCTTTTTCCTTGTATTGCTTTAGAATAATGGGCATTCCTAAGAGGGGGAAAAAAGGCCCATTCTAAAATTGTAGCCTTTTACTATATAATTTAAATCAATGACCAGTTGGAGGAGACTCAATTGAGGAAGGAAATTTAGTATTTTTGGAAATCTGAATTAATATTATGTCAAGCCCTGGCAGGATTTTTATCAAATGACTATAATTAGAGATATGCAAATTTTTCTCCCTGACAAAAGCCAAGGGAGAGGGAAAAAAGCACCTAATTGAGTAATGATGTTATCCTTGTTAGGCAATATTAAAAACATACATGTGGTTCAATACTTTTAAATCAAGAAAAGATTATCTTTAACAGAACTTGAGAAGCATTATTCTAAACTGATACCCGCAGCAGCTTAATCATTCTGAAATCCCTTTAGGGGAGCAACTAGTTCCACCTGTCCTTTCCCGTGACTAGGTCAAGCAATAACAATTTTTCAATAATAATAATAATGACTCTGAAAACTGCAAAAAGAATTCCTTACAGTAACTCGTTGAAGTAAGCACCAGTATTATCCCCATCCTAAGGTAGGAAAACCGAGGTCCAAAGTCACAGGGATGGGAAGCATCTGGAGCAGAGGAATTCAAACTCAGGGCTTCTCGACAATTCTGCAGTAAGATGCACCTGATTATGTGGCTTCGGATGCAAAAGTCAAATATCCCTGCCCTCAAAAGGCTTCTAGTTTACTAGGGGCATACAACAGGGTCACAGAGAAGTAAACATAGGAGTTACACAAAATATATACAAAGCTATGGGCGAAGGGTAACAACTGGAGGAATCCAGAAAGGTCTCTTGAGCAAAATGGTCTTGGGGTGGGAATGAGGGTTCCCCCAAAGATGGAGGTGACCCAAGAGAGGATTTCAGGTAAGGAAGCAACCCTTTTGGGGGAGTAATACACAAATATCCCAGAAAGGACAAGCTGGGGCCTCTCTCTATATATAAATTCTAATTATTAATTTTATATAATTATATACATAATTACATACATTATTAATCTCTATGCATAACCTCTAATTATACATATAACATAAATAATTTATAATATGTATATAATAAAATAACATTTTATTTATAAAAGGCAATAAATGGATGGATGGATAGACGGATGGATAGATAGAAGGATGGGTGGATAGATGGATGAATGGATGGATGGATAGATGGATAGACAGATGGATAGATACATAGAAGAATGGATGGATAGATGGATGGATGGATGGATGGATGGATGGATGGATGGATGGATGGATGGATNTGGATGGATAGATGGATGGATGGATGGATGGATGGATGGATGGATGGATGGATGGATAGATGGATAGATGGATAGATGGATAGACAGATGGATAGAAGGATGGGTGGACAGATGGATGGATGGATGGATGGATGGATGGATGGATGGATGGATGGATGGATGGATAAGTAGGTAGGTAGGTAGGTAGGTAGGTAGGTAGGTAGGTAGGTAGGTAGATAGATAGATAGATAGATAGATAGATAGATAGATAGATGAATAGATGACAGATAAATGACTTTTTTAGAGTATGCTGGGAGCAAGCTAGGTGGTTCAGTGGATTGAGAAGGGAGGTGAGGTCCAGTCCTGAGCTCAAATCTGACCTCAGACACTTACTATCTATGCACCTCTGGGCAAATCACTTCACCCTGTTTGCCTCAATTTCCACATCTGTAAAATGAGCTGGAGAAGGAAATGACAAACGGCTCCAGCATCTCTGCTAAGAAAACCCCAAATAGAGCCATAAACAACTGAAATGACTAAATAACAAAAACCACTGATCTAGTTTTCAAGATGGTGCCTTGCATCAGAGAGCTGGTCTGGGCTGTATCCAGATTGTTCAGCTGTGTGACCTTGGAGTCTACCTCCAAGAGCTACCTCCTTGCCTCAAATATAAAATAAAAGGGAATATCTCTAAGGCCCTTTCCAGTTCAGTCTAATATACAAACTTAATTAAGTTTTGGAAGCATTGAAGACTTTTAAGCCAATTTGGTATTCTTTATTATCAAGCCACTTCCTTCAACTCCATTTATAATTAGAACTGCCTGCCATCTTGAAGTAATCCATTTGAAGTCAGTGGATCTAGAGCTGAATCTAAGTTCTTTTGCAAGTTAGTTGTGAGATGCATAAATCTCTTTCACCTTTTTTTTCCACCACTATTCAGGCCTTCTTTTCTTATCTATAAAATGAAAGGTTTAGGCTAGAGATGTCTCCAAGAGCCTCCTGCCAGCTCTAAATTCTAGGTGCCTTTGTTTTCAGATGAATCTTTTCTTTCTCCCAATGAGATCTACAGTTGACGGAACCCTGAAACTACTTCTTTATGTATTTAATATCTGTGAAGCACTAGGATCATCAATTGACACAAAGAAATTATAATTTCATTCACTCTTTTTTTCTTTGCCTTGTAAATAAATATATATCCATATATATATATATATATATGTACACACACATACTCTCTGATTCAATTGATGCAATTTGAATCAACAAGGTACTCTTAACTTTTAGTGTTAACCTTTCTTTTTCTACTATCTCAGAGATATTACTTCTTTTTTTTTTTAAAAACCCTTAACTTCTGTGTATTGGCTCCTTGGTGGAAGAGTGGTAAGGGTGGGCAATGGGAGTCAAGTGACTTGCCCAGGGTCACACAGCTGGGAAGTTTCTGAGGCCGGAT
Organism: Gracilinanus agilis; assembly: GCF_016433145.1. Classification (NCBI taxonomy): domain Eukaryota; kingdom Metazoa; phylum Chordata; class Mammalia; order Didelphimorphia; family Didelphidae; genus Gracilinanus; species Gracilinanus agilis. Next base: position 163,426,782 of record NC_058135.1, read on the forward strand.
TTGAACCTAGGACCTCCCTTCTCTAGGCCTGACTCTCAATCCACTGAGCTACCCACCTACCCCCTCTCAGAGATATTACTAAAAGAAACCAAGGTATGGGTTAGAAGAGAGGTTTTAAACCTGGGATCTGCAGTGTTTGTTTGTTTTTTTTTAATTTTGATAATTGCTTTCCTTGGAATCTTATGTATTTTGTTTTATGAATCTAAAAACATTATTCTAGCACCAGCAGGGGAAAGGGGATGGAGGGAGGGAGTTGAGTTTGATCATATATAACTTAACTTGTTTGGAAATTTGTTTTTACATGTAATTGGTAAAGAATAAAAAATACACTTTAAAAAGCAAAACAAAAATTCCGAGAAGAGGGTCCATCGATAGACTTCTCCAGACTGATCAAAGGAGTCTCAGACACAAAAAATGTCAAGAACTTCTAGATTAAAATAAAGTATAAACTAATGTGGATGAAGGTGGGGAGATGATCTGTTGGAAAGATCACTGGACAGAAGACCTAGGGCCAAATTACTGGTTTTGCCACTTATTGTGTGGACCTTTACTGTGTAGACCTTCACCTCCCTAAACTTCAAGTTACGTAATTATAAAATGGGTAGATTGATCTCTTAGGTTTTTATTTAGTTCAAACTCTTGTGGTCCCACTTTTGTTTGAAGATCTGTTGGTGAAACCAGTCATAAAACTCCCTCTGCTTCATTATTCTCTCATTCTATCACCCTCTCCAGTTCAGACTCTCACTCTGACTCACCTGGACTACTGCACCGTCTCCCAGCTGCTCTATCCATCTCCAGTCTCTCCTCTCTCTAATCCAACCCTCATCTAGCCTTCCTAATGCATCTATCTGGCCATGTTTCTATGTTGCTCAAAAACTGCTAGTGGCTCCCTACAGTCCTTGAAGGTGCTGCATACACTCAGGCTTCAAACATGGCGCCAGATACAAAGCCAAAGAGCTACATTCACGTTCCCAGACCTGCCACTAAGGGACTTTGGACAAGTCCCTGACCTCTGGGCCTCAGTTTCTTAATCTGTAAAATGAAATTGTTGGGCTAAATAGCCTTTAAAGGCCCTCTCATCTCTAAATCTATGATGTCATGGGTCCACCTTTCCTATTCTATTTTCTTTGACTTCAAACCTTCCAATTCTCCACACAAAAGTCAATTTTTAAGTACTAAACTACAACTAATTATATGTAAAACTTATATCAAATACTGTCTCTGGGAGAAGGAAGGAGAGGGAGAAGGAAAGAGAATTTGGAACTCAAATTTGTTTTAAAAGAATAGTAAAAAAAATGTTTTTACACATAATTGGGAATTAAATATTAAGTTAAAAAAAAAACCTCAAAAAACAGCTTGCAGATCTCCTTGCGAATTCTAATTTCATCTATTCAGTGCCTGGAACTCAAAATCTCCACATCTGTCTGTTAAAATCCTCTCCTGTCCAAGGCAAAACATTCATTCAAGGTTTCCTCTATGCTAGGGATATTGGGGGGAAAAAAACGAGTTTCTGCCCTCAAAGAGCTTATACAGAAGGGAAAGGAGAGATTGGGGAGAAGCCCACAAATAAATATAGGATGAATGTGGCATCAACCATTTGGAGAAATTAGGCAAGAGTTCCTGTACCAAATAGCACCTGTGCTGAGCCTTGAAGGCTGGGATTCTGAGGAGCAAAGATGAGAAAGAAGGACACTGCAAGCATGGGAAAGCAGCCCACTGAGGAGGTGCTGAGATGCAGTTCCTAATTCATGCAACAGTTACAAGTCCAGGAGGCTGGAATATAGAGTGAATGGAGCCAGGAGAAGTAAGGAAGACTAGAAAGACAGGTAGGAACCAGATTATGGAAGGCATTAAATAGAAAGACCAGAAGAGTTTGTATTTTATCTGAGAAGCAGTCTGAAAGTTAGGCAAGGAAGAAGTCCAGTTATTTGACCTGCGCTTTAGGGTGGCTATTTTGGAAACTTGTAGAGGATTGGATTATTGGTTAAGAGAAATCCCAGGGACAGGGGGCGGGGGGGGGGGGGGGGGGGAGGTTAGGACTAAAAAAGTCCAGGTAGGGTGATAGAGGAGCCTGATCTGAGTCGAGAAAAGCAATTCAGTGATTATAATAGTCTAGGAATGGTCATGAGAGAGTGAACTGTGGTGGTAGCTTTCTAGATAAAGCAAGGAGGGTTTTTTTTGTTGTTGTTTTGTTTTGTTTTTTGCAGGGTAGAATCAAGAGAATTTGACAAGTACCTAGATACAGAGGATGAATGAGAGAGACTTCAAGGATGAACAAGAACCTAAGTGGCTGGGAGGATGAGGATGATGGTACCCTCAATGAAAATTGTTAAGTTTGGAGAAGCTGAAAGAGCCTCCTTACTGTTCCTCAAACAAGACCCCCCCCCATCTCCCATTTGAGGGCATTTTTACTGACTGTCCCCCATGATAGAATCCCTTCATTTCTGCCTCCCAATTTCTCTGGCTTCATTCAAGCCCCAAATCCCCACTTCTAGAAGAAACCTTTCCTAATACACTCTAGAAGAAGCCTCTTCTTAATCCTATGTCTCCCCTCACTTTGTTATTTCCAATTTATCTTGTTTATAACTTGGGGTACATAAGTTTTTGGAGGTTGCCTCTCCTATTCCTGAAGTTCTCCAGAACAGAGTATGTTTTTTATCTAAGGTCACTCGTGATCCCAGGCTTCTCCAAAGGAGGATTCTCCTCCTTGGCTCACAATTTCAGGTGCCCCCCCAATTTATTCCTCAGGGTCCAGAAAGTCTATCTTTTATAAAGCAAAGTAAATGCATTTTCATCTGACCTGAGAATTCCACCACACCCTGATGCGTGGAGGCACTTGAATAGGACAAGCCGCATCTGTGTTTCACTTTGTCTTCCTCTTCTGGGTCAGAGTCCCTCATTAGTCATCACAGAAGGGCAGGTGCTCAGTGGTTTAAAGAATAGCATCTTTTTTTCCTTCTCTCCTCCCCATTCTTTGAGGCTCTGCCCTGTCCAGGGCAGCTATTAATTTATCTGTTACCACAAGAGTCTAATTGCCCAAATTTCCTTTAAAGGAATGTCATTCAATCTCTTTCAGCCCCCTTGAGACCAACCTTGGGACCAAATTCTTCCAAGCTCACTCCACTTTGCATCAGCACCAACGTTTGATCTCAACACCATGAAAGAAGATGCTCAAGTTATGGATAGCTCCTGGGGTCCACCCCTTGCCCTTTTCAGGGTCCTCTTCCATTATACTGTAAGCTCCTTGAGGGCAGAGACTGAATTTCTTTTTCTTATTTGTATCCTCACCACTTAGCAGAGTGCCACACACATAGCAGGCACTTAATAAATGTGGATTGAATTAAATTGAATTCTGCCTTTTTAAAAAAATCTTTTTTAAATCTATTAATTTTTCCATAACTACATGATTCTTGTTATCTCCCTCCCTTTTTAACTCCCCCCTCCCAGAGTCGACAAGCATGAATTCTGCCTTTTAGAAGGAGAAAGAGTTCTTTTTTCCTATTTGTATCTTCAGCAGAGTGCCAACACATAGTAGGCACTTAATAAATGTGGATTGAATTAAATTGAATCCTGCCTTTTATTTTTTAACCTTTTTTATTATTTTAAAATCATTATTTTATTATTTATTTAGTGGAATTATTTATTATTTAAGAAATATATTGTATATTTATTTATTAATATTTTCCATAGTTACATGATTCTTGTTATCTCTCTCCCCTCTTTCCCTTCCTCCTCCTGGAGTTGACAAGCATGAGAAAAAAAATCTGCCTTTTAGGACTCTTTTTCCTTATTTGTATCTTCAGCAGAGTGGCCAGCACATAGTAGGCACTTAATAAATGTTTATCAAATTAAGTTGAATTCTACCTTTCAGAAGAACAAAGCACTCCAGGAGGCTACATCACTGGGACAAAAGAGGCACTTGTAGGTCAAGAGCCCCAATGCAGCTAGTTGGAACACGTATCAAGGTTCTTAAGACAAAGATTTCATCTTGAAAAATTCCTTACCCAAAGAACTTTGAAGAGACACAAGAATGTTGATCATCAGAATTGAAAGCCTGAATTTTAGAGGACTGATGATAAAATACAGTGACACACACCTGACGTAGAATGAGACATCTTCTGACCAATGTGGTCAGCGGTTTTACTTGAGGATGAATATTTGTTACAAAGGGATTTTTTTTCCCTTCTTTCGTCAGTGGGGGAGGAGAAAATAAGAATTTTACTCATTCGAAGAAATTAAACTAAAAATAATTAAAATCTCTTTTTCATGATGAGGCGTACTAACTGGGTTATCATTTTGCTTAAGACTGCAAATCCCTCCTATGAGAGAAGAATCAAGGTCAGCGCAGCTCTCCAGCAGCAGATCCAAATCATCCCTGAGTATATGAATGAAACTCATTCAAGGCACTAAAGACATCGCCAGCTAGCCATGCTAGCTAACCACTGGGTAGTAACATGAATGATCCAAAAGAGAATTTTTAAAAATCATTAGCTGTTCTGTAGGGAAAAAAATTAATGTACTTCAAAGCCCAATTTCCCTTCCTTCTTAATTATACTCTACCCAGAATGGTATTAAAATGAGTTTGCAAGCTTCCAGCACCATGTCAGTTGACGTCCCCATAGGAGTGGACTGGTAGCTGGCGGAAAGCTAGGCTAAGATCAAAATAATGTGCCAAAATCTGCTAATGCAACTGGCATAAAGAATGACAAATATGAAGAACAAACAGAAATAGGATGAGGAGAAGTGAAAAAGAACCACAAGGACTTAAGTTCTTAAAATAGCAACTATAATGCTATATAAAAATAGAATTAAATATTTATAGCTAAAACGGCTATAACATAAAAAAATCATCAAGTCACAGAGTTCATGTTCTATAATTCTAAGTGGATGCTGATCCCTTCATTACTTATGTTGTACGTCATAAAGCTACTTAATTTTCTAAGTGCCAAAAATAATTCACGAAGTGGATCAAATCACATGTTTGTTTGTTCATTCATTCAACAATCATTTATTTTGTATATCTGTGGATCTACAGCAACCTCTGATAGCTAAAGATATGGTAAACCTCAGATTTCATAAAGGGACTTTATGCACTCAAAAATAGACATATGTAACATCCACGAAGCCAAGGTATCCCTGTTGCATTGCTTTAATCTGTTCCCTGACTCAAACACACACCTAAAAGTCTCATTAGATACACTGAACAGTTTTTTTTTAAACTGCAGTTATTGTGTGAGAGAAATAAAGGTTCTCTCAATAACCCAGTGTTTCATAAGCTTAAGAATGAACATAAACTACTTGGGATATAACTCCTTCCTTGACAAGATCTGCTGATAAATCTGGAAAGCAGTTTGACTAAAAATAAATTTAAACCAGCATCTTATACCATGTTCCACTCTAAGTTCAGAATGGATAAATGGTCTGAATATAGAAGATTACATTGTAAAAAATAAGAGAAGACCCAAGACCAGTGAGTTACCTTTCACATCCAGAGGGAGATCTTCTAACCAAACAAGGGTTAGAAGGAGATCACAAATAAAGAGTTCATTTTAATTACATGAAATTGAAAAGCTTTGGCACAAAGTTAATGCATCTAATATGGCAAAGGAAAATGTTAATTGGGAAAATTTATTTGTATAAAACATCTAATAAGGACTCATATCTAAAATATATAGGGAATTAACACAAATGTGTAAGACCCAATTCCTCAGTAAATTTCAGGGGCTGAGGTATAAGAATGCTTTTATAAAGAAATACAATCTATTAATAAGCTTATGTAAAAGGAATCTAACCCAATTAACAATATATGAAATGCAAATCCAAACATCTCTAAGGTTTCACCTTGAACTCAGAAAACTGACAAAGGTGATAAAAGATAGGAAGTCAATGTTGATGGGGCTGCAAGAAGTCAGACACAATAATATAATAAGGGAACTTGAACCAGTCTGACATTGTGAAAATAATTTGGAATTGTGTCTACAATGTTCATATCTTTTGACCCAGGGGTCCCACTCCTAGGCATCCCAAGGTTAAATAGAGAAATCAAAATCCCATATGTCCAAAATTATTCATAGCAACATTTTTATAGAATAGAGGAATTAGATTCAAAGCAGGTACCCATCAATTGCAGAACGGCTAACCAAATTTGTGGTATATGGATGTAAAGGAATTGATAATGAACATAATTTAAAAATTAAAATTTATTACTATACCTAACAAGCAACAAATATTAAAAAACTCAGAGAAGCTGAGGAAGACTTATATAAACTGATACAGTGAATCAAGCAGAAACCAGGAAAGCAACATGTAGGAAAACAACAATGTAAATGGAAAGACCTATAAAATGCAAGAGCACTGATTTAATCATGATTTTAAGCCTGGGACCTGGGAAGAGTCTTGAGAAAATGTACTTCTCCTTCCCTTCATTCCAGAGGTGACAGACTATGGGTTATTTATTGGATATCATATTATTTTGCTAAATTGATTTTTCTACTTTTTATTTTTTAATTAAAGTGTCATAAGCAGTGGGTTAGAAAAAATAAATTTGGAAATGAATAAGATTTAACATCAAAACATTAAAAAAAGTTTAAGCAGAGTTCTCTAGGATTTTTGACTCTACTCTACTAATAAACTTGATTCCTCACCAGTCTCCAATACAATTGCTTAATCCCAGTCTTTATTTTCCCATCTAGCTCCAAGAAAATGTTCATGCTGTCTGTTATATGCCCCTTCTCCCACTGTTTTCTATCTAAATTCTTCAAGATTCAGCTCCAATTACACCTTTTCCATTAAATCTTACTTAATCATCATCCCAGCCTCTTCCTCTTCTAATTCTCAATATGACTCATTCAATAGCAACTAGTTTTTGTTGTCTGGTTGTTTCAGTTGCATCTGGCTTTCCATGTCCCCATTTGGGGTTTTCTTGGCAAAGACACGGCAGTGGTTTGCCATTTCCTTCTCCGACTCATTTTACAGATGAGAAAACTGAGGAAAACAGGATTAAGTGACTTGCTCAGAGTTACACGTCTGAAGTCAGATCTGAACTCAGGAAGGCAAATCTTCCCAACTCCAGACCTACACTATCCACTGTGTCATCTAATTAACTAGTTGCCATCCTCTAAATAGTTTTGCTGCTTCTGGACCCGTAGCTCCTCACCCTGTTCCCCCACATCTAGAATATAGCCCCTTCCTCATCTCTGCCCTCTCCATCCTCTCCATCAGCATCTGCTGGCATCCCTTCCCTTCATCCAAAGCCAGCTCTCCTATTACTCCACTCTTCCTCCCTAATCTCGCCGCATGACAGCATCTCAGCCTCAGAAGGAATCTCAGGGACCGCCTAGTCTGAGGTTCTTAAGTTTTTCCCCCTATCATGGACCCTTTTTGATAATTAAGTGAAGGCTAAGGATCTCTTCTCAAAATGATGTTTTTCTCCTGCAGAAACTACTTAAGATTACATAGGAAACTAATCAGATTGAAATGGATACAATTTTTTCTCTCTCCAAATTCACAGAGTGCCAGAAATCGCTCCACATAGGCTGCCATGGATCCTAGGTTAAGCATCTCTGATCTAATCCAAGCCTCAGCAGAAGAATTCCCTCTAGAATGCAGAGGGACAGTGTCCAGCCTGGATCTACTGGAAAATGTCCACTGAGGGAGGAGAAGCAGCAACTTCTCCCCCAGCAGCCCATTCCACTATGGGATAACTCTATTAACAAGTTCTTCTTTCTAAAGAGCTGCCATTCATTGAACGGAAATTCCTGCCTTCTCTTCCTTGGCTACCAGGAGATCCTCCCTAGACCCCACAACTAAAAGGGATCTCTTCCTCTTTGACTGCCTCAGGCTACTTTGTTTAATCTATTGCTCTTGATGTGAGCAGCTCTTCCCCTCTTGGATCATAAGTAAGCTCTCTGAGGGGAAGGACTCCATGCCTTTCCATCTACTATACACAGCAGAGTTCACTGTGCCTCTCAGGCACTCAATAAAAGCTTGTCCAAAAAAATTAGTTTTTTGTGTTTTTTGTTTTTTTTGTTGTTTTTTTGCAAATTTCATCCATTGCTTCTGGCCCCCAATTGCCAACTCAGCAGAACTCTCCCTTTGTCAGAGTTCACAACTCTCTACTCCTCTCACAGGCATTTTAATTTTTAGCATTATTTACCGGTGCCTATTGAAGTTATGAATTCCCTGAGAGCAGGGATCAGGGACCTCCCCCGGTGCCTAGCACAATATACTGCAAAACACAGGTAATTAATAAGTGCTCACATTTTTAATAGTGCTTCACAAAGTTCACAATGTGCTTCCTTCACAAATAAATCTGTGAGATGGGGTGATGGGGAGGTAGTAGATCTCTACTGTTATAAATGAGGAAAAAAGCAAGGAGAGAGCAAGCTATTTACCCAAGGTCACAATAGCTCATACGCTGCAGAGCCAGAACTCAGAAAAAGTTCCTATTTGAGCTCCAAGAGCAGCACTCTCTATTACTCCACAAATCACTTAATTGTTGAAGAAATAAGTGCACCTCCTTGCATCATCTCTTCTATAAAAACATTTGTTCTTTTTTATCTAAATCAGAATTTCTAAATTAAAATTACATTAAATTAAAGATTACCTAGGAGATTATTATCTAGTGCAGTGATGGGCAAACTTTTTAAAAAGGGGGCCAAAGGAAAGAAAATGCTCATCTGTCAGTCTGTTTCTAAGGCAACTCTTTCCAAGTTTCATTGAATTGTACCCTACTCATTGTATTCGTCAGATTAGGAATAATGTCACCCTGGATAGAACATTTCAGGGGGCCACATCTGGCCCATGGGCTATAGTTTGCCCATCACTGATCTAGTCTAATCCATTTTATAGATGTCAAGTCTTGGGTCTTTTTTTGGTAGTTTCCTTTCTTTCTTTCTTTTTTTCTTTCTTTCTCCATTTTGTATTTATTTGTTCATTTATCTATCTACCTATCTTTCCATCTACCCATCCATCTATCTTTCCATCTTTCCTTCTATCTATCCATCCATCCATCTTTCCTTCTATCTCTCCATATATCTACCCATCCATCTATCCATCTTTCCTTCTATCTATCCATCCATCTTTCCTTCTATCTGTCCATCCATCTATCCATCCATCTTTCTCTTTCCTTCTATCTACTTATCTATGCATCTTTCTTTTTATATATTTATCTGTCCATCTATTTATCTTCCCATCCATCTATCTTTCCATCTTTCCTTCTATCTGTCTGTCCATTCATCCGTCTACCCATCATTTATCTTTCCATATTTCCTTCTACCTATCTGTCTGTCCATCTGTCTGTCTATCTATTCATCCATCTTGCCTTCTACCTATCTATCCATCCATCCGTCTATCTATCCATCCTGCCTTCTGTCTGTCCATCCATCTGTGTATCTGTCTTTCCTTCTAACTATCTATCCATCCTGCCTTCTGACTGTCCATCCATCTGTCTATCTTTCCTTCTATCCATCTGTCTATCTATCCATCCTGCCTTGTCTGTCTATCCATCTGTCTGTCCATCTATCCGTCTGCCTGTCTATCTATCCATCCATCTTTCTATCTGTCTGTGCATCCATCCATCTATCTATCTATCTATCTATCTATCTATCTATCTATCTATCTATCTACCTATCTATCTCTATCTATCTATCTATCTATCTATCTATCTATCTATCTATCTATCTATCTATCTATCTATCTATCTATCTACCAGCTATTTCTTATATTCCTCACAGTCCTTAAGTGGTACCCTGTAGGGTTAGTAATTTATCTGCTAATTTAACTCCTATCATCTAGTCCTTTGTTTTTCACTGGCTCCTGAGGCTCCAGTAGCCAAAAGGGACTGTTTTTGGCCTTTCTTTCAAATCTCAGCACTTAGCACGGTATGGAGCACACTGTAGGTGCTTAATCAATGACTAGTGGCAGCCTACTGGGGAGGGGGCTGTCTATCATCTGAGCTGAAAGGCAGGAGACTGGAACAGCAGTTAACCTTTCCGTAGAGCTTTTTAAATGCTCACAGAGCACTTTGCACATACTGCCCTCCCAAGACAACCTAGAAGGGCGTGCCACCATGGTGCCATTTCACAGACAAGGAACCTGAGGCTGAGAAGGGTTAAATAACTGGCCCAGGGTCATCACAAGGCTAGCTAATGTCCTAGGCTTTCCCTATCTACCCCCACCCCAGCCTGGTGGAAATAAAACTTCATCAGCAGTGGTCAGCGTCTCCCCCCGCCGGGGTCATCCCTATGTCAGCCCAAGGCTTGAGGTCAAGTCTGAACTGCTGGGAGGACAAAACAAGCACAGCTCTGGGGTCAGAGACGTCCTGAAGCCCTGCAGTACATTCTGGGAGAAAGTATCAAATCGTTCAGCATAGCAGAAAGACCCAACCTAAGACTGAACCTGAATGGAGAAAGGAGTTTCTTTTCTGTGAACTCTGGGGATAGTGTTGCATCTGATGCCTCTGAGCTCAGTGAACAGGAAAGAGCAAAGATGTGTAAAATAAAACATGAGAGAGAATTTCCAGGCACCTGCACGAGGCACAAACAGAGTAACTCAGCCCTGAATCAGGGGTGAACAGAGTCTGGACAGCACTGCCTCACTGGCTTGCCCCTTTCTGCTCACACACGGGGGTCAGATTTTTGGATTCTGGATCAGTTTTGTCGGTTTTGAGGCTGCAGGTATATGCCTTTTGGCTGTTTTCTGGATAGCCATGGGGCTCTTTCCTCCTGCCTTTTAGCATCCCCAGCCCCTTCCACTCAGGCTAGTCCAGTCTTCACGTCCCCCACCCAAGTATTTGGTGCTGGCTTCCGTGCATTTTGTATTTTCTTAAATGGAGTAAATGTTTTCTACTAAGACCACTCCCAGTAGAATGCAAGCACCTTAGGGGCAGGAACTGTTTCTCTTTATTTTTGTCTTAGACCAGAACCACCAGGAGCACACAGTAGATGCTTAATTATGAGGAAAAGGTACTGGGTATTCTGGGGATAACTTTAGACTCGGAATCTAGAGCCTGGGGCAGGATTCTTGGATGGAGTCAAGGAAAGAATCTACTCTCCTGGAGCTAAGCAATTAAGAATCAAAAGAAGGGAGAAAACTCCCTTTCCAGGGCTTTCCCCTCCCAGTTAGCCCTGCATTCCCATCTCTGCCTGGAGTGTCTGGTCTGCCCTCATCTCCAGTGTCCTTTGGACCCTCCCTTCTAGGGACAACAAAATGCCCTTCACCCAGGAGCCCTGGCTCTCACTCTCCTAGTCATAGAGGACAGAAAACCTCTCCAATGTTGGCTTTTCCTCTTCATCCTCCCCCAGCCTCCAGTCCTTCCTTCTCTCCCTTCAGCCACCTTTACAGTGATGCTCCTCCAAATCCGCCCATTTTACCATGCCTCTTTCCTGCTCAAACCCAGAGAGAACATCGATTCTAGGCTGGAAGAGACATCTGTGCCATCTAATCCAACTTGCTCATTTTCCGGGAGGACACAAGATTTGTCCCTAAGAGGTCTGAGCCTCGTCGTCTCCCCTCTGCCTCTAGGACAGCATGTTGGGCGTTTATGGCTCTTCAGCTCTCTTTTTCCAGGATGATTTCTACCCAAACTGCTCCACTTGCTTGCTGACTCCCAGATGCATCATTCCATCTCTTAGATGCCTGAAATGCCCTCTGTCCTCACCATAGCACAATGTCCCTAAGCTTTCTTCAGAGAATAAAGCAAATGCTACACCTCCATCCAGGAGGGCTTTTGGAGGTTCTCTCTCCATGAATGATCCCCCATCCCATTCTTAAAATTATCTTATATGCCTTGGAGCCAATACACAGTATTGACTCCAAGACAGAAGGTAAGGGTTTTAAAAAAAAATTATCTTGTAAACCCTTGTGTTTAGTTTTTTATGTAAAAGCTGTTTCTCCATCTACCCCCCTACCAAATCTTCCCCCAAACCCAAGTTCCTCAGGTATCAAGGCTAATGCATTTTTGTCTAGATATGTATCCTCAGAATTCCTGACACATGTGATAATAATATAAATATATTATATTTTATTGTTGTATATTATATTCTTACTTCATTATATACTATTATTTTATATTAATAAATATTTATGGAATGATTATATATAGTTTGGGGAGCTATTTTATCTGAACACCTTAGTTCCCCTAGTAAAATGGAAGCACCCGAAGGACAGAAAATGTTTTGTATTTGTATCACTGGAGTTCCCCACCTATAAGAGTTGCTCGATAAATGTTTGATGAGCTAACTGGTGGGGTAGAACTATCTATAAAACATTGGAGGGTGGGAAGGGGGGGATTCCCACAAGTCCTGCTGTTCTACACATGCCCAAACTCTTTCTGCTCAATATTAATTCACTTTTCTTATATCTCCTTAAGATACAAGCCCTTTCCCCGACAACCGCCCCAAAAGGGATGCAGTGCAAGAATAAGGATCCCTCAGTGATGGAATACTACCGTGCTGTAAGGAACGGTGAATAGGAGGATTTCAGAAAGGGCTGGAAAGACTCTCCTGGACTGATGCAGAGTGAAATAAGCAGAACCCGGAGAACATGGTACACAGTAACAGCAACATTGTGGGATGATCCCCCAGGATAGACTTCGCTACTCTCAGCAATACAGTGATCCAGGACAATGCTGAGGGACTTGGGGCTAAGAATGCCAACCATTTCCAGAGAAAGAACTGATGGGGGTAGGAATGCAAATGAAAGCGTATTACTTTTCACTTGTTTATTTGGGTCCATGTTTTGGGTTTTGAGTTTTATGAGATTATTCATTTACCAAAAAATGAATATGGAAATAGGTTTTGCTTGATAATAACCCAGATCGAATCGTCTGCCAGCACCAGGAGAGGGAAGGGGAAAATGGGAAATAAGTTTGATAATATAAACTAGGAAAACCTGTATGGAAATGTTATTATATGTAATTGGAAAAACTTTAATTTAATTAAAAAAATAAACTTACTATAACTTTAAAAAGAAGTGTAGAAAAATTTCACAGTTTTATATGAAATCTTTCCTATCCTTCATATGTTGAAATGTTCATTTTAGTTGATAAGTGAGTTAAGTTCATGATTAAAAAAGAAAAAATGTTTTAAAAATTATTCCCACTTTGCAGATGTGGAATCCAAACATACATGATTTATTTTGCCCACCGTTTCACAGTTCCCAAACCCAGGTCCACCTCCTTTCATGACCAGCACCTTTCCTGTCCATTACACCCATGTTGGCCCTCCTCCTCAATTATGAATGCATTACTATATCCCTCCAGCCTCTGTATCTTTTTCCCCTTTCTACCAACTAGTAAACTTTACAACTTGGAGCAGGTTCTTTAACTTCTGGACTTCCAGGTTCTCAATATAAAATAAGAACAATTGATTCCTTTCCCCCAAGTGGAGAGGAACGGACAAGATGAAATTCTGAGCTCTCTTCCAGCTCTAAGATGAATCTGGCTTGTGAATGCAAGATCCTAAGACCCCTGCCCTCCATGCTGTTTGCCTCTATTGCCAAAGTGAGAGGCTTAGGAGAAATTTTAGGAGAAATACTTCACCATAAAACCATTTATGATCCTCAGGATGAAAGGAAAAAGAAAGCTGGTTACTGTCACTTTCTAATAGTTTGGAGATTATTTGGGGAATCACTTGAAGGGGTCATTATCTCATCCATTCCCCCTGGCTCCCTCACTCCAATGATTCCAGAGCCAGTTAGGGACTAAAGAGATGATCCTATAATGTAGCTTGTTTTTCTAACCCTTATGGCACCTTTTTCCTGGTCATCCATTTTTTTTCTTTTTTTCCCCTAAATTTTAAATTTATAATAATATATAACCATAAATAAACAAATAAATTACATAAAAATTTAACTTAAAAAAATTTTCAGGTTATTTAAATCTTTCTCATTTCAAAGTTCTTCTATTCTGTCATTTCACATATCTGAAACATCAAATTCATTTCCAACATTTTCATTTCAGCCTTTCAGGCTATAGAAACACAATTCATAAAATCATAGAACTTTAGAATGGAATGAGCCTTAAAGACCACTAGTATTGAATTCTTAAATTTCTAAAAAAAATCATGAACATCCTTTGCACTTACTCCCCTTTGGAACTCAGGCCAGCCTCTTTTCAGAATAACTTTTTCTAATGTTAAATTTCAGGTAAAGGTTAGTGAAAATGAAGATGAGATTTTTCCCTATCCCCCATTTTTCTTCCTGGCACCTACCCATGAGACTTCTACTTAAGGATCTCTGATCTAGTACTCTTGGCAAAGACGCTGGAGTGGTTTGCCATTTTCCTTCTCCAGACCATTTTACAAATGAGGAAACTGAGGCAAGCAGCGTTTAAAGTGATTCAGAGACAAGACAGCTGATCTGAACTCCCAGAAGATGAGTTTTCCAGATTCCAAACCCCAGTGTTCTATCCACTGCACCATCTAACTGCCCCATCCACACAATATTCCTCGACCAAAAACTTGGGAGTTACCAAGTTCTGAGGATTCCAGGAAACATTTCCCCTGTCTGGGCTTCTTTGGGCAGTCCTTACTATCCTTTGAGCCCACTGCAATCAGCTCCTCCAAGCAGGTCTTTTCTAACCCTACTATCTCCATGCCCTCCTGCCCCCTTCTTCACACCTTTGCCAGGGAAATCTAAATGCAGTAAAGTAACCATGTCCTTCTCCTGCTTCTCAGAAACTTTCAGGAGTTCCCCTTGCCCACAACCCTGGTTTATTGATTATTGACTAACCCATCTGGCTCATCCTGCTCATCTTACAAAATAAGAGATCTGATGTCTAAGGAGACTTCCAGCTCTGTGGTCTTCGTCACACTGGCTTCTCATTGCCACATGGCCAGTCCTGTACCCCAGATCTTTTTCTAATTTTTCCCTCTATAAAGTCAGATTCTGTTAAGATATTTAACAACATTAATATGGTACAGACTTGGCCCTAAGTAAAAATTTCACCAACTTCAATAAATCGATATTTATCAATTTTATTATTTAGCATTTATTGGATTTTATTTAGCTTTTATTTATTTAGCATCCCTCTACTTGCCAGCTACAGTGCTGGGTTCTAGATAAATAAAAGCAAAAGGAAAATATCCCCTGCCCTCAAGAACCTTATAGTCCTCTTGGGGGAGATCACAGTTCCATCTAACGATATACAAAATGGAAACAAATTATGTACAAGGTAATTTTGTCAGGGAGGCACTGGCAATCTTGGGGGAGATAAGGGGGATAAACCCATTCTCAAATTCTATCATTTTACTCTTTAATTCTCAAAACCCTCAAGGGGCTGGCAGGGCAGTTACTGACAGTTGACAGTTACTATCAGTTAATTCCCAGATTGTGAAACCTGGAATGATTAGGAGACATGACTGGCAAATAAGAGGAGGTTCGTTTTGAACTGAAACTTTTAAGACTAGAGATTCTAAAAGTATATTCCAGATATGGAGAAATAGACTGGGCAAGACAGAAATGGAAATCTCCCATGTAGGAAGCAGTGAGAAAGTCATGAAAACTACATGGTAAGGGGTCGGTGTATATAATAAGGCTGAAGAAAGGTAGGTTGGAACCAGGTTGTAAGAAAACACTAAGGAGAAGGGAGCTTGGTGATAGGGAGCCATTAAAGTTTCTTTAGTAAGGGAGTTCCATTAAGTAGACCTGTAGGAATGCCATCTTGGTGACAATATGGTAGATGGGATTGCAGTGGGGAGGGATGAATCAAGAAGTCCAATTAGAAGGCAAAAGGGATGAGAACTTGAACAACTAGAGAGGTGGAAGTTAGGACTGGAGGGAAGGGTAGAAAATATGGTGGCTCCAGTCCAGCCTGCCATTGGGATGCTCCATCAGTTTTAATACCAGAAATAGAGGAGGCTTCGAAGGCATCTTGGCCAATTGCCTCAAGCTTATGGCTCTTTTGCTTCATATCAATTCTAAGATAGAAAGTTAAGGGTTTTTAAACAAAATAAAAATACTATGGAAGATACAAAGAAATAGATAACACAGCTTCACTCCACTCACCAAAATCTGATCATGGCAAATCTGTGTCCATATTATCTTGACACTACTTAATCCCGAGATTCCCAACTTTGGGGTCTTTTGGAAGATACAACAAATTTTGGGCAAAATTAAAAGCAAGTTTTTGAGTGCCTTGTTAAGTCTGTCCTGTCTGACTCTTCATGACTCCAAGGACTTATCCATGGGGTTTTCTTGGCTAAGTGGTTTGTCATTTCCTTCTCCAGTGGTGTCTCCATTTTACAGATGAGGAACTGAGGCAAATAGGAGTTAAATGATTTGCCCAGTGTCACACAGCTAGTAAATAAAGTATCTGAAGCCAGATCTTCCTGACTCCAAGCCTGCAGCTCTATCCACTGTACCATCCCAGCTGCCATCTGAGTGTCTACTCTCTATGAAAAAGAAATCTGATCATTATCCTAGATTTAGAGCTGGAAGGTACCTTACAAGTCAACTAGTTCAACCTTCTCCAGTTCAAGAAACAGCCCTAGAAAGTCTAAGTGATTTGACCAAAGTAGCCTGGATAGTCTTCTACAAGTTACCTAGAGTCATTTGGCCCAATTCCCTCAGTTTACAGATATGAAAACTAAGTCCCTGAGGGATTAAGTGATTTACCCAACCTATACCGGGATTTGAACCTGCAACTTGAGACTTGAAATCCTCTCTTTTTCCTGCACAAACTGAAATAGTCGGACAGTAGAAAGAGAGTTTACTGTATTAAAGGCAGAAGCTCTGCCACTCTCCCTATGTGAACCTTGGCATCAACTTATTTGTAAAACATTCCAGTTCAAAATCTAAGTACTTAAAATATAATAATTAATATAATTAAAAGATAATGTCATGTTAACTCACGAAAAAGTTTGAAGGAAATCAGCTCACATTACCAATCAAGTTGGCTTCACCTTTCAAGACCCTCTTCAGCCTTTCCCTCCTATTTCTCTGCCAAGTTTTCTAGTGAGCCATTAAAATCATTTAAACCAAGATTGTATTTTTAAATCATTTGAGAACATATTTGATCTGTGTTATAAAATAGCTCCTCTTCCTTTAAATCTCATTTTTCTTCAGTAGTTAAAAATCTTAAAACAGTGAAAACTGTGCTAACTAAATTTGGAACCAGAAGGCCCTAAATTAAAATTCTGGCTTTGCTACATTGTGCCTGTATGACCTGGAAAGGTACTAATACTTCTCAGCCTCAGTTTCCTTCTTTGGATAATGGGGTTATCCGACTGGATGGCCTTGTCAGCTCTATAAATCTATTGCTCTAAATACAAGAAGTCAGTCACCCATTTAATATTTCCCAGACTCAGTTTCCCTCTCTGGAGGATTGGATGACCTTGGAGGACCCTGTCAGCTCTATAAATCTATTGTTCTACATATAAGAAATCATTCACCCATTTAATATTTCCCAGACTCAGTTTCCCTCTCTGGATAATGAGGGTATTGGACTGAATGGTCTTTGAAACCACCTATATAAATCTTTTATTCTAAATACTGGAAGTCAGTCACTAATTTAATACTTCTCAGCCTCAATGTCCCTCTTTGTATAATGGGAAAATTGGACAGGATGGCCTTTAATAACCCTGCCAGCTCCATAAATCTATTATTCTAACTACAAGAAGAGGGTTACCAATTTTTCAATCCACTAATCCCTAAAAACTAAACTGAAGTTATTTTGGAGAATGCTGAAGAATGCTTAATTCCTCTCAGAAGGAGAATGAAGCCAACTGTCTTGGTAGTATTTTTCACAACTGAAACCTAGTTCTAGAAGCTGGTGGTGAGAATTCCTTTCAGGATATCAGAGCTCATTTCCTTGTGTCCTTTAATCAGCTGGAAGAGACTTGAGGAAATGAGTCAAAATCCTGAAAGAAATTTCTAACTGCAATGTACAAAAAATAAACCCCTCACAACAACATCTGTAGGAATATGGGCATTTAGACGGAAAGCCCAGAATCCATGATAGCAGTTCCCATGAGAATTAGCTTTCAGGGAAGGAAGGCTACAACTGATGACACCCCCTTCCCTCACCCATTAACCCTTTTCCATCTCTCCTATCGTATAACCTTCCTCCTGCTAGCTAATAAAGCTCTCCTGTGATGTAGCATCAAATATTATTAGTCCTTGGGGTTTTTTCTTTTACTCTTAACTCTTAAGAATGTATCTTTACAAGCATTACAAGAAATGGAAGAGCTCAGATAGCACAGTCAATAAAAATTTTAAAATGGGAGGGGGATAAGGTACCTAGCATTAATAGCTAGTATTTGTATTCAAAACACTTTACAGGTTACCTCATTTGTCATAATCGCTACTTTCAGATAGGGAAACTGAGGTTGGCAGATTTGACCATAGTCCCACAGCTAGTAAGGATCTGAACTCAGGTCTAAAGGATCCCAAGTTCAACATTCTTTCTATTTTATCTCACTTTGCTGCCTCAGACTGGACTTATGGACTTCTTATTGGTATAGGGAGCTCCTGGATAATCTCTTTTCCAATACTACTAAGTCAGCTTCTCTGAAACTTAAAAGTCTTACAAAAACCACAGTTAGAGGCAAAACTTGAATCTAGGACTTCCCAAGCTGCTTTTTTAAAACTAAATTTTCAAAAAACACTGATGCAAAACAAGAATCATTCTCTTGGAGGCTTCTATTATCATTTCTGAGTGCTTAAGCTTTATTTAGGCTACAACGGCCTTTCCCCACCCATCCTTTATAAATCACTAAAAAGCACCTTAAAAGACTGCCTTCAGGGGATCCTCTCCAGAAACTAGAGGCTCTCTTTGCAATGTAAATTATCTGCTTTATCTACACCCCAAAAAGTTAGCTAAAAACTTGATTGTAGCTGAAAAATTTAGGACATCTCCTAAGAAATGTATCCTCTTCACATTTTCTATTAAATCCCAGGCGGTTAGGTGAGAATTACTTAGGCACTAATACACAATTGGATAAAATGAAAATTTTAAGACAAAAGTGGACCTTATAATATTTAAATAAAGATGTTAATAATTAAATATTAATCTAACAAGCATTTGAGGGCGTAGGAAGCACAAAGAACCCAACAGGGATTAAAAGACAGAAAGCCTTTGACCTCAAGAAGCTTACATTCTATTGTAAAGCGTAAGAAACTAAGGAAAATAGGTGGGAAGGGAGAGAGTGAACCATCTTCCTTTTCCATGCCCATCCCAATGTTTTCAGCAGCCCCAAAATATCTCCCTGTCCCC
This sequence comes from Gracilinanus agilis, assembly GCF_016433145.1. Lineage (NCBI taxonomy): Eukaryota > Metazoa > Chordata > Mammalia > Didelphimorphia > Didelphidae > Gracilinanus > Gracilinanus agilis. Next base: position 163,445,995 of record NC_058135.1, read on the forward strand.
TTGCTCTGGATGGCTTTTGCAGCAGGAAGAAGGGGGACCTATGATTCACACTCCTGGCAGTTTCATCCCAATTCTGACTTTAATTTGGGAAGAAAGCTGCACCCATCCACAACACAAACCCATCCCAATTCTTACAAAGTGATGGGGAGAGCGAGGCAAGAGAACCTAAGGGAAAGAGGGCTGGCAGAGAGCAGGTCTAGACCCGCCCCCCAAGGCAGAAGGGTTGGAATGGATTAGGTGGGAGGTTTGGGGATAGCAGGTAAAAAAAGGGGGGTGGGGGCAGGGTATATACAACGTCAGGTGTGTCAGAGAACACGCACTGGTACTGAAGAGAGTGGGGGAAAAATCCCCTATGCAAAAAATATATTGGAATAGGCAGGGTATTAACTAGGGAGGGAAATCGACTGAACAAGACCCAAAATAGACACCGTTCTGGCTGGCTGTCAGTAAAGCTATCCTCTCTCAAGGGCCACCGCCGCCTGAACTCTTAATGCTAAGATGCTCAGAATGAGTCAGGGAACCATCCGAGTCCAGATGAGGACAGGAGTCCAGAGCAAGGCCTCTCCTCCCCCACAGGAAAAGCTTTACAATGCCGAAAAACAAAACATGCGAGCAGGAATACTTGGCTTTTACAGGGTACAGGGAAACTCCGACCCAGTGCCTCTAGTGTTTCCATTCATTCCCACAAGAGTGAATTGCTAAATTCTCTTTCCTGACCTCAGTCGGATCGGAGGGAGCAGCAAAGCTTTCCATTCACCCTCACACACTAAAAAAGCACAAGTTTTGCTCCTTTCCCCCCCCCCCCCAATATTTTAGGGTTGCAGAAAGGGAAAGAAAGCAAAAACTGCCGCCTCTCCGTAGAGGTGGGGTGGAATAAATACAGGTGAGGAGTGTCTCGTTTATTATTTTCAGGAAGGACAATATATATTGCTTGTCTGTTACCTTCTTTTGTTACAGGGGAAGAGTAGATGATGGGAGAGGGGAAGTCACAGCGATGTTTTTTTAAAAAGACATTCTTAAAGGACTGGTGTACAAAGGTCAATACATCCTGCAGATAGCCACTAAATGGAGGGGGGTGGGGTGGGTGGAGTGTTAAAATTAGCAGGCGCTTAAGAAATATGTATAGCCTCAATGGATCAATGATAGCTCTAAGTTCCAAATAATTGCCGTCCGTGCAGGGGGAGGTTTAAAACGCAACTTTCATAGAACCAGCTTTGGTCGTATATAAAAATTGGCTTTTTGCTCCTCCTCCCACTATTCCCACTCGCCCAAGAAGGGACGCGTCGGTTTCTCTCTATGGTGCTCTTTGGAGGAATCCCTAAATCCCCAAAGCAAGAAGAGAACCGAGAAGGCAATGACTGCAGGTCCCCACCGAAACCCTGCGCTGGTCCCTCATTCTTCCACTGGGAGCGCGCGCCGCTTTAAGTTAGAAACGCACCGGTTAAATCGCGCAGCCCCTTCCTCCTCCCGCGCGGGAGGCAAAGCGCAAAACCCGGGCGCCCCCTCCCACCGCGCCTGAAAGCGTGGAAAGGCGGGCGGGATGAAAGAGCCTCGCAGCCACCCTCTCAAGGGGCAAGAGGTCAGTCAAGATTTTTATTTTTTTTTTAAGTCTGCAATTTTTGGAAGGGAACAGCAATCGTAGGGCTGTCCTTACGGACACCTCTAGTCGCAGGATGTTTAGCTCCAGACAAGCATTCTGCGCGTTCCCAATATAAAACATAAAATGAACGTGCTGGTCATTTCCAAAGACAAGAAGGGGGGAACGAGTCCGACTGTCCGTAGTCCACCTGGGTGTATGTGTGTGTGTGTGTGTGACTGCAGAGACCAAAGGGGGTCTAGCTCTGTTTCTCATCTATCCACACCCGCGCTCCCCCGAGCACAAAGGGTGCCTCAGGCTTTACACAGCTGCAGGAGGTGGCTGCAGAGGAGAGAAGAGCAAGGATGGCAAACTTTCCCTCTTCTTGGAAGCCCTGAACCTGCTAGTCCGCGGGCGCGCCAGCCGCAGACAACTTTCAACAAAAGGAAGCTGCGGCCGAACGCCTTCCAACGTGGAGAGCTCCGGCTTCACCACCCATGCCCGGGTCTCTGCACCCACAACCTCCACACAAAAGAACTCCAAAGCACAGCCGCATCCATACCCCCTAGCCTAACCCCTAAGGCCCCTCTCCTCCCGACTCACTCCCAGCTGCTTTCTCCCAGCTCCACCCGGCCAGAACGCTTTGTTTCTGCACAAGGGAACAGGTACGCACTCCTCTCCTAAGCGCAAGTAAAAGGCTAGAGAAACCCAAGCATAAGTCCCGTGTGTGCCTTCCTCCTCCAAAACCCACCGGACGGGGGGCGCACGAGAACTAGAAAGATCTGCAGGCGGCTCCCCCGGAGCAAACGTTCTGCAAGGTTGCTAGCATTCCCAGGAAAAAGAAAAGGGGCAAGAGAGTGTGTCGGTAGCAGTTAACCTACCTGTCTGGAAGCTTAGCAGGATCAGAAGATAGAGAAGATCCCCGGCGCCACGAGCCGCGGTCATCCTGTAGCCGCTCCGGGGTCGGAGCTCAGCTCCGCGTTCCACCTCTAATCGAAATGCACCCAGCGCGGCAAAGAAGCCAAAGCCCCCAGAGCTGGGAGCCGGGAGAGGCGAGGATAGCAAAGGAGAGCAGCCCCTCCTCCCAGCGCCCTCCCCCTGCCGCGCCGGCCACGCCCCTCCTCGGCTCCCCTCCTTCCCTCCCTCCCTCTCCCTTTCCCACTCACGCTGTCTCTCTCTTCCTCGGGCTACCTTTTAGCTCTAACCTCCGCGAACCCTCCCTCTCAGTTCTCTGTCCCTAGATGGGCGCCCTCCCGATCCTGGAGGAGGTCACAAGTCAGACACCGCCTCCTCTCCCTGCCAGCCTGTGCCCCGTGGGCAGACTTCACCTTTCCTCCTCTGGGATGTAGTTGGGACGCCGGAGGTGTTTACCGGACTAATTCTGCGCTGCTCGAGCGCTTTGTGAAGCCAGTCTTCCTGCCCAGCGCCACCTGCTAATTAGCAGTCGCCGCGGCCGCTTTGGCTGAGCGGGTGCCTCCACCTGGCAGGTGCTCCCTCAGAAAATAAAGGCGGCTCGCCACCTAGGCTGGGGCGAGCGGTCCGGGAGGCTGTGAATAGGGCTCATTCCTTAAGCTGGATCCGAAACCGAGTCCTCAGTTCTCTGGCAGTTCCGCCACCGTGGGAGAAGGACTACAAGCCTTATCTACTCTCAATGCCAAGCACAGTGCTTTAGAGTGCAAAGCGCTGGATTTAAAATTTAAAAAAAAATTATAAAACAAAACAAAACAAAAAAAAACCTCTGACGTTAATTTTAGCCAACGCGATTGTTGGGAGGGAAAATGTTTACTTCTAAATTCGTGGGTTTAACTCTATAGCCCAAGAAGCCCCTGCACTCTATCCAGGGAACCACGTTTCCCAGACAGCGGTGGGAGAAGTGATTTTTTTGCCAGCGTGAGTGATTTTAAACGTCCCCGCTCCACGCTATGCTGAAGCCCCTCTTTCTCTGTCTTCTTTCTTAACCTCTTAACACTGATCCCTGACCCATATTAATGCACAGAGAGGATCGAACCCACGTGCCCATTTCTTGGGTCTTTTCAGCATTTTCTCTCATCAGAACGGAACTGTGGAAGAGTGTAGTCATAAGGCAGAAGGGGCTATTGACCCCCCTCCTCCAGCAACTGAAGGGCCCACTAATTTTAGGTAAAAATTATCCCCAGTCCCAAGTCCACAAGCAAGTGAGTGGGAGTGAGCATCCCAGAAAGGTGTTAGGATACCCAGCTTCTCAAATGAGGTGGTGATCTCCCCCTAGGGAGGTACAAATCTCAACTGCTGAATTCCCACTCAATTCTTGTCTCCTCGTAAATTTCCTACAAAGGTCCCCCCACATGCCAGGGATAATGTTAGGGTTGGGTTAAGGTATAGGGTTAGGGTTAATATTAAAATATATGCATGCCTATATTTGGTACTTTATCAGGAACAGAAAAAGGAAATTCCTGTGTATAATGTATGGCTATTTTTATTTTTTATTTTACTTTACTACCCAGATTCCAAAATCATGCATCTTCTGTTGGGGTCTTTTTACTGGACCCAGAATGGTCCTTATTTTATTAAATAAACTTCTTTCTCCTAGGATCACAGGGTGAGAGCTGGAAGGGTCTTTAAAGATCCTCTGATCCATCTCCCTTCATTTAGATAAAGATTAAGGATGAAAAGGCAGTCAACAACATTAATTAAGATTTTACTATGTGCCAAGCAGGGCTAGGAGTTTAACCCAGGTCCTAAGATTTTCTCCTGTAAATGAGCAGACATACCTGGGATCCACATTTGAAGAAGGAGGAAAAATGAAATAAAGTTTTTTGTTTTGAACCTTTTTTTCCCCCTCAAGATGGACTGGAAGCAATCATGAGTTTCTGGGACTTTGATTTATTTTTTTAAGAACTCTTCCAGTTTGGGTTTGGGCTGGAGTGGGAGAAGAAAGAATGATACAAGTTAAAATATCAATATTATGCCTGAGATAGAAGAAATAAGTTGCAATTTTCTTTCTCCATCAGCTGATGCTGGAGGGAAAGTGAGTAAGCAGAAGAGACTGCAATCAAGTTCCTGGCAGGACCCTTCTAGCAGAAAAAAAAATCCTCAAAGTGGGCATTATGTAAGGCTGAACTGCTGCCTGTCTGACTCACTTTTAATTTGTCCTTTTTATCTGCTTAGCTGGGTGAGGGTTTCTGAGGCATGATCACAACAGATTATAGCCACTTCTATACACTTGCACCAAGAAATTAGCTAGAATGCCTTGAGGAACAAATATGTATAAGACTTATAAAATTTAAAATGCTGAGGAAACTACAGAAAAGTGAACAACCTGGAGTTATTCGTGTATAGAATGATCTTAAAAATTATTTGAATAATTTTATAATTTGAATTTGATTTGAATAATTTTATAATCCAGTCTTTTGTATCTGCCCACTCCTATAGTCACAGAAGTAAAAAAAATTAAACTGATATTTAGGGGGCAGCTGGGTAGCTCAGTGGATTGAGAGCCAGGCCTAGAGACGGGAGGTCATAGGTTCAAATCTGCCCTCAGACACTTCCCAGCTGTGTGACCGTGGACAAGTCACTTGACCCCCCATTGCCTACCTTTACCACTCTTCTGCCTTGGAGCCAATACACAGTATTGACTCTAAGATGGAAGGTAAGGGGTTTAAAAAAAAACAAATATTTATATGGCACCTTAGCAAACTAGCAAAAAGAAAAAAACAAAAACCTCTGTTGTCTCATTTGTTTCATGACAACACTATGAGGTAAGGTAAAATTAGGAAGGAGAAAACTGAGGCTTAAAAGAAATTACTTGCTTCTGATCACCTGAGGGATCACAGAGAATTAATCTATTAGAAATGAATTCAAATTTGGATCATATAACTATAGAAAGCTTGTGAAAGAATTTGTTATTATGTGTAATTAGTAAAAAAAAATTTTAAATAGACAAATGAATTCAAAATATATAGGTTATCTAATCTGGATAACTGAGGCAGCTAGGTGGTGCAATGGACAGAGTACCAACATTGGAGTCAGGAAATCTCATTTTCCTGAGTTCAAATCTGGCCGCAAACTCTTACTAGACTGACCCTGGGCAAGCCACTTAACTTTGTCGGCTTTAAGTTTCTTCATCTATAAAATGAGCTGGAGAAAGAAATAGCAAATCATTCCACAGTATCTTTGCCAAGAAGATCCCAAATGGGGTCACGAAGAATTGGCCATGACTGAATAACAACAAAATCTGGATAATCTAAGGTGAAAGGCACATTGAGATTATGTAGCTGACATTATCGAGCGATCTGTCATCAGCCTCACTCCTATCCAGTCATACTTCTATTCTATATTCTGCTTTTTCCCTCCCCACTCCAGCCTGAGTCATTCTTGTCACAGATGATAGGATCATAGATTTAGATCCGAAAGAGACTTGAGATAACTTTGGTTCTTTGCTTTACTCAGTGGTAGATCTGGTCCTTTTTTATAAATCATATTTCAGTATATTTTCATCACAGAGCCAAATGAATAGAGGGGTTCTTTGCATTCTATAATTCATCTGACAAAGTCAACTTGGTGAGTTACTAGCTGTTGAATCAACAAATACAGATTGACAGATGATAGAATCAGAGAATCATAAAAGGGACCTCAGAGGCCATCCAGGAAAATGCCTTCAGTTTACTGAGAGAGCCTAAGTGACTTTCCCGCACAATGGGCAAGATATTTATTATATTAGGTACTATTTGCCTTAAAGAATAACTTCCTGGCTTCAAGGAGCCCTGATCAGAGTATGCATCGATACAGAGTTGAATGAAACTGAAGTGGTTCCCCAGTCTAAACTGCCCCACCCCATTTCACAGAGGAGAAAAAATAAAGCACATGGAGGTTTTGTCCAGTTACACAGGGACCAAATGACCAAGTAAGGATCCAAATCCGGAATAACTGACTCCAAACAGAATTTTTCCCTTCCATTGGAAGACTACAACCCCTTCTGTACTTTAGTATTGAGTTATCTTCATGCACTATTTCTGTGGTCAAAGAAAACCCAACCCTAGTGGCCAAACTTCTGGTGACATGACTGTCAACACTGACCTCTGGTCTGAGGGCCAGCCATGATGAGGCTCAGACCTGAAGCCAGTTTGAGCAGTCTGACCTGCCTGACCTACTCAACCTGGGTCCACTGGAATAGCCTTCAAGAACCCAGCTTTGGAATAAGGCTATCATCTAAAGTTCTTAAACTCTGTGTATGATGGATCCACCTACTCATCTGGAAGTCTGGTGACACCTATGGACTCCTTAGAATAATGTTTTTAAATAACTGAAGAAATACTACATTTTGGTTAAAAAAAAAAATAAAAGATTTTTTTCTCCATCCAGGTTTATAGACTCCCTAAAAATCTATCCTCAAATGTTAAAGATCTGTGAATCTCAATTTAGGATCCCCTAACTTAAAGCATTGCCACTTGTTAAAAGTCTAGCAAAAGGGCAGCTAAGTGGCTAGAGAGTGGAGGTCCAGAGTTCAAATGTGATCTCAGATACTTCCTAGCTGACCCTGGACAAGTCACTTAACCCCAGTTGCCTAGCCCTTGCCACTCTTCTGTTTTAGAACCAATGCACAATATTGATTCTAAGATAGAAGGGAAGGAAAAAAATTAAACAAACAAAAAAAAAAAGATAAATCTAGGAGAAGTTAGGTGGCTCCATGGATAGAGAGCCAGGGCGATAGAGTGGAGGTCCATAGTTCAAATGTGACTTCAGACACTTCCTAGCTGACCCTAGGCAAATCACTTAACCCCCATTGCCCAACCCTTGCCACTCTTCTGCCTTGGAATCAATATTGATTCTAAGATGGAAGGTAATGGTTTAAAAAAAAATCCTAGCAAATATTTAAAACCTCAATTACAGTCCTATTCAAAAACCTCCCAGGGGTTCAGGGGTGACCTTGGGTTCTTGAGGGCCATCGCAATGGAGCAGGGATGGAAATCGGTGTCGGCAAAAGCAAGGAGGTAGTGCTCTAAATGATTAGAAGCAAGAGTAGGGTGGAGGGACAAATAATTGTCATTTATAAAGTGCTTTCAGGTTTGGAGAGCCCTTCTGTCTATTATCTTTTCTGGCTCTTAAAACAGCCTTATAAGGGAGGTAGTAGAACAATTTGTATTCCCACTTTACAGAGAAGGAAACCCAAACTCAGAGTGGGTAAGTGACTTGGCCACAGTCACACAATGATGTCAGAGCCCCTATCTTTCTGACATAAAGTTCAGCTCTGTCTACTGTGATAGATAGCATGTGTATGTGTGTGTTTGTGTGTAGGAGATTGGAGGGGGAAAGGCATGCATTTCCACGCCTTCCTGATAGTCCTATGAAACCTTGGGGTACCAGCAAAGATGCTGCACCCAGGGAGAAGAATGAAGGATGCCACCAAAAAAGACAGAACCTGGGGACCCCACAGGGCTAGAGGCTGTGGATCTCTCCCAGGACACTCTATGCCTCTGCCTGCTGACTAGTGCATTCTGCTCCCTGTGCTTCTCTCTCTTAGTGTCCTTTGTGCCTGTGCCCACTCTTCTCCCAGACGTGATGTGTATTTGTGGGAGAGCGCATCCCCAATATGTGAAGGAGTGTTTCATGGCTAATGTCATCTCTACTTTGAAAATAGAGAAGGAAGAACCTCTGGACAGAATAAGGATCTCCACTGGGTGAGGCTTGGAGGAGCGATTGGGAATTGCTGGCTTGTCATCCATTAGAGCTCTTTTCCAGAGCTGATCAAAGAGTGGAAGGATCTTGTCTTCAATTTTCCCCATATCGATGGGGAAAATGAGCACTTATTTGAATGTCAGGATACCAGTACAAAGAAGAAAGCAAACTCTACTCTCAAGGAACTCAATGGATGGATCGAAAAACATTTACGAAGCATATACCAAGTGCCAGGCACTGTGCTAAGAGCTGGGGATTTAAAGAGAGGTGAAACGCAGTTCCCCTCCTCAAGGTGTTTACTGTCCAATAATGGGAGTTTTCCAATGGTGTGCCTTCTGAATACTGGGTAATCCTCATGAGGCAAAGATGGAGGTGGCAATGACAGAAATATGAATTGGATTATCAGGGGGAGTCTCTCTGAGGCAGTGGGCATGGAGAGAGCCCTTGGATAGGAAACTAGGGAGATCAGAGTTAACATCTAACCTCCAACACTTCACTATCTTTGGGACCATGGGCGATTTACTCAATCTCTCTGGGGCCCATCTTGCTTCCATGTAAAAGAGGATAGAAAATCCTTATAGAATCAACCTCACCAGGGTGCATGGAGGAGCAAATGAGATAATATATAGAAAGAACTGTACACATGTTGGTTGTTCCTGATTAGAGCAGAAGAAGACAGGGTTAGATGGCATCCTACCACTCGTAAGAAGGGCAGCCAAGTGGGACAGTAGAGAGAGCTCTCATTTTGGAGTCAGTAAGTTCAAATCTGGTCCAAATTCAAGACCTGAATTCAAATTTGAGCCAAGATATTTATTAGCTGCGTGACCCTGAGCATTTATTAACTGTGCTAAAGATTTTATAAATATTATCTCATTTGATTCGTACAACAACCTGTGAGCTAAGTGCTATTTATTATTATGTTATTATCATATTATATATTATTTACATATACATCATTGATTATTAGTTATTATATTTATTATTTATCTTATTTTTATTAGATTTTATTAGATTAATTTATTACTATCCCTATTTTACAGTTGAGGAAATTGAGATAAACATAGGTTAAGTGACTTGCCCAGGGTCACACAGTTAATAAGAATAATTAGAATAATTATTTTAATTCTAAAACTAATAAAGAAAGGTGAGATAGAAAGAGAGCAAGAAGAGGGATGGGAGGAATGGGGTGGTGGTGGCAGGGGGAATGTGGAAGTAGAGCAACCAGGAAGAGAGTGAGCTGAAAGTGAAGGTTCAGGAATTGCCCAAATTATATGTATCATTTCCCAATTTTTATAAGCATCTCCTGTTTACAGGATACAGGAAAATGAAAACTCTCCCATGTATCCTCCATGATCCAAATCCCCTTAAACACATCTAAGACCCACAGAGCAACTTTTCTGCTTCCTTGCTAAGAATTCCATCCAAACCTGGCTACCTCTGCCTAGCAGCAGAGAGATCCAGATTCAGAGCTTTACTAGCTGTGTGATCCTGGACAAGTCCCTTCATTTCTCTGATTCTCCCTTTTTCTCATCTGTAAAATGGGGATAATCTCAAATGAATTAAAAGACACAGCCCATATCTTAAAGCACTCTATAAATGCTAGCAATTCTTCTTTGTACCGGAATACAAAAGGATAGCAGACAGGAAAGATTCAGGTTCTTTCCAAAGATTAAGAAAACATTTGTTGTTAACACAAAACCCAAAGCTAGATCCCTGGCCTCAGCCTCACTGACCAGGAGCCAACAGTCTTCTTCCCCAGACAGCCTGGAGCCTGGAGAGGGCAACCCAAAGGTAAATGACTCCATGCAGCATTCTAAACACAATTTAAGTGGTTGGGGTGGGAGATTGAGATCTGGAAAGTGTTGTTCATTCTGTCTGACTTTGGCCCTCTGAGACAGAATCGGGTTGTCCCCAAACAGACTAACCCCCTTTTTACAAGAAGATTAGGGTCTCCATTTTCTTTTCCCAAGTTCTGCCATTTTCAGATTCGATACAATTCAGCAAACATGAATGAAGAGTCTGCCCTCCTCCCAGTGCTTGTGCTTTGTGTCCTGGGGGTGAGCCCAGCTTCTGGACCATCCCTCTGCCAAGCTGGAAAGACTTCCTGTGCGTGTGAGCCCGGTCAGAGCTGTCCCCCGAGGTCTAGATGGCCAGCTAAATTTAGAGTGACCTATTACCAGGTTGGCTTCAAGGGGCTGGCTTTTCTCCCCTCTTTTGGCCGTAGCAATTCTTGAAGATCTTCTGAACTAATGAGGGAGAAGCTACGATTCCCATCAGCATCTAGACAAAATTACAGTCCCTTATAGGATGGAGGACTGCTTGGCTTACCACCTGGGCATCAGTTGGTTAGGGAATGAGGAAAGAAGGAATTGATGTTTTCCAAAGTAGAGGGAATTCCCTCCCTGCCTTGACCATTGAATTTGTAGTCAGAGAGCTGCCTGGATCATTGGCTGGTTAAGTGACCCTCCCAGAATCACACAGACATCATCTGTTAAAGAAGTGATTTCAGTTTCCCTGACTGAGATTAGCCAAGTATCTACGCACTCATCATTAGATTCGGAATCTAATAGATCCCAATAGATTGTGAGCTCCTAGAGGACGGAAACTTCTAATTCTTTTTGTAACCTCAGCATTTAGCACATAATAGTGTGCAACAATAATAAATATGGACTATTGACTTGTCCTACAAATATGAAAATTCAAGTACTTTGAAAAAATACAATTAAATGATCATTTAGAAGGAGAGAAAGAGAGAGATCTGTACAAACATAATCTGGCATCTCTTCCTGATTAAGTTTTGTAATATCAGCATATAAATTTAAAAATCTGTATGTTTGTAAAACCCAGTAGAATTGCTCATTGGCTCTGGGAGTAGGGAGCAGTGGAGGGAAAGAACATGAATCACGAAATCGTGGAAAAATATTCTTAATTAATTAATTAATTAATTGAAAAACTCAAATGTTTTTGGAACAAGCCCACAGGTACAAATGTTACAAACTTTGTAGACAGGTATCCATCAAAATTGATTTTTTTTAAATCATATGTTGAATTTTGAGGTTACTACCCATGGAGGGCAAGGGAAGAGAACTCTTTCATAAATTGCTTATTTCTTTTTACATTAAATCAAAATACCAGAAATAGTACTAGAAACCAAGGTACTACAAAGTCAGCCTTAGAGAATTACCAGCTGTGTGTCCTGGACAAATCATTTAACTCTCAATAGGCCTCAATTCCTGAACAACAACAACTAAAAACGGACAAGAAGAAATATAGAGAGATTGTAGTCCACAAGCAAAGTCTTTTTTTAATAATATTTTATTTTTTCCCTATTATATGTAAAAACAATTTTTGCAACTTTAAAAAAAAGTTTGAGTTCCACATCCTCTTCCTTCTTCTGACTCTCTCTCTCTCCCTCCTTCCCTGCCCTTCCTGCTTCCTGAGAGGGTAGACAATCTGATATAGATTTTATATGTGCAATCATGAAAAACACTTTTCCACAGTAGTCCTTTTGTGGAAGAGATCTTAAATAAAAAAAAGAAGAAATAAAATGAAATATCATATGTTTCAGTCTGCATTCAGACTCCATTAGTTTTTTCTCGGAGGACAGATAGCATTTTTCATCAAGAGTCTCTGGGATTGTTTTGGATCAATGCATTGATGAGAAAAACTAGGTCATTCCCAGTTCATCAAGAAATATTGCTGGCACCATTATACAATGTTCTTCTGGTTCTACTCACTTCACTTTGCATCAGTTTGTAAGTCTTTCCAGATTTTCCTGACATCAAAAACCAAAGTCTGTTCCTTCTCTACATTCTGTTCAATAATAACTAGTATTACAAAATATTTAAGATATTCCCAAGTCTCAATGTGGGAGAAAGTAGAAGCTGGGAAAAGGGAGGAGGTCCCAGTGAGGAAATACATAGGGGTGATGTTCTAGGACTCATTCAATAGTCTATAAATCATTCAACTGTGAATTAAATCAGTTTTCTTCTAGAAAACACCTTTTAAAAATGTAAAGCATGTTTTCAATGCTCACTTATTAGCCCAGTAGTCAAAATGTAGAATCAATCAGGGTGTATTTATGTTTTGTTTGCCTTTTTTTCCTAGTTGGTTGTTTTGTTGTTTGTTTTTAAGTTCTGAATTTAGCAATTCAGTCTACTCAAATATTTAGTAGCTGATTATACACTTTGTGGATTATCCAAGTATATTCTCTCTTCTGTCGAATCACTAACCACTGTACTGCAGTGTTGACATGAAGGTCAAGGGAAAACACTCCAATCAATCAAAAGTTTCTCTTGCTAGAGGCTGATTAAGAAAAAAAAAAGTTTGAGAGAAGTTGAAATTGAGTTAAAATTAGATTTTAGATGATTTGTGGGTTTTGCTCAGTCTTGCATACCATCTTTGCCTTAAGTGCTATCTTTGTGACCCATTAAATAATTAGCTGGCATCCTGTCAGAACCCCCAGAGTGAACAATTTCCACCACTGAGTCACCCTGGAAACTTTGAAACTAGGGGCTATAATTTCACCTCTGCTATTAGCCCAATGCATGACCTTTCTCCAAAAGTTTACTCACCTCTGTTACTTTGCTGAGAATGTTTTTGAGATTTAATTAATGGGTATAACTAGCTTAAAGCATTATGGGAATAAGGAAGAAAAAAAGGGGGAGAAAATTCAGCTGGATTTTTAAAAATTAATTCTTTCCCTTCATCTTAGAATCAATACTGTGTTTTGGTTCCTAGGCAGAAGAGCAGCAAGGGCTAGGCAAAAGGGCTAAAGTGATTTGCCTAATCTGAGGTCAAATTTGAACCCAATACTTTCTGTCCCTCCTCCTGGATCTCATTCCACTGAGCCAAGTAGCTTTCCCTAGTTGGGTGTTTTTTACAAGAGCATCTCAGAATAGAATTTGTCCCAAATTATGTAAAATATACAGAATAGCACCCAGTGTGTCCTATCATCTTTTCTTCTCCGTATTTTATAAAATTTTAACTTTTAAAATAATCTCCCACTGGAAAAATCTGATAAGATTAAAAGAATAAAAAGGGCAACTAACTCAGTGGCTCAGTGGATAGAGAGCTAGACCTGAAGATGGGAGGTCTTGGGTTCAAATATGAATTCCTAACTGTGACTCAGGCAAGTCACTGAACCTCCATTGTCTAGTCCTTACCATTCTTCAGTCTTGGAACCAATACTTAGTTATTGATTCTAGGAGAGAAGGTAAGGGTTTCCCAAAAAAAGGATTATAACAGCAAAAAGAAATTTGATAAAAGAGAGTATATTTTATATTCAGGGATTTCCCTTACATACCCAAAGTCACTGAAGACCTGTTATATGCTCATGCTATTGAAAATCATTTAATTTCCATAAAAATAGAACAGGATTCATGTATAAGAACCACAATAGGACTTATAGCCAAAAAGCTAATATCGTTATCTTTTTTCTTTCACAATGGCTTATTGCTTCTTTCTAATAACCAGATTTTTATTTGCTATTTTGAAGTTTTTAATCATATTTAGATTATAGTTTATTGTCTGTATTCCAAGTAATATTGGGTATGGCTAGAAGAGGGATAATATGGATCACTCTAAAAGTTTTTTATTTGCATTATTACTGTTGGGCTCCTTCCCAATGAAATTCTCTACAAGAAGTAAAACTGATTGACACATTAACGTTAGATTGTATTTCCTTTCTGCTGTGACTGAACTAATGACCAGAAGGAAAAGGTTGGAGGAGAAACAAAGGAGGTAGAAAAATCCACAAAAAGGATTGCAAATTCTTAAATAGTTGAGATTTGGATACATTTTGCTAATTAACACCAGCATGAAACATTAGGAAAAAGTCTGACCTTGAAATCAATAAGACCACTTGGTTCAAGTCCACCCTGGGCAAGTTTCTTAACTTCTTAGGGGTCTAAGCAATTCTTTAAGACTATAAATCATAGATAAATTGTTGATCTGTATCAGTGGTTTCTACTCAAGGAGTCTAAGACAGAAAAAAAAAAGCTTCTCTGCTTAGTTGTATGAATGGAACATATAACTTACATTGAAGAAACTTTTTTAGATGCCTATGAGAAGAGGACCTAGGTTCAAATCTGCCCTCAGACACTTTCTATCTATAAGACTCTGGGCAAGTCACTTAATTGTAAGAAATAAAATGAATATAAAGGGATAAATTTAAAAATAGTATGGTTTTAAAAGATTTATTGGTAGCCATTAGAAAAATGAAGCCACGTGCCATGCTAAGAGTCAGTTTAAAAAATCACATGCCTTGCCTGCCGCCTCTATGGTGGATAGATTGCAAAGAGAAAGAGCAAGTCCAGCCCCTTAGTTTTATCCTTGGGTCTACGTCATCACATAACTGTCTACATCATCACACAAGATAGGAAGCCAGTGGGCTCGTGGGAAATTTAGCTCAGAGACCCCAAAATTCCAATAACACATAACCCCAATTGCCAAACCTTTCAGCCATTCTGTCTTAGAATTGATTCTAAGATAGAAGGGAAAGGTTAAAAAAAATGCCTGAGATATGCCCAAATGTAATAAAGTACATTATTAAACAAACAAAAAGATGATTAATAAATCTTAATTTTAAAGCAAAATCTTCCAGCAAATGATGAAATGCAATGGGTAGAAGTCAAAAGGTCTGAGTTTGAATGTGACTCTGCTGGAATCTCTTAGGTAAATTGCTACATGCTTAGGGGCTCAGTGTTCTCATTTGGAAAGTAATGCCAATTCTAGCTCCAACATTCTGGGACTTCTGAGGAATGTGGTTACAAATACTGATGGAAAGGACTAGCTCTGACCATTTTTGCTTTCAAGGGAGGAAGGGATCTACTTGTTCCGAAGAGACTCGAGTACCCGCTCTGAGAGAGGGGCTCCTTCAATTTTGTTTCTAGGACCACCATATTTACATTGCACATATAAGGCTTGCTGAGCACTCCTTCCCTCACATCAGTGCAGAGGATGTCAGTAGGTCTAGTATTATTACTTTCCCTTTACAGATGAGATCCAGAGAAGGTAACTGAGCTTTCCAGGGTCAAACAGAAAGTAGCAGGAGCTGGTGTTTGAACCCAGGTCCCTCCAGTTCCAAATCTTCCCCTCTTTTCATTATTCAGAAAATCTTTCCCAATTATCCATTCATCTGAACAAAGGGTCAAAGGGGCTGAATAATATTCCTGGGAGGATGGGACTGCTAGAAGTCCAGTGGTCTATGTGCCTTGGAGATTCATTTGTTTTTCTAAACATTTTCAAGGAAAGAAGTAACTCCAAGTCAACTTTGGATTCAAAATGCTTTTAGACCTTACAGTTTATATATTTGGCTCTTTACGAAAAGAACTTTTTGCTAGTAATAGCATTTTTTCTTTTTCTCCCCTTAAATCAATCACAAGAACTTGGTTTTAAAAGCTAAAATTGACTTTGAAGTGGGAGGTGGCATATCCTGTGTCTGAAAGCCATCCAGTGGGTGGAAAAGACCCAGGGGCAGAAGAGGAGAAATGAGAAGGAGTGATCAATGCCAGTGTCTTCTGCCTTGGGAAGTGTAGCTAAATTTACAGAAAACTTTAGGGTCAAAAGCCTTTTAGGAACATTATATCCTTTGGTCATCATAAAAATCCTGTGAGATAGATAATTCGAGTATAATTAAAACCCATTTTACAACAAAAGAAACTGAAAGTGGAAGAAAAATTTATCTCCATTTAATATAGCAGTTTGAATTTTATTTAAGCATTTTCTTTACAAAAAATCTGAGAGGTAATGTCAATATTATTATTCTCTTTTGTTTTGTTTTATTTTGGTTTTGTTATCCCATTTTAAAGGTCTTACAGACTCGAACTTAAGAACATAAAATGACTTGTCCATGTTCACACAGTTTGTCTGGGATTCACAAACTCAAGATTCTTGACTTCCAAACCAGGGCGCTTTTTATACCACCATACTGCTTGACAAGACTGGTAAGTGGCAGTGCCTGGATTTAAAACAAAGTCTTCTGATTGGTTTTGGAGTCACAGCTCCTGAGTCTGAATTCTTGTTCTGTTTATGAACTAACTTTGTGACCTTGGGTAAGGTTTTACAACTCACTTTCTTCATCTGTTAGACTAGATCAGGGTTTCTTAACCTTTTTTGTGTCATAGACTTCTTTGGTAGGCTGGTAAAACCTATAGATTCTTTCTCAGAATAATATTTGTTGCCCTTATTCATAATCAAAGGATTTGCTCAATTTCAGCTACAGGTTAATGAAAATAAAGTTGTAATTTTTCACTATTCAACTTCATGGATCCACTGAAATCTATCCATGGTCCCCAGGTTAAGAACCCCTTCACCAGATTCTTTCTTTTTCTTCCTCTCTTTTTTCCTTCTTTTCTTCCTTCCTTCCTTTCTTCCTCTCTCCCTCCCTCTCTCTCTCTTTCTTTCCTCTTTTCTTTTTCTTTCTTTTCCTTCCTTCCTTCCTTCCTTCCTTCCTTCCTTCCTTCCTTCCTTCCTTCCTTCCTTCCTTCCTTCCTTCCTTC
>NC_058135.1:163477680-163582353 GCF_016433145.1 Gracilinanus agilis
CTCTCTCCCTCTCTCTCCCTGTCCCTCTCTCTCTCTCTTCTTATCACTCCCTCTCCCTCCTCCCCCCTTTCCCCTCTCTCTTTCTCCCTCTCCTTTTCTCTCTTTCTCCCTCTCCTTTTCTCTCTCTCTCTCCCTCCCTCCCTCCCTCAACTCAACCTTTCCACGTTCCCTCTTATTTTAGAGATTCCTCATTTTCTTTGACTGAACCACAGAATCATTAGTTAGAAAATAACCCAAAGTAGTAAGCCTTTCTCCAGCACACCCAACCAGTGTTAAGAGATATTGTTGGGACAAGCACTAACGAAAGAGAATTCACTAACATCACGAGATAGCTTATTCTATTTTGGGACAGCTCAAATCGTTCTTCTACATGTCAGGCTAAAATCTGTCTCCCTGTAACCTCCAACCATGGGTTCCAGCTCTAACTTTTGGGCCCAAGTAGAATAAGGGTAATCTCTTTTGCATGTGATAATCCCTTAAATATTTGAAGACAATTATCTTATATCTCTGATCCAGCCAGGCCCGCTGTGTTTTTGTTTTCTTTCCTTTGGATTAAACCTCCATCTACCAACTTACTTTTCATTCCAAAGAATTCATTTCATGGTTGATCTCAAGTATTTGAGGCAAGGAGCTAAGGTTATTTTGAAAATTGCACAAGGCTCCAGAAAATGTTAGTTACCCTTTCAAGAATTATCTTCTAGCTTCTCCTTCTGTGCTACCTTCCAATTCCTTCGGTCTCTGTTCTTATTTCAAGCCTCATTTTCACCTGGTGGTATAACTTAAACCTTCCATTTCCTATAGCTTCATAACTTGAAGGGACCTCAGAGACCTAACCTACAACATGGAAATCTCTTCTATAAAAAAAA
Organism: Gracilinanus agilis; assembly: GCF_016433145.1. Classification (NCBI taxonomy): domain Eukaryota; kingdom Metazoa; phylum Chordata; class Mammalia; order Didelphimorphia; family Didelphidae; genus Gracilinanus; species Gracilinanus agilis. The sequence continues at coordinate 163,478,547 of NC_058135.1, forward strand.
AAAATCTCAAACTTCAGTCTCTCCTTGAAGATTATCTCTGGGATGAAAAGGGTTATTTAATGTGGTTATAATGTGACACTTATTCAGAGCCATAATGCCTGATTTTGACAGGAAGATTCAGTTGTGGAGGGAGACTTGAAGGCTTTGAAACTGCTGTGAGGGAAGCAGCCAATGGGGAGTACGGTTAGTTGGGTCCTGGAGGAACTTATGTGGGGTGTGCCCTTTTGGAGGAGGAAGGAGCGAATGGTAATTTCTTATTTTAAATTATTCTTTTTGCTGACAAGGTGTTAAATATGGCTGTTTCTGTGTTGTACAAGGACCTGAGGGCTCACAGGGTTGCAGATTTAAAGTTGGAGTGGATCTAAGAGACCAATGAATCCAGTCCTCTCATTTTACAGATAAAGAAACTGATTTCCGATGTTATGAGGAAAGGCGAGAAACAGGAAAGAGAGAGATTTTGCACAGAGAGTAGTGCACAAGACAGTGCTGCATTCTTCTTTTATTTATTTATTCATTCATTCATTCATTTGTTTGTTTGTTTTAGATGATACATTCTAAGATTGAGGGGACATTACGAAAAAGGACACAGAGAGCAGCCCAGGGCTTTTGGGACTTCCTGTTGTGGGGAAAACCTAAAGCTGACAGCTTCCTCTGGCTTGGGATCTCTACAAGCTGAGGAGGGGGTTTGATTCCTTTTTCCCTTGAAGCCAAAGCTTCAGATCCTGTGGTCCTGTTTGGATGTATCCTTCACGCCTGTGATCCAACAGAGTTCCTGTGTCCTAAGAGAGAGCGTTCCCAACTGCTGTGAAGATCTCTACCCGCTAGCCAATAACTGTCTGTGAGATAGGCCTGAAGCCATCTTGGGCCTAGCCCTAAGAGGTTTGATCCCTGAAATAAAGGGATCAGCCTAACTGCACTGAGAGACTATCAATCTAGCCAAAATGTTTTGTGGGAGGATTAGTAGTTCAGGTAGTTAGTTAGCCAGGATTAACTTCTAGACGGCCAGAGTAGTGTCAGGCAGCATGAAGACCAGAAGATACTCCTTTGCAAAAGTTGTAGTAAAGGAGGTTGGTTTAGCTAGAAACCCTTAGATTAGGGCATCCTATCCCTAATCCTCCCTTCTATTATAGGTAATTTATAATTGATAGATAGGCATATTGAGTGAGTAAGAAAAGACAGATCAGTTTGGCTGACTGAGAACATTCTAAGTGACTTTGGTTTTAAAATAAACCCTTGAACTGTTTTATAAACTGCCTGAGAGTTTGTGAAGCACACTGAGCCCGGAGAAGGTTTGTCTGGGCCTCCTCATTGTGGGATACCCTCAATCTTGGTATCTCATATCTACAACAACAACCAGACAGATCATTCATATATTTCATCAGAAAGATTAAAGACTCAGAGGGTCATACAGGAGTAAAAGAAGTTCAAATCCTGTCAGATCTCTCTCTATTTTGATGCCTGGTGGAGAAAACCTGGGCACCTGACCCTAGTTACAGCTCTGCTCTTATTACTATATTCTTAAAATACTATAAAACTCTAACCAAAAGGCATATTTCTAAATGTCATGTTACTAGCTTTATATAATAGGGTAAGGTTTATAAAAGCAGTTTCTTCACCAAAAAAACCCAAAAAACAAACAAACACACACACACACACACACACACACACACACACACACACACACACACAAAACCCCTGTTTTATAAATGAGAAAATTTGGTCAGAAAGGGGTCATTTAACTTTCTCAAGGTCATACCAACAATAAAACTCCCTCACAAGCTGAACCAACAGTTAACAAATAGCATTTAATACAGCTGCATTCCCCAGACCCTTGGCTTGGACAAATCATAAATTCTCTCTGGCTTCCCATTTACTTCTCTGTAAAATGAAGTTGGATTAGAGACCTTCACAGTTACTACCAGCTTAGGTCTATGGTCTTTTTTATACTAACATTGACATAGGGAGAGTTAGTAGTTTGAGTGAGAAAAGGAGCAAAATCATCTTTGGTCCTACTGGGTCCTTTACCTTAGATGATCCAAAGAAGTGGGAACCACAGAGGTTCCATACACCTGAATTTTGTGGAAAGGGCCAAGGAGGCACCAGCCTGAAAACTGGAAAAGTCAGTTCTGAGCACTGGCCAAAGAACTAGGCCAAGGCTTGGCTCTAGGACCAGATAAATGGTAGGAAAATAAACTTAGGTGACCTTTCCAGATTCCTTTTAGCCTAGTGTTCTATAATTACCATTTGTTTAATCAATATATTTGTATTTCTCAAAACAACTAGGTGAGATTATTTGGGATTATCATAAGCAAGTAGGGTCTCAGTGAAGTTACCTTCAAGTAATTTGTTCAAGGTGATGAGGTAAAAACTGCAATTCACAACTCTCAGATTCTGTTTCTAAATAAATTCACTAGGGCATGGGTTTTGTTTTGTTTTGTTTTTAACCCTTACCTTCCTTCTTGGAATCAATCCTGTGTATTGGTTCTAAGGCAGAAGAGCGGTAAGGGCTAGGCAATGAGGGTTAAGTGACTTGCCCAGGGTCACACAGCTAGGAAGTATCTGAGGTCACATTTGAACCTAGCACTTCCAGTCTCTAGGCCTGGCTCTCAATCCACTGAGCTACCCAGTTGCCTCCTCATGGGTTCTTAATCTGGAGTATACAAGATTAGTTTTTTGAGATATAAAGAGATAGATAGATAGATAGATAGATAGATAGATAGATAGATAGATAGATAGATAGATAGATAGGCAGGCAGGCAGGCAGGCAGGCAGATAAAAAGGTAGACAGAAAGATAAACAGAAATACAGATAAAGATAGACAGAAAGATAGACAGAAATATAAATAGAGACAGATAGACAGAAATCTAGATAGACAGAAAAATAGAAAGATATAGATAGACAGAAAGAAAGATAGGTAGATAGATAGACAGAAAGACAGAAAGACAGATAAATATAGAAAGACAGACAGATAGACAGATACAGACAGACAGAAAGATAGAAAGATAGAGACAGAAAAAGAGAGATAGATAAATAGAAAGATAGACAGAAAGACAAATAGGCAGATAGAAAGATAGACAGAAATACAGATAGATTGTTATAGATAAAATTGATATAGATGGAAATATTAAAAATATTTAATAGTTCATTTAAAGCCATATTGGTAATTAAGAAGGCCATGTGCCTGCTAAGATCTAATGCAAATGCCCTGGCATTACCTCTGCCCACCTGGTTTGTTCCACAGGAAAGAACGTGTCTCAATCAAGTTCTGAGATTTTATACCTTTGTCTATGTAATCACACTTCCTGCCCACCTGGATTACACAAGAGGAATCATGGGAAATGTAATTTTCAAGTCCTCTAAAAGGCCACATGAAGTTTATATCATGGATCTTGATATTAAGACCAAGGACCCCAAATTTCCACTAACACAGATAGACAGATAGACAGAAATATAGAGACAGATAGTCAGAAAGATATAGATAGAAAGAAAGATAGACAGATAGATACACAGAAAGATAGATAAATATAGAAAGACAGACAGATAGAAATATAGATACAGACAGAAAGACAGACAGAAAGATAGAGACAAAAAATTGATAGACAGAAACATAGATAGGCAGATAGAAAGATAGATAGAAATACAGATATAAACAGAAAGATAGGCAGATAGAAAGATACAGACAGAAAGATAGACAGAAATATAAATAGAGACAGGCAGGCAGAAAGATATAGATAGATAGATAGATAGATAGATAGATAGATAGATAGATAGATAGATAGATATAGATAGATAGAGCGAGCTGCATTTCAACAGTTGATTTCCTTTGTATTCTCATTTCTTTATTTTATGTCTTTAAAAACATCATTCGGGGAAGGGATCTATAGGCTCCAGCAGACTGCCAAAGGGGATCCATGACACATACAAAATAGTTAAGAACTCCTGTATTAGGGGCTTTACTCCCAATGAATGAATGGGAAGTCTCATGCCCTTTTTACATCCTGGTTTATAATCCTCCATCACCATCAACACACCTGTATCCCTAGTCCAGGGACCACATAACTTGAAAATCAGTGGGTGCCCTTGCCATGTAGTGAAACATACCAAAACTCCCCAAGAAAGAATGTTGGGATCAGGAGCACAAAGAAATTTGACCTGAGAGCCAGGCGAAAAGCAGTTGCCTGGGGGGACTAAAAGAGGAGGTGAAAAACATGGTTATCCTCAAAATAGTTGATAGAGGTAGCTAGAGGTCCAAGCTTTGCTACCAAACAGTTATGTGACCTCCAGCCGGTCACTCTGTCACTCCAGGCTTCAATTCCTATAAAGATAGAAGGGGCAGAATGCCCATGACCTTTCCAACTCAAATATTCTAACATATAAATCTCCAAGAAAGTCATGTCCTAGGATAAGGTCTAGAAGAAAAGCAGGAAGGTTTTCTTTTTCTTTCTTTCCTTTTTTTTTTTTTTTTTTTTTGAAGGGAGAAGAGGTGGGAAGGAGAGAAATAGAGAGAGAGAAAGCTTGATAATTGAAAAAAAAAATTATAACCAGAAGAAAGAGAGTGCTTTGGGGAAAAGGCTGTGTGTATCTGGAGAAATGCAGCCTCAGTTAAAAATTACAAAATTGTGTCTCCAAACTGGGCTGTCCCCTGGTTGGATGTGTCAATACCGTTACAAGGTCGGAATCACAAGGTGGAGGAACAAGCCATCAGCAAGTTAAAGAGGCAGGAGCCAAGCTCTCTCAAGGAAAACAAAGGGAACACTCCAACCCACAAAGGCTGCTAGGAGAGAACCCTTCCCCCACCTCACCTGCCAGTCCTTGAGCCTCTCAGCAGAGAGCTCCAAACAATCAGGCCACAGGCAATAACTGTACCTCATTACCAATTGAATGGGTCACTTCACAGGCAAATGCTTTCCTTATGAATCAGGTCTGAGGCTTTCTTCATCCTGAAATCCATTTCCTCTGGTAACTTCCCTAACCCAGGTGCACCTCACTTTACACAATAGATGTGTTCCTAAGGAAAGTTGCCGGGAAATTGATTTTCTGAAAGTTGAATGATATTTCAAATGTACCGGAGGAATTTGATAATTAAAAAAAAATGTAATCAGATTTCTTTTTTTTACTACCAATGAGAGAATTTCCTTAAAGGAATCAGATCCACACCAGCTCGGCAGTTTATAGTTTTAGAAAGTTCCCTGGAGCGGGGAGTCCCTAAGTGATTTGCCCAGGGTCATACAGTCCGAAAGGGTCACAGACAGGGTTTGAACCTGGATGTCCAGAGTAGCTCCCTATCCATTATGCACAGGAGACTTCTAAGAAGTTGATATTAAAAAGAATTTTTAAGTAAAAAAAAACCAAAAACCCAACAACTACAGAAACCTCCCACTACCAATTTACATAGTATAAGCGGAATTTTGCATAGTAAATAATTCAAATAATGCTCTACTCACTAATAATACAATGATTAACTGTAAAAAACAGGAGTAGTGTCCTTTTTTAACCTTTCAGTGGAGAGCAGCACTCTTCTTCCAGAAGAGGTCATTCCATTACTTTATTCCAGAAGCTATCTTTTTTAATTGGTAGATTTTGTTTAGATATCGTCTCTGGGACATCATCTCTACCTTGCATTAGAGGACAATGGAAAAGAATGCTGTGGGGGCAGAGCCAAGATGGCTAAGTGAATGGAACGTTTCTGCTGAATTCTCACTACCCAGCCCTCTGAACAACTTAGGAAAAATGGATCAATCAAATTTTGAGCAAGTTAACAAAAAAAAGAAAAGGTCACAGTGAGCCATTTTTCTAGGACAACTTAAGAGGAAAGAGAAGTCTTTCGGCAGTGGGGTAAGATGGCCAGGAGCATGTCTATCAGAAGCAGCATGGAGATGGCAGCATCAGTGGCAGCAATGGTGGCTTTGTGCCTGAGGATGGTAAGGGGATCAAATACCCTCAGAAAAATATTAGAGCAGAACCCTGTGTTACTGCTGGACAAAGGACCAAGTGCCATTTGGCAGCTCCTTTGTCTTTATTTTATTTAAATAACAAATTTCCACGTCTGTTTTCAGAAGTTGTTCATGGTGTTTCTTGGCAGCTCCTTTGATCATCATTCAATTTTAGGTCTCATTTCCAGGTGTGTAGGTGGAAATCTGATGCACCCGAGCTGCATTTACCCAGCATCCTTTTAAGTTGCATGCTCACTTTACGCTGTTATGTTTGAGAGATAAATTTGGCTGAAACCCAATCAGCGGGCTCTTTTTGGGTTTTTGCTTTGGTAAGCAGGTGTGGGCTCTCTGGGTTCTGTGCTCTGCTCACATGACTGAAGGAATCCCTTTCTCTCTCACTTTTGTTATTATTAAAATCCTATAAATTAAAATTCCAGGAGTATTCATTCAATTTTATTCTCACATAGGGTAGAAAGGAACAGTTACAGTATGAAGTCATCAGGAAACAGAGATCCTACCTGGATAAGGTAGCTCAGAGCACAGACCAGGAAGATAGTGACAAAATCTCTCCCTGGTTTTCATGACCTTGGAAGCTCTGAAAATCTTCAGAACTCCAGCTCTAGCCAAAGAAACTCAAGCTAGCCATTTCCTGCCAATGGTGGCCAAAAAGAACTCAACTCAATATAAAGTCCAAAGTCAAGAAATAGGCTAGAAGAATGAGTAAACAATAAAAAAAGGAACATGACCATAAAAAGTTTCTATGATATCAGAGAAGTTTGACACAAAATCAGAAGAAAATATCTAAAAGTAAAATCTAAAAGAAAAAAAAAAAAGAGAGGGTATATGCCTAACAAGAATTTCTAAAAGAACTAAAGAAAGAGATTTTTTAAAAAGAGCACAAAAAATTATTTTAAAAGTCAAATAAGAGCAGTAAAGTAAATATTGAGAAAAGAAATAAGAGAAATGCCATAAAATTCTAAAAAGAGAACTAACAGCTTGGTAAAAGAGGTGAAGGGCAGTTGGGTAACACAGTGGATTGAGTACCAAGCTTGGAGTCAGAAGGACCTGGGTTCAAAGCTGGTCTCAGACACCTCCTAGCTGTGTTACCCTGGGTAAATCACTTAACCCCAATTGCCTGGCCTTACACTTTTCTATTTTAGAATTGATACAAAGACAGAAGGTAAATGTTAAAAAAAAAAAAAAAAAAAAAAAAAGGTATAAGATCTCACTGTGGAAAATAACTCCCTAAAAATCACAATTGATCAAATGGAAGCTAATGACTTCATTAGACATAAAAAAAAAATAATAAAAACAAAGTCAAAAGACTGAAAAAAATAGAAGAAAATGTGAGCTATTTCACAAGAAAAACAATTGACTTGTGAAAAAAGATGAAGTATAGAAAACTTAATTATTGGACTACTTGAAAACCGTGATTTAAAAAAAATAGCCTATATATTATATTTTTAAAAAATTATAAAGGAAAACTACCCAGGTATTATAGAACCAGAGGACAAAGCAGAAATTTGATGAACTCACCAATCACCTCCTAAAAAAGATCCCCAGGAATATTATAGCCAAGTTACAGTTCCCAAATCAGGGAGGAAATACTATAAACAGCCAGAAAAAGCAATTCAAATACCATAGTACTACAGTCAGGATCACACAACATTTAACGGTCACCACTATAAATGGACAGAGGGTTTGGATATATTCTGGCAGGCAAAGGAGCTTGGATTATAATTTTAAAAATAGCCTACCCAACAAAACTAAGTATAATCTTATAGAGGGAAAATAGATATTTAATAAAATAGAAGACTTTCAAGTATTCTTGTTGAAAAGACCAGAGTTGAATAAAACATTTTATAGTGGAACACAAAACTCAGGGGAAGCATAAAAGGCAAACATGAAAGAGCAATCAAAAGAGATTTAATGGGATTAAGCTGTTGACATTCCCATATGGAAGGATGATGCATATAAGTAAAGAACTTTATCATTATTAGGACAGTTAGAAGGAGTCTACATAGTCAGTATTCTGGAAGAAACTAAGCATAGGCCAACATATCATATAAGCTCAAAATTGGCATATGATTTAAATACAAAAGAAAGATTTTGCAAGCAAATGTAGGGGAGCTTGGGGAAAAAGTTATCTATCAAATCTGTGGTTAAGGGAAAAATTTTGTTACCAAACAAGAAATAGAGAGGATCCCTCCTTAGCTGTGTGGATATAGGGAAGTCATTTAACCCCAAATGCTTAGGCCTTATTGCTCTTTTCTCTTAGAATTGATACCTAGTATTGATTCTAAGACAGAAGGTAAGGATTTTTTTAAAAAGAAAGATATTCTGATCAATACAATTATCCATGACAATTCCAAAGGACGCACATTGAAAAATACTATCCAACTCCAGAGGGAGAAATGATGAACTCTGAGTACAAATTGAAGTATATATTTTTTCCACTTTATTGATTTTATTTGCTTTTACTCCAGCAACATGGCTAATGTAAAAACATGTTTTATATGACTTCGCATGTATAATGATCATTATATTTCTTACCTTCTCTACTGGTGGGAGAAGGCATGAGTGGTGGTGGGGGGGAGAGAATTTGGAACTGAAAATTAAAATTTTAAAAAGAAAAAAAAGAAAAGAAATTTTGAATCTGAATCCTGATTATCTCACTTACTGGTTATGAGACTTTTGACAAATCACGTAACCTTTCTGGGTCTCTGTTTCTTCAGCTATTGAGGGATCAGATCATAGATTTAGAGCTAGAAAGGATCTAAGAGATCACTGAACCATTTCACCAAAGGGAACACAGAGGAACATAGAGGCTAAGGAATTTGCCTTAATTCATACACCTAGACAGTGCCTGAAGCAGTTGGATTAGATGGGCTGTTCTTCTATTGTGTCCATCCCATTGTGACCCCATTTGGAATTTTCTTGACTAGATACTAGAGCAGTTGGCCTTTTTCTTCTCCAGTGGATTAAGGCAAACTGAGGTTAATTGACTTTCCCTGGGGCACATAGCTAGTGAGTGTCTGAAATCACTTTTGAATTCAGGCTCAAGGCTCTACCCACTTAGCTACTTAGCTGCCACCAATAGGTCCTTGAAATTCTTTCTAATCCTGAACCTATGACCCATGCAAAACCAGAGTTCAGAAGCCATCACCGAAGGACACATTAGTTCAAAGAAAAGACATCTCAAGAAAAGGCCATGAGAATGCAGAGAAAGATTCTCCACCATTACTAGCCCAAGGAGTACATAACAAAACAAATATATATGTTTTGTTCAAATTAAATTAAATTCTAATTCAAAATAGTCACTCCACCCCACTTCCCATACTTTCCCAGCCCAATCAAATTCCCCACAAACAATTAAATTAACACTGACAATTGCTACAAATCCCAATACTTTCCTGGTTCTTTTAAAAAAGGAAGGCTGGATGCTTTACCATGACAATAACTGTCCATTGGATTTAATTTGAATTTTGTTTCTTTTTAATCTTCATTTACATAGTTGTAATCCTTATGTATGTGTTCTTTTGGCTTTGCTTTCTTCACTTTGCATATTTCTTTGAATTCTCTATAAGCATACTATTTTATAGGGTAAAAATAGTCCATTATATTCCCATGCCACAATTTATTCAGTCATTTCCCCAAACAGCCATTGGGCAAAGAGTTTGTTTCCAACTTTCGGCTCTTACAAACAATGCTTGGGAAAGGTTGATTTGCATTCCGCAGGTGAAAGTGGTTTCTGTAAACCTGCTGGACCTTTTCTTTCCAACACAAGGAAGAAATCTGGAAGGATGTGCATGTCGTTTGTTGAGTAAATTACTAGAAAAAAAAAACCTCAAAGTCTGGGATCCGCGCAATGTTTGTGAGCCTCGTATGTTTGAGTTCAGAGTTGGTCTTCTTTTGAACCAAATCTTTCAAGTCACCCTTTCCCAGCTGAAAGGAATTCAAGGCCTATACATAAAACATAGCCTGAATTTTATCAGGTCACCACACATTGCCTCCAAGAATATGAATTCCTCATAATGTGATGACTTATGAAAATGTGCTCATTGTCTCTGAAATCAATCCACAGAACCAAACAATGGGCTCACTAACGGATGGGGGCCTTTGCCAGGCCCTCAGAGTCAATGACCAGGGCTGGCCTCTCAGGCAGTGAAGGGAGAGAATGAAATTCTAAATGTCAAAGCAGCCAGTGTTCCCATTTTAAACTTGATAGGCATTAGCAAAAAACCTCCTAGCATAGTTTAAGAGTTGCCAAGAGATTAAAGATATTTGTGCCGATGATGGTGGCCAGCTGTTTTTCCTTTCCACTGAGGGCAACACAAGAGACGATGGTTTGGGGGTTCACAGAAAGAAAGGGGTGGTAGAATGTTTAGCTTTCTTGGGATGACCCCCCCTTATTAATTTGGAATGGTGAGGGGGTAATTGTAATCAGAGTGATATCAACTAATTCCTGATGCTGCCCAAAGGGATGCCATGTGGAGAATACATGCACAGAGAAATGGTATGATGGCCCTAGAACCAGAGGCAGGTCACGTTGGGGGCTTGAATGCCAGGAATGAGCAACAAAAGAAGCAGAGAACTCCTCCGACATTGGGAGGCCACCTCTTGGGTCCTACCAAGGCGGAGAGGTAAGACTGGGCTACAGAGATACCTTCTCACTCACCATCAAGATTATTTTTCCATTTCTCCTTATCACCCATATTTCCTCTTACATAGTTGTCATGAGTATATGCACCACTTTTATGAGCTCGTGTCTTGTTTTTACATTATATGGAACTTTCTAAGACTTCTTTTTTTATGATATAAAATAAAGGGCACAGAATCTGAAGTCAGAGGACTTTGGTTCCAATCCTACTTCTAATTCCTACTGCCTCTGTGAGCTGGGCTAAATCGCCAGAACTCAAATGAGGGGTGGTTATTATCCTCATTTTACAGATGAGGAAACTGAGGTTAAGAAAGATTAGGTACCTTGCCCAAGGTCATAAAGTAAGTACCAAGAGGTAGGATTTGAACCTAGGTCTTCCTGATTCCAAGCCCATTGCTCCATTTACTGATCTGTATCACTGAAGCAAATTTCCACATGAGAAAAGTCACTATATGAGTAAAATCATGGGTCTTGATCCCCCAAAAAACAATTATCTGTGCCACTTTACAAACTGTGACATACTATATAAAGACAAGATATTGTTGTTATACAGTACTAAGCTAGGTCAGCCTTTAGGCAAAACACTAATATAATTAAATTTTGTCTTTAAGGCCCTCTTGTTTGACCTCCTTATCATGTCTCTGTCCAGATATTTTCTCCCTATTGCTCCATTCATTTTTCACTGAAGTCTTAAAGGAAAATCATATTTAAAAATTACTCCTGATCCTCAACATTTTAATTTGATTAATAAAGGTATATAGCTACCCAGCTCAACTCTCTTTAGACCTGTTGCTTTCTTCTATATTCCTACTCTATTCTCTTTCCTCTTTGTGTTTCCTGGATAATTTTCTTCTCTCTTCCTCCCCCACTCTGCAAATCATTACATGTTTCCTTCCTTTCCTCTTTTTCCTTTCTTCTTTCCCTTCTCTTTTTCCCTCCTTCCTTCTTTCTTTCCTCCCCTCCCTCTTTCATCCTTTTTCCTTCCTTTCTTTCTTCCTTCCTTTCATCTTTCCTCCCTTCCTTCCTTCTTCCTTTCCTTCCTTCATTTCCTCCCTTCCTCTCCCAGTCATCTTCTCTCTTCTCTGCCTACATCTGCCCTTGCCTCTCTACTCTTACCCTCTGTTTACTATCTGTGCTCTCCAGGTGCTGCCTTTTAGAGAAAGCAAAACATGGATAATTGTCTAATTTGCCCCAGGGGCAGAGTGCAGGGATCATTTGGAATTAATGAGAAGTCTGAGTAACAGAATATTAAAATATAAATTGTTCAGATTATATAGATTTGTGGGGGGGTTATCCTTTATTTTTTATGCGTGGATATTGTTAATAAGTGTATTAAATGCAACAAAAAATATTGTTAATCTATTTGATTTTTTAAAAAGAATATTAAACATTATAGTTGTTTATTTTCAAGTAGCTAGAAGAATTGATCAGGAAAGAGAAAGGATGGCTGTTTGCCTTCAAGGAACTTGTTAAGTGCTTTCACAAATAAGAATGATAATTAGCACATTCGGTTGAATGAAAATGCTGGCTTCTAAAGGCCTTCATTTTCTTTGCAAACTCCTTTTCTCATAAATATAGATAAAATTACCATATTGAGTAGAACAAAGCTATCCCTGAAGATTAGGGTGGGGAGGCTGGAGGGAACTAGATCCTTAATTTCCTTGATATAGGAAACTCCTCTTGGAAAAAAATCCTCTCTAGGGAGGCAGATCTTCAATTGTAGATATTAGAGATGAACTTGAGGAATGAGAAGTTTAAGTGACTTATCCAGGGTCGCATAGTATATGTAAAAGGTAGAACCTGAACTTGGATCTCCCTAATTCAGAGCTTAGTTCTTTTTCTTCTAAATTATATTGATTTTTATTAAGACAGTCCATAGTTTATCTGGTTAAGACAAATTATCTACAGGTGATCCCATCGTGCCTATTCTTTGGTGAGCCTGACCATATTAGATGAACCCTTTCTGTTTCTGGTACTGATGGTGGATGTTACAACTCCACAGCAGCATTCCGGAGGGCATCAAACATAGACTACTCTTCACCTCTTTCCTTGGCCAAGATTGAATCCTCAGCTGAGGTGCTACTCGTTCCCTATAAGAGAACAAGTCGTCTCTGTCCTCCTCTCTTTTAGCTTAGCTCCCAGTCTGTGTTTTAGCTCTTTTAGAAAGGCACACACACACACACACACACACACACACACAGTTAGTTGTTGGTCTATGACAAAGAAATTTCGGTATCTTTATCTTTATAAAGAAAGGGGTCTATCTGCATCCCAAATCTTAACCTCCACTATGCCAAGATCTTTTGAAATATAGACTAATCTGCAAGGTAGAGTCCTCAGGCATTTAGCCTTTCTTAGAACTAATTTCCTAGGGGGCAGCAGGGTACCTCAGTGGATTGAGAGCCAGGTCTAGAGACAAGAGGTCCAAGGTTCAAATCTGACCTCAGACACTTCCCAGCTGTGTGACCCTGGTCAAGTCACTTGACCCCCATTACCTACCCTTACCACTCTTCTGCCTTAGAGCCAATACACAGTATAGACTCCAAGATGGAAGGTAAGGGTTAAAAAAAAAAAAAAGAACTAATTTCCCCCTTCTGACAGATGCAAAACCTTTATTCCAAACCTTTATCTGACTCAAGGTTAAGACATCTCTTGAAACTCCTGTTAATTCCTAATTGCCAAGCTTCATTCTTCTCACGTCATTTTAGGAGCAGTCTTCCAACAAATCAAAAAAGTGCTCTCTGGGCACCCTTTTTTCCTTGTTTGTTTGTTTTTTTTGCTCAGATCTTTGAGCCATTCAAATAAATCTGAACAAGCACAAAAATTAAGAGGGTTGTATCATTCTTCATTCTGGCCTGTGTTTTTGTCATACACACACATACAACACACACTCATAACAGTATGGCATGGTATGGTATTGTTGCTGCTTGTTCTTTCTTTTTGAAGAGGGCCAAAGACATATCTGTAAATTGGATCTGAATAAGACGGAGTTGCACAAAGTCTTCAGCCTCACTTTTCTTTCAGTCATCGAAGTCCAGCGGAAAGACAAAGCTCCCTACTTCAGAAATTCATGAAATTGTTGCCAAGGCCAGGACCGCCATCTCAACATCATTGCTTGGTCACCTGTGCATGAGGAAAGCAATGCAAAGCATAAAAGGCTGCTGGGACCTTGAGAAAGCAGGCTCAGATTCACCTGAATTGATTAGAGAGAAAAGAAAAAATAATTCCCGAACCCTCTTCAAAGGAAGTCCAAGGGAGAGACTTGAAGAGTCCTAACATGATTGACAGACTGGAAGGAGAGCTGAATTGGTTATTGTTTTTAAACCTTTACCTTCTAGCTTACAGTTAATGCTGCATATTGGCTCCAAGGCAGAAGAGCAGTAAGGGGTAGGCAATGGGGGTCAAGTGACTTGCCGAGGGTAACACAGCTGGGAAGTGTCTGAGGCCACATTTGAATCCAGGACTTTCTATCTCCAAGTCTGGGTCTCTATCCACTGAGCTACCTACCTGCACCACCTTAATTGGTTCTATCACTAGTTGTCTTGATAGTTATTGACTTCACTGCTTACCAGAGATAGGACATAGAGAGACAGTGGAACCCGCTAGATGGGACCTTTTTTCTCTTCCTTTCTTCTAGTTCAGCCTAATAAGATGACTCTAGCAAAGGTCTGAGGACAACTAGCATGAACCTGCTCTGAAAATGTCTGAGCAGCAGTAGACACTACCAAACCCTCCAACAACTGCTGGGTGTCTTTCTGACAACCTGGAAAGTAAAATTCTTTTTTAAATTTTTATTGATTAAGAAAATTTTTCTGTGGTTACATGATTCATATTCTTTCCCTCTCCCCCCCCCCCCCATAGCCAACACATAATTCCACTGGGTTTTACATATGTCATTGATCAAGATCTAAATTATCTGAGAATAGGTATATTTCTTTCTATGTTTTTCTAGTCTCCCCAAATATATTTAGTTTTATGTCCATAGTGGTCACTCCATGAATAAATGAATGAAAAGATTACAGAGGTAGGATTCAGGAGATCTTAGCTTTCTTTATAACAGTAGGGAAGTGAATTAATCTTCTATGATCTCAGTTTTTCCATCTGCCAAATGGGAATTTTATATATGTATATATATGCCATATTACAAAACTATATAAAAATACTTTGAGTGTCTTGGGCAAGAGTTGCTATATAAGTATAAAATGTGACCATGCTCTGTCTACTTTGCCATCAACTCAGATTAGATGGCATTTTTGAGGACACTGTGTAAGAAATGAGATTTTAAATTAGTTATTTGTATTCATAAGCAGTCAGACACTGGAGAAAATTTGGTGAAGTAAATGAGCACAAATGTTACAGATGTAGAATATTCCTAAACCTCTTTATATATTTAAGAAGGTGAGAGCAGTGCTTGTGGCTTCTCTTCCTTAACCTCTCCCTTCCCCCTTCCCTTACCCTCAAGATGCTGCTGATCCTTCACAAGTAATCAAAGTCTGTGCTCTGCTTCATACCTAGGGGGAAGGACAGGCCAAGACACAAAAGGAGGACAGAGACAAACTGTCAATGTTTTGGAAATGATAAAGCATTTTCAAGTTCATTTCTTATGATTTTTATAATTAGTCCAATCACAGATATTAAAAATTATGGACTCACCAAACTAACCCTCCCCACGAAAAGACTTTCTAGGCATCACTTTTTGTTTTTGTTTTTGTTTTTTTGAAGTCAGACTCCTTCTTGTACCCTTGACTTCTAGTCTCTTGACCTTTCACTACACCTACCCTTTTAGTAACTCTGAGTAACCTCAGCTTTTAACCCTGGGAGGGTAAGCTCAGAGATTTTGGGGAAGAGCATGAAGCCATGTTGACTGGATCCTTCCCTCCCTTAGTGGATCTCAAGGTTAATCTATTTGTCTCCTACTCTTTTTCTTTCTAATACATTCCTGAAAAAAGGTTTCCCAAACATTTTTTATCTTGAAACTCTGACTGTCCCCCCACCCATCATTTTTGCTGTTACTTCTTATTTTATCTGGAAGAAAGAGACTATCTCAATCAGTAGACACATATTTATCAAGCACCTACAATGTTCTAGACTTTGTGCTAAGCATTGGGTATACAAAGAAAGACAAAAGGTAGTCCCTCCCAAGGACCTCACCTTGGAATGGGAGAGACTATGCAAATAACTCTATACAAAACAAGCAGTCTCAGAAACTAAGCATAAACCAACATCTCACACCACAAGCCAAGATAAGGCCAACTTGGGTAAAGTTTGAGACATAAAGGGTGATACCATAAGCAAATTAGGAGGACATGGAATAGACTACCTGTCAGATCTATGGATAAGGGAAGAATTTATGACCAAATAAGAGATAGAGAATGTTATAATTAAAATGTTCTGGAGACAATCTTAATTTAGAATTATTAAATAATAAAAAGTGGGCCAGAGAAAAAGGCATCAATCAGGTGTGGCTGGCCATTCTCTTAGCAGCCTCCTCCCAAGCGGTATTGTGGAAGTATTCTAGATGGATATCAGATGTTACAATCCACCTAGGAGCTCCTCGGGACCATTTAAGCACCAAACCCTTTATCTTGGGAACAGAGTTTATGACAAAAAAGGAATAAAGGTAACTGGATAAGTATGACCTTAACTCTATTCACACTACCTCCACCAACTTCTATGTTCCCTGCTTAGAGAAGCCTTCTGTTTCTTCTCTGGGCCCTACTTAATCATCCTTATGCTATCTAAACCCTTTCCCAGCTATCTAACTTAATCTAAACTTATTACCAATAATTAATAAGAAAGAAAGGGGGGAAAAAAACCCTGGTTTTGGCTGCTATATTAAATAGCCAGAGTTATAGATGGAAAGCTTTGGATTACCATAACCAATAGGAATTCTGGCAGCTGGATCACTGGCAAATGAAAACTTGACTCAGAAATTGGTTTCCTCCAAGTAAATCCTCCACCTGGATGCTAAGGATTTCTCTATGAAATCCTGACCTTCCAGGGAGAACCTCTCAGAGGAAAATCCCTCCTTCAGCTTGATGGGAATTGTAGGCAGAGAGATAAAACCTCCCACTAGCTTAGTCAAAATCCAAGAAGGAAGTGAAGTTCATTTATTTTCAGTTGTAGACCCACAATTCCTTTCTTATCCAGAATCCTTTCCCAGGGTTGATCTCAAAATTCTCTTCTTTCAACTAACCCTAGAAAACCAGACCATCTCTAACTTATTCCTACACAGCTCCATAGCCAACCCTGCCCAACTGGATACTAGTGTCCCCCCCTAACCAATGCTGAGCCAGACCACTTGCACTGGCACTTGCCTAACCACCTCCCCATCCTCCCAAAGCCAACTGACCATCATACCTCATGGATGTACCAGTGCTCTCTTAGCCACCTCCTCTCTGCAATTCCAAGACAAGAACTACTTCCTTCTCCTCCTCCATTATATGTTTCCCTTTCCCAAGCCCCTCTGATTGGGAGGAGTCTGACCTCTTTAGGCCAGATAAGAGACCGGTCTTACCCTACAATCCTTAGAATGGCCATACAGCACTGGTACCACATCTCTCACCATTGTAGGGGAGGACTTCTCGCATTGCCTTAGAGAAATACAATTCAGACGTTCAGAAATAAGATTTTTTGCTTCAAAATCCAAAGGTTGTTTTGTGGTGCCAAAGCTAGTGTTAAATGTCCATGAACATATTATGAGATGTAAAATGAATATTTTTGATTATACTTAATCAAAAAAGGTTTGTACAAACAAACCAATGCAACCAAAATTAGAAGGAAAACAACTGGGGAAAAAATTTTATAGCAAATTTCTCTGATAGAGGCCTCATTTTTCAAATAGAAAATCCTGCCTTCTATAGGAATCTTTTCTAGATATCACTTAATTCCTGTGCTCTCCCTATGTTGGCTATTTACCTTATAGATACCTTGTTTTGTTTTGTTATATTTTCTTAAATATATATAATAAAATTTTTTAACTTGCATTTTCTGAAATTATAAGATCCAAATTGTCTCCCTCCCTTTCCTTCCCTCTTCCAGAGATGGCAAGTAATTTGGGTTATACAGGTATGATCATACAAAACATACCTGTATTGATCATGTTGTCAGAGAATACTCATATAAAACCAAAGCCCCCAAATAAAAACACACACAAATAAAGTAAAAAATCGTTTACTGTGATTTGCATTCAGATTCCATCAGTTCTTTCTCTGGAGGTGGATAGCATTCTTTGTCATACTCCTTGAAACAACTAATATCCATGGGGACTGGATTTCCACATCTTTCTTTAGGTACTTCATCTGGTGTTAGCCACCACTAATGCCCCAGTAGACTGTTTTTAAGAAGAGTGGCCAAGAGATTCTCTGATATCTTTCCTGTCCTCTTGACATTCAGAAGGTTGTAAACTAGTTGATTCTATCTCTGGATCCTTCTTTACCTAAGATCAAGGAAGAGCAAACACAAAAGAAATAGTGGTTCCATGTGCCAATAGGCATATGGCAGCCAGGTAGGAGAAAATAACTCATTGCCACTCTCTCATCCATGAGCTCAGAATAATTCTTGCCTCATTTGCTACTAGGATGGAAAAGAACAGAAGGGATGATGGAGAGGGAAGTTATTCCTTTTGTACCTTTGGTCATTTTCCAATTAGCAACTCATGAATGATCAATTCTTCTAGCTCCTCTGAAACCAGCAGATTCTTTAGCATCACTTGGTACTTTTCCTGAGTCACTTATGGCTAGACATAGGCTATGAATTCATGTCATACTTCTACTTATATTCCATAATTAGATTAGAAACAGAGTGCCTTTTTTTAAAGTTATTTATTTGGTGCATATTTTAAAGACTACAGCTAGGCAGGAAATAGATATATCTGCTTCAAGACTTGTTCTCCTCATTGGTTCAGTCTGTCATTATACCTAGAATTTTCCTTCTTCTCATCTCTGCCTCTGAAAATTCTTGATTATCTTCAAAGTTCAGCTCAGATTCTACCTCCTCCCGAGACTGAGATCCCTCCAGCTTTTAATGCTCTTTCTCTTCAAAATTTTCCTTCATACATACATACATACATATATATATTTGTACAAGCAATCTGAGGTATGTTTATGGGTCAGTATCATGCCATGATTTCCTTGAGAACTATACTCTCTGGGGCCTTGTGTGGAAGTATTGCACCTGCCAGATGACACGGGGTTCCTGGGGGCTGGTAAGTGTTTGGATATAGAGAATAGAAGAGTCACAGAAGCAGTAAGGCAAGACCCCAGAGCCCGATGGCTGAGGTGTCCAGGAGTGAATACTGCGATTAGAAAAATCATTGGATTGGAGATTAGAGAGAGGAGGAACCCTAGAGGCCATAAAATCCAAATCTCTTCATTTTACAGATGAAGAGCAGACATATGGGATAATCATAAGAAATAACTATGTCCTAGGTGTCCATGATCATCAAAAGTATAATGAGAAATTCAGAGCTTGGGAGAGGCATAAAGCAATTCCCTACTACCTTCTGATAGCTAGAGGTGATAATCTTTGGAAAAGTTGGTGAGAGTATGTATTGTTCGATTTTATTCTTTGTTGTTTACTAGTTGTGTGACCCTAGGCAAATCACTTAACCTTGTTTCCTCATCTGTAAAATGATCTGGAGAAGGAAATGGCAAATCCTTCTAGTGTCAAGAAAACTCCAAAAGGGGTCATAGAAAGTTGGACACAATTGAAAAGAAGACTGAATAACAATAAATTTACTTGAATGCTATTTTAAATAAATGTCCATTACTCCACATAATTTTTGTTTTTTATTCTCAATACCTCAGAAGGCATTAAGTAGAAATGGGGGCTGGGACTAGAAGTTGATAGCAAGTTTCCTACTGAGCACTCCCCTTTGTGTGCTATATCTATGGGGATAATTAAAAAAATTTTTTTTTAATAAGGCTGTTTTGAATATCGGTCAAATTCCATGGAATCACCTCCCCTAAGCTACTCCAGCTCTTGAAACTCACTTATTCTCTAAAGACCTCCAGATCCAAATCCATATATACTTAAATGCTTCACCATATACATTTTAAGCCTCCCATTATGGGTCATCACACAGTCCTTCAGCATTATTCTTCAGGAAATCACTGATCATAGGATTATAGGTTAAGAGTTAGAAGGGCCCAAGAAATCATGTAATTTAACTACTCCCCCACCCTGTTTTCCAAATAAAGGCACTGAGAAAAAGAAAGTACATCATCCAAGATCACATAGCTCCCTAGGCACACTAATGATCTAACTTTGGGTTCTTCACTGCCTTTCTGCCACCATGACTACCACTTAAAGAAATTCCAGGGATCAGAAGAAAACTCATTGGTTCCTTCTCTTTCCCTAGTCTAAAAATTGTTCCTGGGTGCTAAGGGCTGAGGTACTCTTTTTCTTTTCCAAAAAGGGGGTGTTCTGCTCTGAACTCATGCATGCAATCTAACCAGGTTCAGTCCCAGGCGAACCTCATCATCTAAAAGAGAGTTAGATTCCTTTTCTTGTACTCTTTGTCTCATTACACCCCTACATAGTGCCTTAGGGAAAAATTACTTAAGGCTTGGTTTGGCTCAGGTCTGTAGTCTCTCAAAAGCAAGGAGGAGAAAGGTATTCAAAATACTGTACAAAGAAAATAAGTCATGGGACAGGTATTTATTTCCTCTACACAAGTAAATGCTAGACACAAAAAGATCTCCCAAAGGTGCCTTGGCAGGGATTTAAACAAGCAGTGATAATAACTACTGTTGTACTCTCTCTGGGAGGGTTAGACGTAAATCTTAGAACATGAAGCAATTTGTGGGCCTGCTGAATATTCATTTTATATTCTAAATCTCTTTTTACTTTCTTCCCATGTCTTATGACCAGTCATGCCAGGAGTTTGCCTCTTCCTCTGACTAGTGGTCATCTTTTCCAAGAATACCAGAAGAGTTGCAGGGGTGTCCTCCCCAAGTTCAGCCAGCACCAACTGAGGATGCCTGAATTCCAACAGCTAAGCAAGTTGTGGTATATACGATTGTGATGGAATACGATTGCGCCAGAAGAATTCAAAATGTCTCAAATCTGTAAGGTTGCTACCATGATGGAACATATTCATCTTGGTGATTGCTGTTGAGTCACCTATCCTCAGGAAAGAACACAAAATGAAAAAGGCAATCAGGGCCTCCGGGCTCAAGATGACCTAGCAGAGTCCCCCTGCTTTCGATGCCCAGTGAATTCTTCTTGCCTGGGTGGGAGAAAGGGCTGCCATATTCTCTCCTTAGCCCCTTCAGAGAAGGAGGAAAATAGTTTTTCAATGCAATCTGCTTCCAGGGGGATAATAGGAGTATATGGGATGTTCAGGGAGGACTAGGTATGAGGTCTTGTTGAGCCCTTTTCAAGGTTGCTCATTCCTCTTTGGTGTCACTCAACTCTCATCTGTGGCTCCAAGAAGCTGCTGCATGTGGAGTGGCCATACTCCAATGATGCTGCCTGAGCAGACAGGCTAAAGCAGATGAAGGGTAACCCACGGGCCTCAAACCTGCTGGTTAGTTAGGAGGATGTCTTTCTGAAGTATGTGAAAACTTGGCAGAATGGGCAGATGAGAACAATTTGTTCCAACAGACATGAAGGTGGCTTACAGCAGCCCTGTGGACCACTTAGAGCTTGGATCATCCATTGCATCCTGGGCTGTTGCCAATTGTCCTGACATTTGTTTTGTCATTGGACTATGATGACTCTAAAAAAGAGTGAGGCTGAAGATTTTGTACAACTCTGCCTCATTTAGATCTAAGTTATGGGGGAGTCAGGACATCACTCTCATGATGTCCTTGGTCCTCTTCAAAAAAGGACAAAGGAAGGGGGCAATTGGGTAGCTCAATGGATTGAGAGCCAGGCCTAGAGACACGAGGTCAGGGGTTCAAATATGACTTCAGATACTTCCCAGCTGTGTGACCTTGGGCAAGTCACTTGACCCCCATTGCTTACCCTTACCACTCTTCTGCCTTGGAGCCAATACACAGTATTGATTCCAAGATGGAAGGTAAGGGTTTAAAAAAAAAAAAGGACAAAGGACAAATAACAATAATACCATATGATACAATAAAAATTTATTAAATAATTGCTATGTGCTGGGAACTATGCAAACCTCTGGGGATGCAAATAAGAAAAAGAAAGACAGTCCTCAAGGACTCTATAATTAAATGGGGGAAAACAACACACAAAAGGAGTCTGGAAAAGTGAAGGAAGGAACATAAGGACACCTGGTGGAGGTATATCTTGCTTCCTAGAGTTGAAACCAGGCAAGGCTGAAGATACAAAGTAGAGTGAACTAGAAGTTCAATTTTGATCTGTAGAAGGCTATAGGAGGAATTTGGTACTCCGTTCTCCAGCCCTCCAATCAATCAGAGGGGAGAGGAGGCTGAAGGAGATGCTATAGCCAAGGTTTGCCTTAGCAGCAAGGTGATGAGATTAGAAGTGTGTAAGAGGGAAATTTAGGTAATTATAGATATATATTTAAAGTGTGGCCGCCAGGAATCAACAATTCAGGTTGATTCCGTAGTTAAATCAGACCCAAGTCAGCATCAGGTTGAGGAGTTTATTTACAATCAGGAAGGTAAAGTATAGGAATAAAGAGAAAGGGAGAGGCTAAATAAATGAAGCTGCAAGCCACAAGGCCCAACAGCCAGATAGGCAGAGTTTGGAAGCGGCCCAGGTAGGCCAAGGAAGTCAGCCTAACTTACCCACGTGACAATACAGAGTGGAAGCTGTCTGAGGTCTCAGCAGAGATCCTTCAGCACCAGGTTCAGATTGAGAACTGCTTCAACAAGAAGTAACTCACTTACTTAAAGAGATAGTGTCTTTCCTCACTTCCAGTGGGTCCACCTCTAATTCAAATGGACAAATGGCAGCCTCTACACTGATTTGGACTGCCCAAAGGGCAGGCCCTTGTTCTAGATTTGCTACTTATTGTCATGTGTGGGTAACTCGTCTCCCCTCCCCACTAAGGAAGGTGAGGACATCATTTCTATACCTAGGTTGAGTAGATTTTTGACTATGAATGGGCTAGATTTAATTCCATTTACACAAGTGTCAGCTTATTCTGAGAAGGGCATTCAAAAGAATCTACCAGTTTTCACTATTTGGTGTCCTTGAACATCAAACATTTAAAAAAGTCCACCTATTATGTACATGTCTGTCTGGCTTCTCTGAGCACAATGGGGCACAATGAGTGGGTTTTTTATAGAGCATCTATTATATGTTTGGGGGTAGCTCTGTAGCCAAATGAATAGAGCCCTGGGCCTGGGATTAGGAAGACTCATCTTCCTGAGTTCAAATCTGACCTCAGATACTGACTGGCTATGTAATGCCAGGCAAGTCACTTAATCCTACTTTACTCCGTTTTTTCATCTGTAAGATGAGCTGGAGAAAGAAATGGCAAACCATCCTAGTATCTCTGCCAAGAAAATCCAAATAGGGTCACAACGAGTTGAAAATCACCGAAAATGACTAAACAGATATGCTGGGAGAGAAGATGACAGAGTAGAGGATGCTCCTCTTGCCTAAATTCTGCACACACACACACACACACACACACAGAGAGAGAAAATAAATCACTTCAAAAAAAGGGAAAACAGAGGAACACGTCTCACTGGGATAAGAAGAGAGTAGCCCAAAGATCACAGCATCTGTGGGAAATATCAGAACATGGACCAACCCAACATGCTGCTACAGGGCCAATGAAGTGGCAGAGTAGGGAAATGGCCCAGTCTAAGACAATCAGCAAGGGGCAGAATGGACACAAGAATGATGCACTTCTACATGGCAACAGAGCACCCAAGGTAGCAAATAGCAGAGCAGGGGACTGGCTCAGTCTAAGCCACTTAGCATGGGTAGGGAAGGCAGACGGGCAGGAAACCAATGCACTCCCATATGGCCTGAGGCAGCAAAATGGTGGCGTGCCTAAGGTAACCAAGCAGAAGAGCAGGATACTGGTCCAACCCAAGCCACTTGGCAAGAGTAGCGAAGCAACAGAGCAAGAATCAGCCCAGACCATCAGACAACAAGGGAACTTGTAACATGGGGAATGGAATCTAGCTGGACAAAAAAACTGAAAGCTTTCCCACAGCAAGCCAACAGGACCATTCCCTCAACAGACACACTACAAGAAATAAAGGTAGCAGGCCTACCTCAAGTTTGGAACAGTCCCCCCCCTACCCCAAGAGTAGAGAAGAACATCTCAACATAGATATAAGGTAACGGGAAAAAAATAACTAGAAAAATGAGCAAAAAACAAAGAAACACCCTGATCTTTGAAAATTATTTTATGAATAAAATGGAAATAGCTTTTGAGTGATGATAACATATAACCCAATGGAATTGCTTGTCAGCTCTGAGAGGAGGGAGGGAAGAGAAGAAAGAGAGAACATGAACCATGTAACCATGGAAAAATATTTTTAAAATAAAATTATGTTTTAAAAAAAGTTATTTTAGTAATAGGGAAGATCAAAATATAAATTCAGCAAAGGACAGTAATGCCATAAAGCAAACATGTGAATCCTCAAAGGAAAGTGCAAAAGAATGTGTGGCACCAAAAGAATCCCTAGAAGAATGTGAGAAAAAGCTTAAAAAATCAAATAATAAGAAAACTGACAGACTCAACAGCTTGGAAAAAACTTGAATAAACACCCTAAAAACTAGAATAGGCCAAAAGGAAATGGAGGCACAAAAAACACTTAAGAAAACAACCCTCTACAGACTAGAATAGATCAAATGGAAATAGATGGGGGAAAAAAAACCTATTGAAGAAAACAGTTCTTTAAAGAGATTCTTTAATTTAAAATTCTTTAATTGGTCAAATGGAAAGGGAAACACAAAAATTCAAATACCATATACTGGTTCCAAGGCAAAAGAACAGGAAGGGCTAGGTAATTGGGGTTAAGGGACTTACCTAGAGTGATATAGCTAGGAAATATCTGAGGCCAGATTTGAAACTGAACCTCCCATCTCTAGGCCTGACTCTGTATCCTTGAGCCACCTAAGCTGGCCCATGAATTTTTTATGTATGTATGATATGTGTCTTCCATCATGGCATGAGCAATATAGAAATAGATATTGCATGAAAGCACTGATATAACCTGTATCATATTTTTTACTACCATGGTGGGGATAGGGAAAGAATTTGAGTTGTAAAATGTCAGAAAATAAATGGACAAAATTATTTCCACATGTAATTGAAAAGAAAATGAAAACAAACTTTAAAAAAAAAGAAAAGAAAATGACCTGAACAACAAAAATTATGTTTAGTATTGTGCTAGGCACTATGGGTATAATACAAATAATTCCTTGTCATACCCTCTAAGAGTAGAGTTTATAATCCACCAGGCTTTTGATGCTCATCCAAACCCAAAGGAGAGAATTGGGTTGTTAGTCCTGAGGCTCTCTGCTTATAGAAATCTAGTGAAGTTCCCAGACATCTTTCAAAAAACTTTATTTTTCTATCTTTAAGACAAAAAGCCCATTGCTAACCCTTGTTAAACCCATTCACTGGCAATAGTTGTTCTCATATGATATGCTATTAAACATCCAAATAAAACAAAACTCAGGGGAAATCTCTTTTGATTTGCACAGTGCAAGCAGTGGGCTGTTTGGGATTCTTAAGTCTGATGCAAATGAGATTTATGAGCCCTCCCTAAGTGCTATTTTTTTTTCCTCTGGTGCTATATGCTTCTGACTCCTGGAATTTTGATCTCCTTATATCAGGGAAGATCCAAAGGGATCATTTTCTATTTGAAAACTTCTATTACATAGCCTCAGAAACTACCTGCAGGCCAAAACTGCCTTGGGAGCAGGAATTTGCATCTTCTCATTATACTCTCTTGAAAACTTCCTGCCCCTTTAGGAAAAGACTCCTCATAACTTGAGCTGGGGTTCTAGAGCAAAATACAGGGAGCTCTCCCTTTCCCTTTAGGCTCAGGAGCTCGGAGATGGGAGATGGGAGAACAGGTACTTAGCTGCTTTTCTTACTCAATTCTTCATACCCAAATAAGTTTGGAGAGTTGTTCTTAGCAAGAGGCAGGATGGTGCAGTGGAAAGGATCCTAGAATTCAGAAAAACCTATGTTTGTACCTGTGCTTTGACCCCAACAAGCTGTGTGATGGAGAGCAAGTCAAGTCATCCCTCAGTTCTCATTTGTATGGAGAAGGGGATATCCTATGGAACCTGCTTGGGAATGTCCTTGCCTCTGACTTCTTCCTAAAGGACATGTGTGACCCTTTGGCTCCTGATTGCTCTTCTGCCTCCCTGGGCCCTCTGGGATGTGTCAAAGATGATGGGCAACTGAGCCAGGAAGAGCAGCTTATAAATAGGTTATAAGAATTATGGGAAAGTCCTGACTCCTCTTTGGCTGGTCCTCTTTTGGGACATGGTTGGCTAGCTCTGTCCTGGACTTCCAGAAAAGGGGGAGAGAGAACAGAGAAGATGTCTCTCTCTTCTTCCCCAGGAGCTTCAGCAAGCACATCACAAAAGCAATCAACATATGCTTTTCTAAACTAAAGGGATGTCCATCAACTAGGGAATGGCTGAACAAATTGTGGTATGTGATGGTGATGGAATAATAATATTCTATAAGGAATGATGAATAGGATGATTTCAGAAAGACCTTGAAAGACCTTCATGGATTGATGCAGAGTGAAATAAGCAGAACCAGAAGAACACTGTACACAGTAACAGCAATATTGTGGGATGACTAACTGGGACAGACTTAATTATTTTTGGCAATACAATGAGCCAGGACAAATCCAAGGAATTTAGGACAAAGAATGCTATTCACCTCCAGAGAAAGAAATGTTAGAGTTGGAATGCAAATGAAAGCATATGATTTTTTCATTTGTTTATTGGGTTTATGTTTTGGTTTTATAAGATTACTCATTTAAAAAATGAACAATATGGAAACATGTTTTGCATGATAATACATGTATAATCCAGAGGGGAAAAAAAGTAAGTGTAAAAACAAAAAAATATGCTTTCCTAGTTTGGTTGGAGTCCGTTCCTTGGTTGTTTCTTCTGCTTTGTGTTTCTTTTCCTACCCCTGCCACTAAATAGTGTTTCTCAGATATAGTTGTTTCTAATATCAGCAGTGATGATGATTTTATTTTTTATGAGTTTAAAAGGCCCAGAGTTCCTGAGTCAGGCTGATTGCCTAATGGGAGGTGTTTTTTTGCAACCAGGACCCTCTTAGAGAAAATGACCACTGCCGGAAGGCTGCTACAACTGAACTGTGGAGAAAAACAGCCCTGCCTGACTGGCTGGATCAGAACTTAATAAATTGCTTACTAGTATAGATCTGAAAATGAGAACTATTTATTCAGAAGTTTCACAAGTCTCCAAGGATTCCTTATTTCTCTAAAGAGTATGATAGAGGTAATTTGTTCATGTTTTAAGAATTTATTAATGCACACTTTTGAATCTTTTGTGTTTTAAGCAATTCTTTTATGGTGGAGAAAATAAATAACTGCGGTATACATGTATCTAGTACTTTGTACAATGAATATACATTTCTAGGAAGATCCCAGTTAATCCCTTTTGGGGAGATCATAGACATGAGCCATTCCTAACCATTGTTTAATCACATTTTTAAAAAAGATTATTACAAAAATGAATAATAAGGAAATAGGTTTTGAGTTATAATTTTTGTACAACCCAATGGAATTGCTTGTCAACTCAGAGAAGGGGGAAGGAGACAACATAAATCATGTAACTATGGAAAAAATGTTTAAATAAAATTAAAAATTAAAAAAAATTTCTTTTATAACTCTGGGGTGGGAGTGTAATGAATCAGGGAGTAGGGAATCCTGATTCCCCTCTTTCTGGGGTGAAACTACCAAGCCCCTTTAAACCCAAAGCAGGTCCCACTTGAGTTAGCTCTGTGTAAAATGGGGATGGTAGTATTCAAGGGTTTCAATAATCAAATGAGATTATGTTTGTAAAGTGCTCTGAAAACCAAAAGACCTATGTAAATGCCAACTATTATTAGTAGTGGTCCTTTCCCCTAAACATCTATGAATAGTACTGACCTCAGGCAAATTTATGATGTAGGAGAAATTAATTTTCCCACTTAAAGGGTGTGATGCAGGTATAAGCCTAAAGTCCCTGTTCACCTCCCACTGATTCACACCTGTCCCTCTCAACCAGGATCCCTGTGTACTTCAGTGGGGTCAATTAACTAATTTGTTCCAAGAGGGGACCCCACTCCTAACAAATAATAGTTAAATGTTAACAGTAATTATTCACAGATGTAGTCTAGGGTAATGGAAAGAACATTGGGTTCAGAGTGACAAGAACTTGATCTTAGCTCTTTCTCTCATTGAATTATATAATCCTGGGCAAGTCACTCTCTTAGCCTTCATTTCTTTATCTGTAAAACGGCAGGAATCTTGCTATGAGCATAAAATGAGATAATGTGCAACAGAAATGTGAGCTGGTTTCCACTTAGAAAGGCAGATTGCTGTAGTACGTAAAGGGTGGCTATGGAGCCAGGGAGATCTGGGTTGAAATCCTGCCTCACGTATTTACTAGTTGATGCAAAGATCCAGGACAATTCTGAGGGACTTAGGAGAAAGAACGCTATCCACATCCAGAGAAAGAACTTTTGGAGTAGAAACACAGAAGAAAAACAACTGCTTGATCACATGGTTCTATGGGGATATGACTGGGGATGTAGACTCTAAACGATCACCCTAGTGCAAATATTAATACTATGGAAATAGGTCTTGGTCAATGACACATGTAAAACCCAGTGGAACTGTGCATTGGCTATGGGAGGGGAGTGGGGGGAAGGGAGGGAAAGAACATGAATCTTGTAACCATGGAAATTTTTTCAAAATTAATTAATTAAATAAAAATTCCCAAATTAAAAAAAAATATATATATATATATTTACTAGCTGTTAGTCAACAAGCATTAATTAAGCAATGTACTAAGGGCTTACTCTGCAGGCACTGTGCTAAGTGAAGGCATTACAAAAGGAGGCAAAAGACAGTCCCACTTTGCCCTCAAGGAGCTCCCAATCTAAAGGGGAGACCACATGTAGATATAGACAAAAAACTACATCCAGGCTAAAAGGAAAATCATTAGCAGAGAGAAGGTGCTAACACTGAGGGGGATTAGGAAAGGCTTCCTGATAGAGGTAGGAAGTACCGTCCTCTGTGGATAGACGGGCAAAAAATAACTATTTTCAAGGAGCTCATAGTCAACGTTCTATCAGCTCGGGACAGGACCACTCTGTACAAACAAGAGATATACAGGATAAATTGGAGGATGACCCATAGAGGGAAGGCATTAGCATTCAGAAGGATCAGGAAAAGTTTCTTTGCAGAAGGCGAAACTTTAACTAAGGAAGGACTTTAAAGGAAGCCAGAAGTCCAAGATGAGAGAAGGGAGAACATTTCAGGCAGTGAGACAGCCAGTGATTATCTGTCAGCCTTAGGCAATCCTCTAGGGCAGCTTGGCCAGGAAATGGCACACAAGCAGAGCCAGCACTAGGGAGCCAGGCTCTTCCCAGTGCCTGAGGACATTTTTTGCATGCTCCACCCAGCAGTCCAGCCATCCAAAGCAAGCACTTTCTCCCTTGACTCTCTCTGGTAATCTGGGGGCTCACAAACAGTTTGAATTTGCCCTCTGGGCACTCGAACTCAGAAAAGGTTCGCCAACAGGGCTGGCTTATCTACTAAGTAATAGAAGACAGAATCCTGTGCCTTCAGGAATCTCAGGGTGCTCGCCATGGAAATCTTTGACCGAGTAGAACGGCCATGTCTTCGAAAATCCCATTTCCATATCTCCTGTTGAGGGGTATCATGGCTTCTCAAAGGCTGTGCTGGGAGAATCTGAGTTTTGGTAAGACCAGCTAAATTGAAAGTGCTTTGACTATTGGTTGGAGGATAAGGACTGAATCTCAATTAGCTGGAGAAACTCATCACCAGCTGGCTCTTGGTGATTCCTTTTTGGTGTCCACAGCAATTCATTAAGCTGTCAAATGAGTTTTAGATTCCAAGCCTGACTCTATTGGCTAGTTGCTAATGAGAAAATCACATAATTCCTCTAGGCTTCAGGTTCTTCATCAATAAAAATCTAGGGGTTGGACTAGATCAGGGTTGGGGAACCTTTTCCCAGTTTGAGTGTCCAGAGGGCAAATTCAAACTGTCTGTGAGCCACAGGATAACTGGGGAGAATTCAGGGAGAAAGTGGTGGCTGGACAGAGGGGTGGGGCATGCAAAAAATGTCCTTGGGCACTGGGAAGAGGGGGAACAGCAGTTCCCTAAATACCTCTAAACTTCAATTCTGCTCAGTGCTCATTATTTTGAGTAGATTTTATATGGAATATCATTCTACCGCCATTAGAACAGTACCAATTTACGTCTGCTCATCATCTGGTTCCCAAGTCCTGGAAGCCTGGGTATCCCAGGCATCTATCAGTCTGGAGCCTTATGGGACAAAATTAGGACAAAGTAAAGTTTGTTCTCCCTACCATCCCACTCCCATGTCTCTCTGCCCTCCTTCAATGTTTTGAGTGCCTAAAAATTATTCACCAAATCTCAAAATTTTAAATTAGAAAGAATGTAATGTAGGCAAATAAATTTACTGGGTAGTAGTGGGTAAAAGGGATGAATGGGGAATGATTGGGTGAAGAGGAATAACTGCCTGACACAAATACAAATGGGGAATTACACCCACTCCTACAAACACAGGACTTGGGAAATGAGTGGTGACAGTTGAGACCAACTGTCATCCAACCCAACTCTGCCAGGGATTCCTATAAGCTATAGTGGGTCCTCTGGGTTGTGGAGAAGGAACAAAAGGAAGTTATAAAACACAGTTTATTAAGAGTTTTAGGGTTGGAGATATAGGGAAAGGTCACTAAAACTATTAATCTATGGACAAACTCAAGGACTGGAAAGGTGGGACAAACACTCTATCACTAAAAACAGACTGTCATGTCCAGTTTGGCAGGTTAGAAGGGAAGTGGATGTCTCACAGCTGGGTCCTCTTTGGCTCCAATGATGTTCACGGCTTTCCAGGATCCACGGCAATTAATCTACAAATAGATGAAGACAGGGAGCTGAACCAGCTTAAAGGTCCACCCTTCACACCTAAGATCAATGCTCAAACCTGAACTTCCTCACAGGATAGATATTCTTGTAAGTGACAAATCCAGTTTCCTGGGCTCTTCACTGGAGACAGTTAAATAAGCATCTAACTGCTCTCAGCCATATCAGAGTCACTCTCAGGATTAGACTTCCTTCCTAGCCACTATTCCATCATTGGAACCTTCAGGTCTTGCCTGACAGCCTGGCTGCTCTCTTACTTAAATGTGTAAAATCTTAATTTATAAATTTGCCCATAACAAATGAGAGTGGCTATCTAGTCCAACTCATGTCCAAAATAGGATTTCCAATACAATAGACACCAAGTGATCTTCTAACCTTTACTTGAATATTGGTAAAAAAGAGAAATCCAGCACTTCTTAAAGTAGCTAATTCTCCTTTTAGTGGCTCTAATTGTGAGGAAATTTCTCCTGACAAGCCCAAATTTACCTCTTTTGAACTTCCGCGAATTTCCTCTGATACTTGACAGTCCTTCAAATATCTAAACCCAGATATTGCTTCCTTGATGGAGTCTTCTCTTCTCCAGGCTAAACATCCCCAATTCCTTCACTCTATCCTCATATGACATGGACTCAGAGTCCTTTCACATCTTGGTTGCCTTTCTCTAGATCAGTGATGTGCAAACTAAGGCCCTCTGGCCCTGAAATGTTCTATCTGGCTAGGGGACATTATTCCTAATCTGATGAATACAATGAGTAGGATACAATACAATGAAACTTGGAAAGAGTTGCCTTAGAAACAGACTGACCGATGAGCATTTCCTTTCCTTTGGCCCCCTTTTTAAAAAGTTTGCCCATCACTGCTCTAGATACTCTCTAGCTTTGTTGCTGTTGTTCAATTATTTCAGTCATGACAAACTCTTCATGATCCTATTTTTTTTTGTCATAGAGACTGTAATGGTTTGCCATTTTCTCCGCCCCCCCCCCTTTTTTTTTAAATCCTTCCCTTCCCTCTTAGAATGAATACAATGCATTGGTTCTAAGGCAGAAGAGCAGTCAGGATGAGGCAATGGGAATTAAGTGACTTACCCAGAGTCACACAGCTAGGAAGTGTCTAAAGCTAAGATTTGAACGCAGTACCTCCCATCTCTCCACCTATCAATCCACTGAGCTACCTAGCTGCCCCTTCTTATCTAACAATTTAGCAATACTGACAAATAAAAAAACAAAGCTAGCCTGGCCCGACCTGTTCTTGATGAAGCCACTTTGGCTCTTTGTAATCACTGCTTCCTTTTTTATGCTCACCTACCAATCTGGTTAATGACCTGTTCTAAAATTTTCTTAGGAATCAAAATAGAGTTCACTAGCCTATAGTTTGCAGATTCTATTCTCTTCATTAAAAAAAAAAAAAAAAGAATTGGAATAACATTTGGCTTTTTCTTATCCTCTGGCTCCTCTCCTATTTTAGATAATCTTTCAAATAACAGCAGATATTTAAAAATGGCTTAGCAATCAGATCTTCAAAGAAGCTTCAAAACTTCCAAATTAATAAGAAGATAAAGTTCCTTGCACTTAGCTGGTGCTTAATGTGTCTTTGTTGGTCTACACTGAAATCGAGGGGAAAAGAAATAAAGAGAGGAAGAAATAAACTATGCCTCTTTGTTGGAAAGGTAAGAATCCATGATTGAGGAATGCTTCATATGGTAGACTGGTTGAGTATGTTTAGTTATTTTATCTTTGTTTTCCAAGATGGCTCAGTGGATAGGGAACCAGGCCTGGAGTCAGGAGTCAAATTTGGCCTCATACACTTCCTAATGGGGTGACACTGGGCAAGTCACTTGACCCCAAATGTTTAGCCCTTACCATTCTTCTGCCATGGAATCAATACTTAGCATCTATTTGAAAGCAGAAGGTAAAGATTTAAAAAAAGAAGAAGATTCATTGGGGTTGGAGGTTGAGAACTAAGAGGCATGTATGGAAATTATTGTAATGGAAAACCAAAAAGTATCATATTTTAAAAAAAGAAGGGGTGGAATTGACGCCAAACCCATATCTAAGATTGAGAACTCTTTAAGACT
Source organism: Gracilinanus agilis (assembly GCF_016433145.1). Lineage (NCBI taxonomy): Eukaryota > Metazoa > Chordata > Mammalia > Didelphimorphia > Didelphidae > Gracilinanus > Gracilinanus agilis. The sequence goes on from NC_058135.1 coordinate 163,511,301, forward strand.
GATAGTGTTCCAGGACAACTCTGAGGGATTTATGGAAAAAAATGCTACCCACATTCAGAGGAAGAAGTACAGGAGTGGAAACACAGAAGAAGAACACATGGGTTGATGCAGACACAATTTGGATGTAGATTCTAAAGACCACCCTAGAACAATTTTCAATAATATGGAAATAGGTCTTGATCGATGACACAGGAAGAAACCAGTGGAAATGTGCATCGGCTACTGGGGGATGGGGGAGTGGGGGAGAGAGAGCAAGAACATGAATCATGTTACCATGGAAAATTTTTTTTTCTAAAAAAACAAACAAACAAAAAAGACTGATAGAGTATGAGTAGGTCCATCACTAGGGATTTGTAGACCCATTTGCTGGTTTCAAATTTGGGAAAAGAGAAGTCTTGTGTGGCTGCTACCAATCAATCAATCCACAAGTTATTTATTAAGTACCTACCATGCTCCAGTCAAGAAAGTCAGGTTGTTCAGTAGCCAGAGTACTCAGCCTAGAATCACAGAGCCTCATTTTTCTGAGTTCAAATCTGGCCTCAGGCACTTACTAGTTATCTGCTCCTGGGTAAGACAATTAACCCCATTGGCCTCAGTTACCTCATCTATAAAATGAGCTGAAGAAGAAAATAGCAAACCACTCCAATATCTTTGCCAAGAAAACTCCAAATGGAGGGAAAGAACATGGTTCATGTAACCACAGGAAAACATTCTAAATTAATTAATTAAATAAATAAATTTAAAAGTTTAAAAAAAAAAAAGAAAACCCAAATGGGGTCAGGAAGAATCAGACAGGACTGAAACAAGTGAACAATAGCAATAACAACATGTTCCGGTCATTGTACTAGGAAATCAGCATACAATGTCAAAGAATGAGACATCTCTCATCATAAGAAGTTTACACTCTAAGGATAACTCTGAGTTGATGGCCAAAAATAGCACGTCACTTCCCAGGGTTGTTGTGAGGAATAACTAATTGTATAATAAGTAAATAACTATAAAGTGCTTAACAGTGCCTGGTACAGAGTAACCACTATATAACTTTTATTGCCATTATTCAGTGCTGTTCTTGAGAGTTATTTATTTAACCCTTCATTATTCATCAAAAAGCATTTGCAGATTCCATTGGCCCTAGGTATTAGGCAACACATTAAAAAGGAGGAATAGCTAAGTAAAAACCCAGAAAGAGTTTAGGTATGTAGTTCTGCCACAGACTCAGGAAACTCTAAGAATTCCCATTTAATTGATATCCTACATTTGGGGGTGGGTTGGCTTAGGGTCTTTAACCTCTCAGGGTTAGGTTCAGGGTGATATCTCAGCTGTAGGAATTGAGACACAGTACTAGGAATACATCTGATGTAATAGAATGAAAAGGAAGTTATTAAACATTGATTATGTGCCAAGCATTGTGTTAAATCCAGGGGATATAAATAGAAAAGCAGAATATTCCCTTCTCTTTTAACTCATATTCTATCTGGGGAAGATGCCATATAAAGGAAGGTTCAGCTTCAAGGCAGATAGCAATGTCTAGGGGACTTTAGGAAGAAATGGTAGGGTAGATGACAAGGCCCGTGAGTTTGGGCTGGAACACATTTACTACTGTAGGCTACTGGCTTGTTGATGTTTGTCAAGTAGATTGTAGGATCCTGACTCCAGTCTCTCTGATGTCAATCCATTCTCCAGGAAGTGATATTGAGTAGGTTCTGTAGGGTTTAGAAATAAGATTTCAAAGAACATCTACTCAAACATCCTTATTTTATATAGGAGAAGAAGAGCTCTAGAGGGATTAAGTGACTTGTTTAAGATAGTAAGGAGAAGAGACAGAATTCAAACCCAGGAAGGGTCTCTTATTCTAGGTATAATTCATATCTAATCATTCTTCTGAGATACATGAAGAGAGATGGAGAAGAGGCAGCCAAGAATGTTAGATTAAAAATAAATAAATAAAAATAGAATTAAAAGAATGTTGGCTTTTTTTGGTAGTCAGAAGCCATGGGTCTGAATTATGGCTACACCATTTATTTTCTTTACTATCTGAGCTGGGATGAGTCACATTAAACCTTTCTGGTCTTCAGTTTGTTCATCTGTAAAATCACAGTTAAACTAGAATATCCCACAGGTCCCTTCCAGGTGTCAAATTAGATAATCATATAATTCTAGATTTGGTTGCTTATTTCTCTAATGGGCAGGAGAATATGATGTCAGTCCAATTAAACTATGTCTATCCTCCTTTTCTACTCTAATATTTTTCTCCAGGTGAAATGAAACATGAATTAAAACCATCAGTTGCCAAATCTTCATGATCATCCCTTAGAAATATCTCTCCCATCTCATGCCCATGGTCAGGTTCTTGGCCTGTCTCCATCTCATCTGGACAAGGGCGGTAATCTTCCACCTCAAGCCTCTTCTCTCTAAGCAGCTGTTAGGATATCTTCCCAAAAAGTACAAGTCTGACCATGTCACCCTCTTACTTAGTCCATTCCAGAGGTTCTCCATTGCCACTGGGATTCAGTACATTTATCATTTATCTGTCATTTAAAATCATCCAACAAGTAGGATTCAAGGCTTTCCAGCCTTCTTATAATTCTACATTATTCATCTTTATTCTTTCTTATGTTCAACCAAACCAGCCTTCTTAAGGCCAGAAAGAATCATGGACAAGCAGGACAATGTCGAAAGCTAAATGCTGGAATTATCATATATTTATGAAGAAAAGCCAGCTATAGGTAACATATTCAGCTTCATGTATAATCTTTTTCTATTCTACTATTTCTATTCTACTATATATATACATATGTATATGTATATATATATAAATTCATTTTATTTGGTATTTTAATTCAGAAAAAAAAGAAAAATTTAAAAACAAATTGACTACCATACTCTGTCTCATCCCCTTTAAGTCTCTTCCCTCAAACTGGCCTGCTTGTTATTCCCCAAATAAGCCATTATATCTTTCATCTTGCCTTTCTTTGCACAGGCAATATGTACCCTGTAATTCCTTTCTCACCTTAGCCTAGTAAAAATCCCAAGTTTCCTTCAAAGATCAGCTCAAACACCATCTTCCACACAAGGCCTTTCTTGCTTCCCCTGACCAATGCCTACTTCCACAAAATGATCTTGTATTTAATTTGTATATTTGTATTTTTTGTATACTATATTATATTTTATATAATTATATTTTAATATATATCTAATTTTTAATATGTCATTTTAAAATTGTATTTATTATTTATATATTATTTGTTTTAATATATATTTTTAAAATATATAATATCATATATTATATATCTTTGTATAATTTATATATATATAATATTTGTATATACTTTGGGGGTAGCTTAGAGAGTATCTCCAAACAATGTGACCTCCTTGAAGGCAAGACATTCTTGGCTTTGTATTTGTGCTCATTGTTATTCTTTTCATCAGGGGTTGCCTTGAAGGGGAAATGAAGATATAAATGAACATGGTTTATGGGTATATGTGGAATTGAGGACCACTTGTTTCAATAAGAGAGAGAAATTCAAGTAAGGGGAAAGAAGACTTGGAGTCTGAGTTGAGATTTATAGGTTTATTGTTCTCTTTCTCTTTCTTACTCACTCCTTCTCCCTTTCATTTATTTATTTATCTCCTCTCTCATTTAAACACAAATTCTACCTCTCTTGGCAAAAGCTATTAATTGCCCCTAATGGATATACCTAAAAGGCCACTCTCCTTACCTCATATTTGCCATCAATAGTCTAAGTGATAAAAAGACCAGAGTGGACATTTATCTTTTAGACTAGGCATTCTTACCCAGGGATCCCATGGACCCTCAAGAGATCTATGAAAATAGATTTTAGGGAGTTCATAAATTTGGATGGGAAAACAATTACATCTTTATTTTTATTAACCTCTGAATTTAACATTTCCTTCCATTATTTTAATAGATTATTCTGGGAAGGAATATTGCAAATAATTTGCCAGTCCATAACTCAGAAAAAATTAGAATCCCTCTCTTTGATAAAAGTGCCCACAATTCTCCTGCACATACTCCCTAGTTAGTCTTCCCAGTCCGAGGCATCTAGGGATGAGACACAGGACTCCTGCTTGCTTGGTTTTTAAACTAAATACGGTAATCAGGAAAGAAATGAAGGGGAGTCTTTAGTAGCCTGGGGTGACTGGAAGTGGTAAGAGCTGGTTAAAGTTTTCTTAATGTCTTCATTGATGAGTAGTGTCCCATTTAGAGTATTGTGTTTATTCATCATCAGTCTGAGTTTATCTAATTCAATCTTTCCCATCTTTAGGTGACTATGAGTGGATCTAGGATATGGGTACGTTTTAGCAATTTGTTGATGGTTTCATTTAGCACTGAGGCTATTAATCTCGCCTTAATGTTTTCAGGGTTGACAAAGACAAAGAAAATCTTCCCCTTGGCTCAAAATTTGGACTAAAACAAATTAATTATATTGTGCTTTTCTGCTTCAGGGTGGGTATGTTGTCACTTCCAAATGTACCCTATTTTATTTATTAGCATTAAATGATCTTTATGACTTTCCTCTAAAGATTTAAGGAATGCACTGACTCTTTTAATCTGGGCAATCATCCCTGTGGCATTTCTATTTGCTTTCTCTCTTCTGTCCCAGGAGCCGACAGCATTTGGCTCCGTGTCATTTATTTTTATTCCAGTCAGGGGTGACACCTCTACCTTTTGGCTCTAAAGGCTTACCAGAGACCCGGCTAGAAAAGGGGACCCTTGAAAACTGGGTCCCGGGTTTCTGACTCAGAGAGGGAAAGCAGAGAGTCTGGAGCTCTGGGAATGGGAAGCTCCATTACTCTCCTGCTGTTTCCCAATGCCTTGGTTTGTCATCTCCATCACTCTTGTCCCTCTAGCCTTCAGGAGGTGAAGGATAACCTGTAGCTCTGGCTCTTCAAGGTAGGTGAGGCTCTGATGGGCCAGTGAGGGATGTAAGTGGCAGCTGCAACCCAGAAACAGAACCCTCTGAAACCTGGTTAGAAGCCCTGTGGCAAAACATGTCCTTTCCCAAAGGAAGACTGAGTTGCTTCCTCCTGTGTGTCAGAATCATATGACTTTTTAAAAGAGACTTGGGGGAAGGGTAGATCAGAAGCCCTTAGGAAATTGTTCTCACTTGGGTGTATTTTATTAAAGCCAGAAATCAGTGGATCTATTTTTTTTTTCTTTTCAAAAAAGGACAGTGATTTTAAAAATTGAGAATAATCACGTTTATTCAATGAGAACAATCTGGATAACAGTCAAACAGCAATGAGGATTCATCTGTTCCCACTGAGTCTTCTATTTTTATCTGAATTTAAAATAAAACTTTTCTAGAATTCTTTTCCCTTATTAGAAAATCTGGAATGATATCGCTAGTCCATTATGTTTTGTTCATTAGATACTTGGAAATGTTACTTTATTTTCTCAATTCCATATAGAAATTTCTCTAGCCCCCAGTTGCTTATATTTGGATGGAGCCTATAACTATTTCTGGAGCCTTATTAGTACCAAATTCCCACATGATGGCCTATTAGTGATCATCAAATTAACAAATCGTAGAGTTGATTTTGGATCAACATTAGATAATGAAATCATGATCCAAAAATATATTGACAGGCAGGAATGACAGACTAAAGCTAAGAAGATGGAATTTAGTAGAGATGGATGAAATCAGAAAAAAAAATCAAACAGCAGTACATGAAAGAAGAGAAATAAATTGACCTTGGGCCATGTGGAGAGTGCCTAGTGGTTTTTAGGTGATTACAGACTCAGCTAAGTCATCAAAGTGACCAGATGACCCAAAAAACTCACACTATCTTAGATCGACTAGAAAGAATCGTAGTGCTCAAATGAGAGAAGGTGTTTGGCCCACTGGACAGAGCATCACTCAGGAGTATTGTGTTTAGTTGTGGGGGACCACATTTTAGCAGAGATGTTAACGTGTTGAGGTAAGTAAAAAATGAAATCACTTCATCTTTCACCAGCCACAGAGTCTAGAGGAGGAAAACCCAAATGAAGAGGGGGTTCAAAGGCAAAGCATGTAAAGATCCATTAAAGGAACTGGGTTTCATGCAGAGGAGATAAGATTTAGGGGAGTATGGGACCTCTCTTTAAAAAACTAATCAGCTAAACACATGATGCATGGACAGCGTTAGACGACATTCTGCCCTAGTCATCCCTCACCTCTCTGCTGTGAAAAGGAATGTATGTTTTATTTCTGTTCTCCAGGACCATCATTAATTTTTTAGTACTCTGAATTCTGGCTTCCTTTTAGGGATCTTTTTATTTACGTTGCTATAGTTATTGTCTATGTTGTTCTTTGGGTTCTGTTTATTTTTCATATGATTTCCCACAGTTTTCTGAAATTCTTATCATTCATCTTGTCTTATGGCAGAATAATATTCCACTACATTAATACAAAAGAGGGCTTAGGGATTGGACCTGTGGTTTCTTTAGAATAGGGTAATCCTGATGAAGAATTTCCTTTTACAAATGCAGATCAGTACTTTTTTCTGTAACTTATAGTTTTAGAAAGATGCTTAGGGCACTCAGAGGTTAACTTACTTGGCTGAACTTACACAGTTGCATATTTTATTATTTTCTAATTAATTAATTAGTTAATTAAGAACATTTTTCCATGGTTGTATGGTTTATATTCTTTCCCTCTCCCTCTTCCTTTCCCCCTCCTGGAGCCAATGAGCAATTCCACTGGGTTTTACATGTTTATTTCCATATTGTTAATATTTGCAGCAGAGTGATAATTTAAAGTCAACATCCCCAATCAAATCCCCATTGAACCATGTGATCAAGCAAATGCTTTTCTTCTGTTTCTGTTTCCATAGTTCTTTCTTTGGATGTGGATAGCATTCTTTCTCATAGGTCCCTCAGAATTGTCCTGGATTATTCCATTAAAACTGTATATTTTNCCTCTTCTCTCTAAGCAGCTGTTAGGATATCTTCCCAAAAAGTACAAGTCTGACCATGTCACCCTCTTACTTAGTCCATTCCAGAGGTTCTCCATTGCCACTGGGATTCAGTACATTTATCATTTATCTGTCATTTAAAATCATCCAACAAGTAGGATTCAAGGCTTTCCAGCCTTCTTATAATTCTACATTATTCATCTTTATTCTTTCTTATGTTCAACCAAACCAGCCTTCTTAAGGCCAGAAAGAATCATGGACAAGCAGGACAATGTCGAAAGCTAAATGCTGGAATTATCATATATTTATGAAGAAAAGCCAGCTATAGGTAACATATTCAGCTTCATGTATAATCTTTTTCTATTCTACTATTTCTATTCTACTATATATATACATATATATATGTATATAAATAAATTCATTTTATTTGGTATTTTAATTCAGAAAAAAAAAGAAAAATTTAAAAACAAATTGACCACCATACTCTGTCTCATCCCCTTTAAGTCTCTTCCCTCAAACTGGCCTGCTTGTTATTCCCCAAATAAGCCATTATATCTTTCATCTTGCCTTTCTTTGCACAGGCAATATGTACCCTGTAATTCCTTTCTCACCTTAGCCTAGTAAAAATCCCAAGTTTCCTTCAAAGATCAGCTCAAACACCATCTTCCACACAAGGCCTTTCTTGCTTCCCCTGACCAATGCCTACTTCCACAAAATGATCTTGTATTTAATTTGTATATTTGTATTTTTTGTATACTATATTATATTTTATATAATTATATTTTAATATATATCTAATTTTTAATATGTCATTTTAAAATTGTATTTATTATTTATATATTATTTGTTTTAATATATAATTTTAAAATATATAATATCATATATTATATATCTTTGTATAATTTATATATATATAATATTTGTATATACTTTGGGGGTAGCTTAGAGAGTATCTCCAAACAATGTGACCTCCTTGAAGGCAAGACATTCTTGGCTTTGTATTTGTGCTCATTGTTATTCTTTTCATCAGGGGTTGCCTTGAAGGGGAAATGAAGATATAAATGAACATGGTTTATGGGTATATGTGGAATTGAGGACCACTTGTTTCAATAAGAGAGAGAAATTCAAGTAAGGGGAAAGAAGACTTGGAGTCTGAGTTGAGATTTATAGGTTTATTGTTCTCTTTCTCTTTCTTACTCACTCCTTCTCCCTTTCATTTATTTATTTATCTCCTCTCTCATTTAAACACAAATTCTACCTCTCTTGGCAAAAGCTATTAATTGCCCCTAATGGATATACCTAAAAGGCCACTCTCCTTACCTCATATTTGCCATCAATAGTCTAAGTGATAAAAAGACCAGAGTGGACATTTATCTTTTAGACTAGGCATTCTTACCCAGGGATCCCATGGACCCTCAAGAGATCTATGAAAATAGATTTTAGGGAGTTCATAAATTTGGATGGGAAAACAATTACATCTTTATTTTTATTAACCTCTGAATTTAACATTTCCTTCCATTATTTTAATAGATTATTCTGGGAAGGAATATTGCAAATAATTTGCCAGTCCATAACTCAGAAAAAATTAGAATCCCTCTCTTTGATAAAAGTGCCCACAATTCTCCTGCACATACTCCCTAGTTAGTCTTCCCAGTCCGAGGCATCTAGGGATGAGACACAGGACTCCTGCTTGCTTGGTTTTTAAACTAAATACGGTAATCAGGAAAGAAATGAAGGGGAGTCTTTAGTAGCCTGGGGTGACTGGAAGTGGTAAGAGCTGGTTAAAGTTTTCTTAATGTCTTCATTGATGAGTAGTGTCCCATTTAGAGTATTGTGTTTATTCATCATCAGTCTGAGTTTATCTAATTCAATCTTTCCCATCTTTAGGTGACTATGAGTGGATCTAGGATATGGGTACGTTTTAGCAATTTGTTGATGGTTTCATTTAGCACTGAGGCTATTAATCTCGCCTTAATGTTTTCAGGGTTGACAAAGACAAAGAAAATCTTCCCCTTGGCTCAAAATTTGGACTAAAACAAATTAATTATATTGTGCTTTTCTGCTTCAGGGTGGGTATGTTGTCACTTCCAAATGTACCCTATTTTATTTATTAGCATTAAATGATCTTTATGACTTTCCTCTAAAGATTTAAGGAATGCACTGACTCTTTTAATCTGGGCAATCATCCCTGTGGCATTTCTATTTGCTTTCTCTCTTCTGTCCCAGGAGCCGACAGCATTTGGCTCCGTGTCATTTATTTTTATTCCAGTCAGGGGTGACACCTCTACCTTTTGGCTCTAAAGGCTTACCAGAGACCCGGCTAGAAAAGGGGACCCTTGAAAACTGGGTCCCGGGTTTCTGACTCAGAGAGGGAAAGCAGAGAGTCTGGAGCTCTGGGAATGGGAAGCTCCATTACTCTCCTGCTGTTTCCCAATGCCTTGGTTTGTCATCTCCATCACTCTTGTCCCTCTAGCCTTCAGGAGGTGAAGGATAACCTGTAGCTCTGGCTCTTCAAGGTAGGTGAGGCTCTGATGGGCCAGTGAGGGATGTAAGTGGCAGCTGCAACCCAGAAACAGAACCCTCTGAAACCTGGTTAGAAGCCCTGTGGCAAAACATGTCCTTTCCCAAAGGAAGACTGAGTTGCTTCCTCCTGTGTGTCAGAATCATATGACTTTTTAAAAGAGACTTGGGGGAAGGGTAGATCAGAAGCCCTTAGGAAATTGTTCTCACTTGGGTGTATTTTATTAAAGCCAGAAATCAGTGGATCTATTTTTTTTTTCTTTTCAAAAAAGGACAGTGATTTTAAAAATTGAGAATAATCACGTTTATTCAATGAGAACAATCTGGATAACAGTCAAACAGCAATGAGGATTCATCTGTTCCCACTGAGTCTTCTATTTTTATCTGAATTTAAAATAAAACTTTTCTAGAATTCTTTTCCCTTATTAGAAAATCTGGAATGATATCGCTAGTCCATTATGTTTTGTTCATTAGATACTTGGAAATGTTACTTTATTTTCTCAATTCCATATAGAAATTTCTCTAGCCCCCAGTTGCTTATATTTGGATGGAGCCTATAACTATTTCTGGAGCCTTATTAGTACCAAATTCCCACATGATGGCCTATTAGTGATCATCAAATTAATGAATCGTAGAGTTGATTTTGGATCAACATTAGATAATGAAATCATGATCCAAAAATATATTGACAGGCAGGAATGACAGACTAAAGCTAAGAAGATGGAATTTAGTAGAGATGGATGAAATCAGAAAAAAAAATCAAACAGCAGTACATGAAAGAAGAGAAATAAATTGACCTTGGGCCATGTGGAGAGTGCCTAGTGGTTTTTAGGTGATTACAGACTCAGCTAAGTCATCAAAATGACCAGATGACCCAAAAAACTCACACTATCTTAGATCGACTAGAAAGAAACATAGTGCTCAAATGAGAGAAGGTGTTTGGCCCACTGGACAGAGCATCACTCAGGAGTATTGTGTTTAGTTGTGGGGACCACATTTTAGCAGAGACGTTAACGTGTTGAGGTAAGTAAAAGATGAAATCACTTTATCTTTCACCAGCCACAGAGTCTAGAGGAGGAAAACCCAAATGAAGAGGGGGTTCAAAGGCAAAGCATGTAAAGATCCATTAAAGGAACTGGATTTCATGCAGAGGAGATAAGATTTAGGGGAGTATGGGACCTCTCTTTAAAAAACTAATCAGCTAAGCACATGATGCATGGACAGCGTTAGACGACATTCTGCCCTAGTCATCCCTCACCTCTCTGCTGTGAAAAGGAATGTATGTTTTATTTCTGTTCTCCAGGACCATCATTAATTTTTTAGTACTCTGAATTCTGGCTTCCTTTTAGGGATCTTTTTATTTACGTTGCTATAGTTATTGTCTATGTTGTTCTTTGGGTTCTGTTTATTTTTCATATGATTTCCCACAGTTTTCTGAAATTCTTATCATTCATCTTGTCTTATGGCAGAATAATATTCCACTACATTAATACAAAAGAGGGCTTAGGGATTGGACCTGTGGTTTCTTTAGAATAGGGTAATCCTGATGAAGAATTTCCTTTTACAAATGCAGATCAGTACTTTTTTCTGTAACTTATAGTTTTAGAAAGATGCTTAGGGCACTCAGAGGTTAACTTACTTGGCTGAACTTACACAGTTGCATATTTTATTATTTTCTAATTAATTAATTAGTTAATTAAGAACATTTTTCCATGGTTGTATGGTTTATATTCTTTCCCTCTCCCTCTTCCTTTCCCCCTCCTGGAGCCAATGAGCAATTCCACTGGGTTTTACATGTTTATTTCCATATTGTTAATATTTGCAGCAGAGTGATAATTTAAAGTCAACATCCCCAATCAAATCCCCATTGAACCATGTGATCAAGCAAATGCTTTTCTTCTGTTTCTGTTTCCATAGTTCTTTCTTTGGATGTGGATAGCATTCTTTCTCATAGGTCCCTCAGAATTGTCCTGGATTATTCCATTAAAACTGTATATTTTAGAGGTGAGACTTGATTCCACAACTTTTTGGCTCCAATGCCAGATCTCTATCCATTATCCATTATTACTATAACACACTGCTTTTCTCTACATTCTTATAGCATAATTTTTCAGTCATTCTCTGCTACCAGGAAGAGTTTCACTAATGAATATTTTGGTGTTAGACTTTTGTTCCTGTCTTTGATTTCCTTGGGTATATACCCAAAATCTTTAGGTCAAAGAATATTCGACACTCATCTTGCACATTTATAAACTGATGCTCAGAATGGTCACACCAATTCATAGCTCCAACAACAATGGAGCCAATCTTCTAATAAATCATCAAATATTAACTATTTCTTCATTTGTCTATTTCTGTCAGTCATCATTGCCAATTTTTAGAAAATCAGATGAAATTATAGTGGTTTCTTAGGAATACAATTTATTGTATTATGTAGATTATTGTAGTATGTATCAAATTATATAAAACTATCAATTTTAAGAAATGAAAGAAAATACTGGAATGTGATATACTGAAAAGCAAAGGAAAAAGACTTATACCTGAGGAAAGTGTACCTTGCAAAGCTTAGCATATTTTTACTAGGGAAAATATGGTTTTAATTGAACTAATGGTTTCCCAGCATTCCTTTTGATAAAACCAGAGTTGAGAAAAAATGTTGAAATGCATATTCAGGGAGCAAAAGAAATGTAAGAGAGGTAAATTGATCCAATTGGCATTATAGCCCTGGGTGATGACTTAGAATTATATTCTAGAAAGAGGTCACAAAATTATTGTGCCTGGTAAATCCCATTTTGTCTATGGATCATTGAGAGCACAAAGCGATATAGTTATGGATTTAGGTAATCAGAAATAAGCATCTAAGAGGAGAGTAAAGGGTAATGAATTGACAACATTTCTTGAAATAGAATAAAGTGATTTGGCATTAGGTTGAACAACAGAGGGAAAATAGATGTAGATACAACTAAGGACAGAGATAGGAAGAAGATTAAATCAAATCAAATAAGTCATAGCCAAGAAGAGATTTTTTTTTTTTTAAGTAAGATTAAATGATCTGAGTCTGAGCTGGAATTAGAGGGGAGTTGAATTTCATGTAGAAAACATGAACAAAAGAAACAAATGAATACTCAATAATGTTATCCTAAATAAAGAATGTGTCAAAGTATAAATCATAGAAATAATAAATAGTCATATTAAGAAGAATAATATTTGTGAGAGAACATCCCCAAAGTTATGGGATGCAGCTAGCTAAAGATCCCTTCAAGGATTTCCTTGAATACTTTTTTTAAAATTTAATTTTATTTTTTTTTAACCCTTAACTTCAGTGTATTGGCTCTTTGGCGGAAGAGTGGTAAGGGTGGGCACAATGGGGGTCAAGTGACTTGCCCAGGGTCACATAGCTGAGAAGTGTCTGAGGCCGGATTTGAACCTAGGACCTCCTGTCTCTAGGCCTGACTCTCAATCCACTGAGCTATCCAGCCACCCCCTTGAATACTTTTTTAAGAAGGAGAAATAGAAGATCAGAGAATTTGATATGTAATTAAAAGGTAAAAAATCAGTAAATTAATTCCAAAATAATCACACAAGTAAAAACTTTGAAAATGAAAGAAGAGAAAAAGTGAAAACAAAAGACTATAAACAAAGAGATGTTTTTTTCCAAGCTGTGAGATAATTTGACCCCCCAAAAAACTGAGAGAGGAAAACTAAATTTCCAAAAGAAAAGATAAAGAAAAAAACTGCACTAAGCAGAGAGCAAAGAAAGTGGGAAAAGTAGTAGAATTACTACACCTGATTATTTGTCAACAACAAATGGCAACAAATGAAATGGATAAATATTTAAAGAGTCACAAAATACTCAAATGATCAAAACAGGAAATAGAGAATTTTAAAAACACAACCCCAGAATGAGAAAATAAGTAAGCCATAAATCACTTCTCAAGGAAGAAAATTCAGGTCCAAATGAGTTTGCAAGGGAATCCTATCAAATATTTAAAGAACAAATAATAACAATACTATATAAACTATTGATGAAAATACAGAAAGAAGACACCATACTAAATTCCTGAGAAAAATATTGTCCTGACAATGAAACCATCTAGAGTCCAAAAAGAATGACAGAATGGCTACAGCTATGTAAATAAAGACAACACTCTATGGCAAATCCAATGTTGGGGTCTTATACTATCAATGTTAAAATATACTATTCTTTTCTTTTTATGGGAAGAACCAATAAAGATGAAAAGAGAAAAATTAGACAATAATAGCCAACAATAACAAGTAATTAACCACAAAAGCAGAAAGTGATTTGTTTCAGATAATTTGTCAATTATGCTTAACTATTTTGGGGAAATATTCTGAGGTGTTTTGTGGATTTTTTTCTTTTAAGGGATTAGGGTGTTAGCTTTGAAGTACTAGGTGGTATTAGTAGATTGAATGCTAGATTTGGAGTCAGGGACCCTAAATCTGAATCCTGTCTCTGACACTGACTTTGTGACCCTTCACTTAACACCCACAGCCTCAGTTTTTTCTTATGTAAAGGGAGATAATAATAGTATCTATCTCATTGGGATGTTGAGCTGATATAAGACAACATATGTAAAGTCTGGTAAGCATTATTATTATTACTGTAATTTTTAAAATATTAAAATATATCTGTTAAAAAGAGACAGTAACAGCCCCAATGTGTTTAGATCTTCTCAGATTACATTGGGAGTATTGGGTTTTGTTTTCCCTGACTGTGGGAGGGATATTTAGCAAATAAAAGGAGAAAGTTAAAAAACCTAAAGAGACTTTTTGGTAGTTAGTATCCTCTTTTCCATTCAAATGTAAAGAGTAGTAAACTTGCTATTTTGGGAGACCCTTCCATTCACTGGTTTCTTGGCTTTGTCTTAGGAGCCACTTTTCTTCTGAGGGAATCCACGGAAGAGCTTTCCTAAGCACCATCCTTGGTCCAAAGGTAAAAACATTCCTCTAGTCTAGTACTTACACCAGCCTATGGAAACAAGTTCAAAATTTTTTATAGTAATGTATGAAAATTTTCGCGTGACAAATGTGTGATTTAGCAAGCTAGTTCTACCATCATTCTTTGCTGCAGAGGCCACAAACACTGGACCAGAAGGCTGCATTATAGCCCACAAAATCTCTAGAGTCCTACCCAAATCAGATCAAAATATAATTGGGAACTGTTTAACAGAGGAAATAAAAATACAGTAAAACATAGATGATGGTATTTTTCTAAATCAATAAGGGGTCTTCAGGGATCATACCATTTAAAGGACTCATATCTACTGAGTTTGACACTGCTCCTTTTTAGAACACTATTAGTCTGAAAGACTTAATACCACTCTGAAAGTTATTTTACTCTTAAGAGAATCTGACCCCATAACTTAAACAAAACCAATGAGTTCATAGACTTAAGAGAACATAAGAACTAGAAGAGACCTTAGAAGAGAGGCTCTTAACTTGGATCCCATGAATTTTTTTAATTTGGTAATTATGTTTTAATAAAATTGACTTCCTTCGTAATCCTATGAATTTTAATTCATGTGTTTAAAAATCTGATTGCCAAAGGGGTCCTCGACACAAAAAAGGTTAAGAATTCCTCTCTTGGAAGGTCATCTATCTAAATTACTTTATCTTATAGAAGAAAATGATTCCCAGTCTCACTCCTGAAGAGTTCCAGTTATCTCAACAGGTAACTAAAGTCTCAAATGAAATCAGTTTTTATTTTCCAATTGATGTGGGAATGAATGTCTTTTGGGATATAGTTCAGAAATAATGGAGAGTGTTTCCACAAGAGTTGCCAATACTTGAATATTTTCTGGTTGGCTTCTGCCCAGATTGATTTGACTTGTAGGTGAAAGGGGAGGAGTGCCATGTGGAGTCTGAAAAAGGAGATTAGGGCTAGAACATCACCATGTTTCTTTCCCTTCTGCTTGTTGGTGTTAGATTGACAGTCAGGTGGTGCTCTGTGGGGTATTAGCCTTGGGTTATTGGAGAAGAATTCCTTTTCAATGGTGGGGTTTCAGGGATAGACAGATACATAACCAGACAGATGGCATTTCAAGGATCCAGGAGTTCCCGAGCCAGGGATCCTTCTTTCCAATTACAATCCTGATTTCCATTTGCCCATGCAGTTGAGAAATTTCCCCAAAATATAAACAGCATAATTAAGCCTCTGTTTGGCAACCTCTGGTAGGTCATTCAATAAGCATTTAGTAAGCACCTACTGTGGGTCAGACACTATTGATGATTATCTTGTACTCACTCTGGTGGGAGATGGAAGGGTTTGTGATAAGAAACTGGTCTTCTGGACTGTCTTTTCCATTCTTGAGAATCAGAAAAGAGTGAAAACTGATTCCAACCTGAAAGAGAGGATTTGCTATGGAATGGGAAGCTAGAAAGCACTTATAATGTTGTATTCTGTAACAGATCTAATTTTTCATGATTTAACTATGATTTTATTCATCTGATTAACTGTTTGTCTACCTATAATCTTGAGGTATGAATAACTATTCAGAGTTTAGCTCTATTGCAGGGATTTCCATTATGGAGTGACTGGAGTCAATGAATGATGAAGAAACCTTAGTTATAGGGCCTTGCTTTTTAACAGTCTGAGGAATAAATCTACAGAAGTAGCCTTTTTGGTCCTCATATTTCAAGATGCCATCCTTGTCTCTTCCTCCTCCTTCTCCTTCTCCTCCTTTACCTTCTGTCTTAGAACAGATACTACATACTGGTTCCAAGGCAGAAAATGGTAAGGGATAAGCAATTGGGGTTAAGTGATTTGCCCAGGATTACACAATTAGGAGGTGTCTGAGGTCATATTTGAACCCAGGACCTCCCATCTCTAGACCTGGCTCTCTATTTACTGAGCCACCTGGCTGCCCCATTTCCTACTTCTCATATACATAGGGCTGTCCTGTTACATGTGAGAAATAATAGAACACCCATCATATGAATATGAAGCCTTCACGTTAAAATTCAACTTAATCATGAGTAAGAAAACAATATAAGCTAGTTAAAAGCAACTCTAAATAATCTTAGAATGCCCAAGTCAGTTTAATCAGCTCTAATTTGAATACATCAATCAGATTCCCCTCACTTAGAACCAATGTGTTAGTGGCCATAATCCAATTTAGACAGAGTCCCCAGGGAATTATCTATCAAAAATGGATCAAGTCAGGGGACAATCAGGGGGTTCAGTGGATTGATGGCCAGGTCTCAAGATGGGGGTCCTCTGTTCAAACACCCATTGCCTACCCCTTTCTGCTCTTCTGCCTTGGAACTATAGTCTGCATAACTATTTTATTACTGATAGATTACTTCACAAATGGGAACCAATTTCTGAGATTGAATATTTGATCAACATTTTCCTCCACACATTTTTCCAGGTAGTCCAGGGTATCCAGAAGTGATCACAGTAGAAAACCCTTCCTGATCAACTGTAGAGTTCAGAAAAGCTTTGCTTGTAATCCTCCATTTCCCAACCATGCCCATTACCATTATTGGAAGCAGATATTTTCCTTTGGGTTCCTATAGTTCAGGCAATCTATTAGCCTATATTCAGATGTTTTCCAATCACCTTTAGGAGTTGTTTAGGGTCATTGCTAATTATTCTTCCCTCAGAGTCCATTTCAGAAAAGACAATGCACTTATTCTCCATAACAGAATGTATATTATTTGTAGACTGTGTTTTTGTTTTTGTTTGTTTTTTTTTAGACTGCATTTTCTGAACTGGTTCATTTAGAAATCAGGGTTAAAATTGCTCCATTCTATGAACATAGAGATGCATTATTTCAACGATTCTTGCTCAGAATTTGCTCAGAAACATAACTTTGTTATTTCCTCTGAAAAGTCCTTGGTACTTGGTTGGTTTACCAATTTTGCGACAATCCTTTGACCCAAGACAACGAATATACAAATAATTGAACAAAAGCTATCAGGGGAGAGAAAATAAAAAGTTGGTGGGAAGGGGGTATAAAAAGCAAATTAACAATGTTATAGCCCCATAAAGGTTTAGAACCACTGGTGTATATTATTGGCATCCAAACGAGTGGGAAGAACTCTAAAGCTGTTCCACTCAAACTCTCCAAGAATTGTGTTCCCAGTAGATTTGTTTTTACTAATAGTTTCAAGCAATGAATGGCTCTAACTGGCATGGTTGTTTTTTAGTCACATGCAGCGTTGCAGCCATTTAAAAATAGCCCATCATTCTTTATGACTGAATCCTTACAAGAGGCATGGAAAACAGCAGGCTATATTGAGTGCATCAAAGAAATATTATCAAGTATGCCATAAATGACCTCAAGATTTGTTCATTCCAGTCAAGGCTGGTTGTAGGGTCAGCAGAGTAAATACTTTTTGTCTGGGATAACCCCACAGGGCAGATGCCCTAACCCTGACACTTAAGGACGATTGTTTCTCCTTTTTCATGTCCTAAGTGATTAGAAGGTTGCAATGGATGGTTGGAGGTTAATAATAGCAAAGCCCAATGGAAGGAGACCAAAGGAAGTGTGGCTTGAGGAAAAAAAAAACCCCAAACGATTATACTCTGACTTGGAGGCATCCTAAAAAGTTGAAAGGGAAAGAAATGAGAAAAGAGAGGGTCTCGACAATCAACACATTAAGAGAAAGTAGGTTAGAAGAAATAATGAGGAAGAAAGAGAATGAGAGAGAAAAAGACGAGAAAAAAGCTGGTGAAGAAGGGAAAAGTGGCTGGACATAGGGA
The DNA here is from genome assembly GCF_016433145.1 of Gracilinanus agilis. Lineage (NCBI taxonomy): Eukaryota > Metazoa > Chordata > Mammalia > Didelphimorphia > Didelphidae > Gracilinanus > Gracilinanus agilis. Next base: position 163,529,467 of record NC_058135.1, read on the forward strand.
AGCACAGAGCTGAATCCATTCCCCTCTTGCTAAAGGATGGGGGCTGCCGCAAAGGACGGACGCCGCATCGTCACCGCAGGATTTCCTCCAATCCCTCTGATCACACACAAATGAATAGAGAATGAATGTCTTAACCTGCCACGACGTGATAGCAAAAAGGGAGAATCATCAGAAACAGCTTTCGGTTATTGCTTTTAGTGAGCAAATAAGAGTTTATCAGGACAAGAATTTGATCAAATCCTGTCCCCAAACCCGACATCTCCATACTGTAAAAGGCTGATACCCGGCGGGGTGGTGAGCTGATGAGCTGGGCGTTAGCCCCGGCCCCCAGCGCTGGCAGGACAAAGGCTTTTGCTTCTATGTGAAGGCGGTTATTAAACTGCTCCTTGACCTCCTGTCCTTCAGGCTACATAATCCCAGTTCATTTAGCCTTTCTTCACAAATCTTATTTCTCAAGCCCTTTCATATCCGTGTTCTTCTCTCCTTTGAACCTCCCCGTGCTTTCTGCTTGTCCCTTTAATTACGGAGCTCAGACACAATAGTCTAGTAAGAGCCGGAGCAGTGTGCTCAGTAAAATGGAAGGATTATCTCAAGGTTCCTACATACTCTTACTTATGCATCCCAGGACCAGGCACCCGCTTGGCTTTTTACTCTAGGCTGCAGGAAGTAACACAGTCATGCTTTTCTTACAAAGTTTTTTATAGCTCCGATTTATTTATTTAATTTTATTTGTTTTAACTCTTATCTTCTGTCTTAGAATCCATACTGCCTATGGTTCCAAGGCAGGAGATTGGTAAGGGCTAGGCAATGGGGGTTAAATGACTTACCCAGGATCACACAGGTAAGACGTGTCTGAGGCCAGATTTGAACCTAGAATCTCCCATCTCTGGGCTTGGCTCTCAATCCACTGAGCCACCCAGCTGCCCCTGTATTTTTTTCAATTTCAATTTTAATTTTTAAACTCTTACCTTCTGCCTAAATATTGGTTTCAATAGTATGGAATTGTATGGAACCATACTATGTATTGGTTCCAAGGCAAAAGAGTGGTAAGGGTTAGGCCATGGATGTTAAGTGATTCATCCAGCATCACACAGCTAGGAAGCATCTGATACCAGATTTGAACCTAGGATCTCCTGTCTCTAAGCTTGACTCTCAATCCACTAAGCCACCTAGTTGCTCTACTATTGCTGCTTTTTAGAAGTTATTTCCAGAACTATGCCCAAAGGGCTTTAAAAGACTGTCTGCCCTTTGATCCAGCCATCCCACTGCTGGATTTATACCCCAAAGAGAGAATAAGGAAAAAGACTTAAAAATATTTAGAGCTGTGCTCTTTGTGGTGGCAAAGAATTGGAAAATGAGAAGATGCCCTTCGATTGGGGAATAGCTGAACAAATTGTGGTATATGCGGGTAATGGAATACTATTGTGCTGAAAGGAATAATGAACTGGACGAATTCCATGTGAACTGGAATGACCTGCAGGAATTGATGCAGAGTGAAAGGAGCAGAACCAGAGCATTATACACAGAGACGCATACACTGTGTGGCACAATCAAATGTAATGGACTTCTGTACTTGCAGCAATGCAATGATCCAGGACAATTCTGAGGGCAATTATGAGAAAGAACATCATCCACATCCAAAGAAAGAACTGTGGGAGCAGAAACACAGAAGAAAAATAACTAGTTGATCACATGGGTTGATGGAGATATGATTGGGAATATAGACTCTAAGTGATCACCCTAATGCAAATATTAATAATATGGAAATTGGTCTTGATCAATGACACATGTAAACCCAGTAGAATTGCTCGTTGGCTACGGGAGGGAATGGGAGGAGGGGAGGGAAAGAACATGAATCATGGAGCCATGGAAAAATACTCTTAATTAATTAATTAGAAATTTTCAAATTAAAAAAAAAGTTGTTTCCATAAATCCCTCCACTTCCCACCAACATACACAAAATTAAAAAAAAATTAACTAACAAAATGACCACATCTGACACTACATGTGATAGGCTCCATTCCTAATTTCTCTCCTTTTCTGGAGAGGTAGGAATGGCACACACCATTGCTTTATGGTCAGTTGAAGTCTGTGTGCATGTAAATGTCTAGGTGGTTAAGAAGAGTATGAGAGATGCCTTTCCCAACAGTTTATGCATGTCTGCACAAATGAACAGAAATAGAACTGGGCCAGGGCAAAACAATGAAGCCTAAGGCAGCTGGCACATTCGGTATCTTCTCTAAGGAGCTTAGTATTATTGGGTACCAGAGGAGGCACCCAGCTCCAATGACGGTGACAGACATTTATCAAGTATGATAGATGATGGGTGTCTCTCCTTTTCTCCAAGACATTACTGTTCAGTAATGGCACAAGAGCCGGTGGCCAAAGAAGCTGGTGGTCAAAGATATCCTTCAAGTCTCTCATTTTTTTAGAGAGGAAAGTGGAGACCCAAAGAGAAGTGACAAGATCACCCAGTCAAATGGCAGGGTCAGGAGTTGAATCTGGGTCCTCTGAATGAATAGAACCTGTTGCATGCTATTAAAGACTTTAAGCCTCGAGGAGCCATAGAGTTGGGGGGAACTAGATCAAATCTAGACTTTGCTACATAACCTCTAAGGGGCAGCTAGGTAGCCCAGTGGAGAGAGTGCTAAGCTCTAAGTCAGGAAGAATCATCTTCCTGAGTTCAAATCCAGTCTCAGACTCTTTCTAGCTGTGTGATCCTGGGCAAGTCATATTAGCCTTTCTTTGCCTCATTTTCCTCAACTGCAATATGGAGATAATTAGAGCACCTCCCTCCCAGGATTTTAAAGAAAATTCAATGAGATATTTCTAAAGTACTTAGCCTAGGGGGCAGCTAAGTGGCTCAGCTCAGTAGATTGACCTGGGTTCAATCTAGCCTGAGACACTTCCTAGCTGTGTGATCCTTAACCCCCATTGCCTACCCCTTACTGCTCTTCTGCCTTGGAACCAATATACAATAGTGATACTAAGTAAGAGTTTTTGTTTTTTTTTTTAAAGACACTATTGGGATATTCTGAAGAATATCTGAAAAATAGGTGGAAAATGGCGTCTTTAGCTCCCTCCCTTCGAATACCTCTGCTCCAAGAATTAATAGGATGATTGTTGAGCTGGAAGGAAACTTAGGGGTCCTCTAGTTCTGTCCCCTCACATGACAAAGGAAGAAATTGAAAGCCTGAGAGGGTGAATGCTTTTTCCAAAGTCATGTCGGAAGTGCAAAAGTTAAGAAGCCAGGTTTCTAAATTCCCAATTAAATGGTCTGCCACACTGATTTCCCAGGGATTAGCATGGATGCCAGTGTTGCTCCATGGATCAGTACCAGCACTAGGGGAGAGGAGGAGACCACTGTCGGTCCCCAGTTCTAGAGACTCTTGTTCACATAGAATCAACACAGAGGGTCCACAATCCAGTCCCCTTCCACCCTCTCAGGGACCTCTTAATTATTTTGCTTCATCTCCTCAGACACTCTCTGGATCCACAACCCATCCTACTTCACTCACTCAGTCACCGCTCCATGTTCCATCACCCACACCCTCCCACAGGGAGCCGGACCTTCGCTGCCATGCCAAGCCAGACTGGGTTACTAACATCAAAGGGAAGAAATATTGACCCTCTGGGAGGAGTAATTAAGTAATTCAGTCAGCTGCACAAACAGCTGTCCGCTCCCTCTAGGATCTCAGCATGAACACGTTGGCTTCCATGCCATTGCTCTCTTGTGGTTTTCCTTCTGCCTATCAGGCAATTCTCTCAGTCTCCTTTGCTGGTTCATCATTCATCTCCCGTCCTGTCCTGTAAGAATCTCTCCAGAACTCAGTCCTCTTCTCCTTTTTCTCCCTTAGTTGTCTCATGTATCTACCACAATGGGTTTTCTTATCCCTGCTACACAAATCTAAATAGCCAACCGTAACTTCTTCCTGTTACCTCCAGTCTTCTATCTGCATCCCTACCTGATATTAGACTCCGATATTCCGTGAAATGGCTCAAACTCAAAATGTCTACAATTGAATTTAATCATGTTCCTCCATCAAACTTATTTATTACCTCCTAGAAACTTAGTGTTGGGGGCATCAACTCTTCACATTCAAGGTCACCTCATTTGGGGTTAAGATCCTGGAATGGTCTGCCATTTTCAACCCAGCTAGTAAGGTCAAAAATCTCCCAGTCATCCCTGATCCTTTCATCTTTTTCATTCTAATACCAATCAATTGCTGAAGTCTTTAACTTGTACCTCTCACATATCTCTTGTATTTGCCTCCTCTCCACTTCTGTGACCGCCCTGCTTACAGACACAGAGATGGCTCTCTCCCAACAGTCTCAAGGACTATGGCAATCTTGCCTTCTATTCATCTTTTTTGATGTCCACATTATATTTACATTTTAAGACTAATCTTTAAATTCAGAATCATATAACCATATGGTCGACTCCTTTTTAGTTTCCATTTCTATCTAAATCCAGCGTCTCAGGGCAAAGCCTGTACATAAGTACATAATTCGCCATGATTGTTACATGTAACACAGAAAATGTTTTAAAGAGAAATTCCCAGGGCAGCTAGGTAACTCAGTGGATAGAGAGTCAGGTCTGGAGATGGGAGGTCCTGGGTTCAAATATGACCTCAGATGATTCTAGTTGTGTGACCCTGGGGAAAATCCCTTAATCCAGTCGCCTAACCCTTGTATTCTTCTGCCTTTGAAAAGACACTTGGAATCACTTCCAAGTCAAAAGGTAAGGGTTAAAAAAAAGAGAAATCCCTTCTCATTCCTTTTGATGAATTCAAGTATCAAAACAATTCCAAATATATTTTTTGATGCTGCTAGCAGTTGTCACGTACACCTCTTCAAAAATTAAAGGAAATTAGCAACAGTATTCATCGTACCTGCTATTTTAAACGACTTAAATTGCAGCTCTTTCACTGAAAAAGATGGATAAAGCATACCATTTGTAGTTTTCATTCTTCAGAAATTAGTTTTCTAAAATATATTTTCCTGCACAAAATATATATTCCTGACACTTCCTGTCATGTTAGGTTATAAAACCTGAATTCCATTTGAGGCTATTCCAAATTTATTCTTAAATGATTGTGCTTTCATTACAGAAAAATGATGCTAATTTTTTCCCTCCCATTGTGCCTGGAAAATATAATGGTTATTCATATAGTAAATGTATTCTTGCAAATATCCAGGTCTTATATATGAACTAGAATTACTTGAATATGTGAGTTTTACAAATTCTGAGATTTAATCAAGACATTAATTCAAGAGGAAGGGTCTTGATTTAGGGATAAGTTTGAGATCTATTAAAAATCACTACTGTATGTTTGTCTTTCTGAAGAATATGGGAATTTTGTGATTTTTTTTTGGAAGATCATCAAACACTATAGCTCATGTCAAACATGGCCCAGTGCATGACTTCCCAAACAACTTCTCTCCCTCCACTCAATGAGCCTCATGATGGCATGTTGTCTATCCTTACAGCCTCCTCCTGATTGGTGAGTCCCTCCCTGGAACCACCATTTGAGGAAGTTTCTGTGCCAGCCATGATCACCTCAAAACCATCTCAGTCTGGAGCTCCCTTATGACTTCTCTGTCTTCTCTTCCTCTCTCTCATTTCCCCCCTTAGGATAGAAGTTCTTCGAATCCTTTCTTTTTGCTTGTATTAATATTTCTGGCACTTAGCAATGTTGTTGTTCAGTCATGTTTGACTCTATGTGACTCCATTTGGGGTTTTCTTGGCAAAGATACTGGAATGGTTTACCATTTCCTTCTTCAGCTCATTTGACAGATGAGGAAACTGAGGTCAACAGGGCAAAATGACTTGCACAGTCTCCTAGCTTGATAAGTGTCTGAGGTTGGATTTGAACTCATGAAGATGATTTTTCCTGATTCCAAGCCCAATGTTCTATACCCTGAGGCACTAGCCGCCCCCCCCATGTATTACCTTATTTAGAACATAGGAGGCTTTGTATTCTCACTACTTACCACAGTACTTGGTACATAAGAGGCATTCAATAAATATTTATCAATTAGTCAATGGAGCCTACGAAGTGCTTAATAAATGCTTTCTCTAGGGGCAACTATGAGGCACAATGGAGAGAACACCATGCCTGGAGTTTGGAGGTCCCAGGTTCAAATCTGACTTTAGATACTTACTAGCTATTCTTCTTCTTCTTTTTTTAACCCTTACCTTCCATCTTGGAATCAATACTGTGTTTTGGCTCCAAAGCAGAAGAGCAGTCAGGGCTAGGCAATGGGGGTCAAGTGACTTGCCCAGGGTCACACAGCCAAGAAGTGTCTGAGGCCAAATTTGAATCTAGGACCTCCTGTCTCTAGGCCTGGCTCTCAATCCACTGAGCCACCCAGCTGCCCCCTTACTAGCTATTCTTTAGATTGTTCAGCCTTGCCCTTCTCTCTTAGAATTGATACTAAGATAGAAAGTAAGAATTTTTTTAAAAAATGCTTTCTCTAGTCAGCTAACTCTTGAAATACCATCAAGAGCTTGTAGAGGTACAAGGATGTGAGTATTTGATTAATACTGGTACACTCCACACACCTACCTTTCCATTTGTATTCATTTTTGTCACAAATGGAATTTTTATGGATGCTTTAGGAAATTTTCGCTCATACTCGACTTTCGGACTGTATATTCTGATTTTCCTAATTTGTTTTGGGGGGTTCGATAATTATGCTGGTCTACCTTATAAATGTAATGTATTTCTAACTTTAAAATCTTTAGCTCATCGAGGTGACCGCATCATCACCGATTTCTTTTTGACTTTCTTCAAGTTCTAACTAAGTGAAAATTAGGCATAACTTTAACTCCTATGCAAACTGACTTTTCTCCTGCAGTGGGATTATAGTTTCTCCCTTCTCTAATCTACACTTTATATAGCTACAGAAATAAAGCACAGATCTGACCTGGTCACTTCCTTACTCTGACCCCTTTCCTATTTGCCTCTGGGCTAAAATACAAATGTCTTAGCCTGTTTTTTAAGTCTCTGAATTGTTTGATAATCAATCTATCTTTCTAGCCTCATTTCCCATTATTTCCCTTTATATACTCATGTTCTAGCCAATTAGATCACTAGCTGTTTGTTCCTTAAACTTGATATATCATCTCCTACCTCTTTGCATTTGCACAGGCTGTAGCTCTACCCATGGTGCCTGGAATGCACTTCCTCATCATCTTCATCTCTTAGAATCCCTATGTTCCTCCAAGGTTCAACCACAGAGCCCTCTGTGATGAGTTTTTAGAAGGACATGGATAAGAAATACTCAGGATACGATGGATTACTTTCTTCATCATTGGAATGAACTCCTGAATCCATGAGATCACCTCTTTGATCTCATGAATGAGTATGGAGTATCATGTAGCCTTTGTGCCCACCTTCTCCCTTGTCTTCCCTCACAACTCCCCCCAGTGAAAGTGTATCTCCCTTCTCCAACATTCCTAAAGCCTTTCACCTGAATTACTCCTTTGCCCCTGCTTTGAATTTTACTTTTCTGTGTCCATATTTTATCCCTGCCAGTCAAGCCTAAGCCCTTTGAGGACAGGGACTGATTGAGTTTTTTGTTTGTATTCCCAGCTTCCAACAGCTTTGCATTCTGGAGGGACTTGATGTATGTTTGCTGAATTGAATTGAATTCCTGACTCTAATCTGTCCCTCTTTCTACTAACCCCCATAGTCCTCCCCCACCTTTAAATAAGGGACAGTGGATCATGTTTGGATTGATTCAAAGAGTAAATTCCACTGTGTTTGCTCCCTCCTCTGTGTGCCCTCCATAGAGTGTGTTAGTCTGCTCACAAGCTGGTCTCCTTATTTTGGGGTGCTTTATTTTTCCCATCTAGTGGGGCTACTTCCTAGCTTTTCTCGGAGCTTTGTCATTTTCTTTTGTTCAGGAGAAATAGTACGCTGCTAGAGTGGGACAATAAGACTGAAACTAGAAGGAAGTTAGATTCCCTGGCTCAATGCTGGTCGAGTACAGTTCTCAAGGCTCTCAGAGAAACACTATAGTTTGCCATTTCTATTCCCTGAGGTAGACTTGGTTAAATGTCTTTTTTGATGAACAGCTGCAGAGACTTCTTAGTGAGCAAGCACTATAAACTTGAATGAGCAGTGAGCACCTTTCTTTCCATGCCTTTATACTCTTGGTATCTATGGACACACTCGATATAGGACCCCGTTTCCAGAGAGCTAGATTCCAGAATTAATCTACTTCAACGTCCTCATTTTCTAGATGAAGAAACTGAGTCCCGGGGAGATTAAGTGACTCAGTACATATGTAGTTAATATCATAAGCAAGATTTGAACCCAGGTTTCCAGACTCCAGAGCCAAAGCTCCTTCTATTGTATACCACTCTGCCAACCAGGAATGAAAAATGTTAAGTAATGGAGGTTGAGGTCCATTTTATGTCAACCCTACTGTAGAGATTAAAGTTAATATACAATAACTAAATATTATATTTTATAAGGTTTTATTAATAATAAACTAACACAAAAAAACTAGAATGAAAAGGTGCTAAACTAACCCAGCCCATTTTTGTGAAAGCAAAAGAGGAAGAACGAGGCAGAGCCTCAGAACTCATACAAAACTGTGACCATCCAAAGGTAGACAGAAGGAAAAGCATTCTAGGTAATACAGAAAGGAATTTTGGGTAATGTAGTTTTTAGGGGTTCAAGATATTTCTAACCATACACTACTCAGAGCCAGAGCCTACATAATGTAGTTTCAATCAACAGAAGGCTTCCTTTGCCATCAAATGTCTCTCCAACTTGCTCCTCATAATGGCCCTCCTCACATTCCAGAGCCATTCTTCTGTCTTAGACAATCAGGGCTGGGCTTTTGTTTCTAAAGGACATAATTTGAAATTCCTGGGTGGTGGTGGAAGCTATTATTAGCTATTACTTTACTTTCTATGATGTTTATTAATGGCTCATTCACTCTAAAAAAAATCTAACGAGAATCCTTTGTCATTAGCAGAGAAGACTTTCCCCTGCAGAAAGGGAGGATGAGAATGATTTGTCCCTATGGCCATGAAGGTGGTGGAAGTGGGTCCTGTGGAGTGCTTAGAGTTTGGTTAGACATCAAAGAAGCCAAGGCCATGATCAGTCATTTTGACCTAGACTAGAGTTATAGGGAATGAGATGGCATGGGGAGAGATTACAAGGGAATATTTTGAAGATCAAAAATAGGGCGGCTAGGCAGCTCAGTGGATGGAGAACCAGGACTCACAACGAGAGGTGGCTTCAGATACTCACTAGCTGTGTGACCTTGGCCAAGTCACTTAATCCCAATTGCCTAGTCCTTACCACTTTTCTGCCTTGGAATGAATACTTAGTAATGATTCTAAGACAGAAGTGTTGTATTGACTCAGATTAGCTATGGTTAGTAATGGAGTCCAGCTAGAGAATGAAGCTGGCTGTCCTAAAAAGGGGGAGGGATAGGAGTGAGTAGAATTCTTCCTCCTTCTCTCCCCCCCCCCAACCAGGAGCAGTTGGTCCAAAAGGCAAAAACTATTTAACTGAATCCCTTTTTGTTCAAGCTATGGAAGCTGTACAAGCTAGGTAAATTCAGGGTCAAGTTGGTAAATTGCCAGGGTATAATCCCACTGAGGTGAACAACTCTCACTGTTTAAACTATTCCCTAAACCCTAAAATAAAATAGGTTCCAGGGTGCCTTCAGAAACAGATGACTTGTCCTCAGGGAAGGAACTGCACCAGTGCTTATATGTATGGATCTTTCTTTGGTAAAGTATATGGATGGTGGGTATATCCTAGTATAATTTCACACAGGCCCAGTACCTTAACAAGCAAAGGGGTTTAATATTCTCAGGAAAACAGGGTGAGGGGAAATGGTTTTAGGAATGAGAGGGAGGTAAGCTAACTAAAATCTTCAATGAACTTGTTGGCTACACAATGTGTTTTGAACAACTTAACTTCTATCCCCCTCACTAAGCAATCTTTCTCCCAATCTAAAGTAACTAGGTTTAAGATGGAAAGGTAATCTTGCTTGAAGATCTGTATAGAGATTAGTTAAGATGCTGCAATTGAGATATTCTTCCAGTAGTAAACCAGTAAAGTAACACTCAGCCCTTGAGGTCAGAGATGAGCTAAGCAAAGAGTAATCTAACTCTTCCTCTCAGCCCTTGAACCCACAAGGAGTGTGATCAAAGTGTCCTTGCAAGTAGGCTGACCTGGGCTTTTGTACTCAGGTTTCTAACTGCCCCAACTGCCCCCTCTCCAGGAGTTCTGTGAGGCAGCTTTGACCCCACTTAAGATCATGGATGGTACAGAAGGCAAAGGTTTTAGGGGGAAAACATGACATCATTAACAAGTCTAAGTAATAATGATTATCAATTGATAGTAACAAGTCCTGGGTGGCCAATGGCCAACATGGCATATTTGGCCCTGAAGATCAAGACACATGGATGGTTATCCTCAGAAAGGTGGAGATGCTTTTTGCAGGGACCTAGAAGGTAGAAAAGTGCCTCAGAGCCTCAGAGCCTTCATTATCCTGAAATGAAGAATTAACTGGAAAACCTTGGGTGGACTGTACCCTAGGGAAAGTGGCTTCCTCATTGGGTCTATGCTCTGTACTCCAAGGCTTGGGGGTAATGAAAGAATTAGCAGGGAGGACAAGGCTGCCCAGCCTTCCAGCATCACCCAGGAGGCCCAGCAGCAGGGCAGTGCATATGCCTTCAAGAAGGAAAGGAGGCGGAGAGGGGGAGAGCTCCTCCATGCAGGCTAGTAATGGTCATGCTGAGAAGTGAACAAAGAAGTCTGCGGTCTGTGGGACTGTTAGCCTGGCACCTTTCATGAAAGAAACCAGGTCAGCAACACCTGTTCTCTCTGGCCTTTTAACTGGCAGGGATTTAATTGCTGTAGGCGGAGAGTGGGAGCTTGAAGCTTTGAAAATGGCAATGGAGTTATTGTTTGTTAATGGATAAAATGCAGGGGAGGGAAGGAGGGAGTGACAGTTGAGTTTGCTGGCCTCTCCTGTCTTTGTCTTATTAGTAGTATAGGCATTCTGCTGGGATTCATGGGTGCCATACAGTAGGCAAATAGCAACAAATTCATTTTCAAGGAGGAAATGGATCCTCTCTGGAAAAAGTCCTTTTTTCAGCCCTGCAATCTGTGAAAGTTTGTAAAAAATGCTTATGTAAGATTTCTATGTTATTTCCATCTGAAATGTAAGAGCTCAGAAGATCTGAGATTTAGAACTAGAAACTAGGAACATCTAATCCAACCTCCTCTCTTTACCAACGAGGAAGAAAAATTGTGACTTGCCCAAAGTCACTCAGATAGTAAGTGGAACAGTTGGAATCTGAACTCAGATCCTCTGAATCCAAATCTTCCAGGGGAACACACACAAATAATGCCTTCCTAAGTTATTCAATTCATCCAACTTGTTGGAAGAAGTCCTTTTGGCATTTCTTAATCACTCAGTTTCTTAGATGAACACGGCCATTCTTTGCCTAGCCTAGCCTCAGAAGGGCCCCTGGAAGTCTAGAGAATTACACGGTCACAGAGCAACTGACCCACAGGCACAGAACAAATGAATTTTGAGAAGAGCCACAGAGGGACTCTGGTAGACAAAATGAAAAGATCCCCTGCCCTTCGCTTGACTTACATTAAAGCTCAGACTATAAAGGCAGAAAAACACAGTTGGTGTTTGACACCAAAGTGGAAGAGAAGCCAATTTGGGTGCTTTGATCCAGATTATTAAGGGCCTAATGGATTAAGAGGGTTGAGTCACTGTTAACTAACCCAACCTGCCCATCCTTCATAATGATTAAAAATACTAGTGATTCTCCATGATGACAAATGTTATCTCGTGAAATATAACTGAACTTTGAGTCTCAACAGTTTCTCAATCCTATGGGTGGGTAGTACAATGAATCAGGTAGATTTATTTCCAAGTGGATGAGAGTGTTAAGACAGACTGATCAATTATGAGGAGTATTGGACCTGTTTTTTCTACTTTGTAATAGGAAAATTATTTCCCAAAGCTTTTTGGGATGGGCAATCTTTTCACCTCCCCCAAGTTGGGATGGTCTCCCCCTGCTCTCCTCCAACTCGCCTTTCCTTCCTTCCTCTACCTTCATAGATTCCCCATTGTGTCTGGCAGAAGGAAATCATCATCTCCCTCCCTCCCTTCCCCAGCCCTTGTCCTGGTTGTATAGGCTCAGTCAAGAACAATAAGGCTTTTATTTTTCTGAGCCTAGGACCATTTTCAGGAATACCGTAAAATATGAGTGCGGACAAGCTGGGTATAGACCTGGAAAAAATATGGAAAAAATATGCTTTTTGGCCTTGTCTCTAGCATCCTCCCAAATCTCTTACTTTTTTTAGGCTCATAAATGGCTCTTCATCATCTACAAATATTTATCTACCTGTCTTCCCTAGCCTAATACCACCGTAGCCAGCCTGACAGCCTCAGAGGACTTGCTGTTGTCTAACTCTTCTTCCCTGGTGTAGTTAAGAAGAGCAGTGCTCCATTTGTGAAGAGAGGCTCCACATGTGGCAAGGGGGTTGTGGCAGAAGGGAGGAAGAAGAGACATCTCTAGTTTCTTCTCCTCCTACCCTTCGCCAAGGGAGACTTTCATTCCTTTTAGGAGGGGAATCTGGAAACTGGGGCAGAGGCTACCCTGCTCTCCTCAGAGAGAGGGGCTACTAGACTAGAAGTGATATTTACAGACATATCAAAGCTACTAAATTAGTAATAAAAAAAATAATTTGAAGCAAGGAGATTTCAATCTGGAGCACCAGAGTACCCAGAAGGGAACGGTCTAAATACATTGGGCTGTAAGCTTCAAAACTAATATCCAAAATACTCCAAGTATTATATTTAATAAGATTTATTAAATTTAACTTGAAGCAAAAGGGAAACTAAAAGGCTAGAGTCAAGAGGGAGCTCACCCAAGCCACCCACATAGGAGAGAGAGCGAGGGAGGAGTTGCAGAACCACATAAACAATAAAGTAAAGATGCATGTAAATGAAAAGGGAAAAGGAATTTTGGGATGAGGAAAGAATTCTGGGAAATGGAATCTAAAGGAACAAAATTTTTAATTAATACAGGGCCCAGCTTTGAGATGGGATTACCTAAATTGTTTTATATAACAACTCAAAATCCACAGAACTGGGAAGGGTAGTCAAGAGGAAGTGGGAGAGTAGCATGCACCCTCAGGTAGTGCTTGGCTTTGAGAATATGGTAGCCAACAAGACAGTCTGCCTCTAATTTCCATAAATCGCTTTGTCATTTTTTGGGGGGAAGCAGGACCCCAAACTCTATATTCAAGGCTGACCTCTTTCCAACTTAGTACCAATTTCCACAATGAATATACAGGGAGGATAGCAAACAATACTTTTCTTATAATCAATAAGCATAACCAAGCAAAATAAACCTACAAAACAGCTGTTTCCAAAAAGTAGGTCTTATCCTCTACCTCTCTATCAGGAAGTCATTGGTATGTTTCCCATCTCTGTGGACAATTTCCAACTTGGTGGTATAGTAGGAAATACTATATACTTCATCTAGAGTCAGAGGTCCTGAATTTGAATCTTAGTCCTTCTAATGACCACTTCTGTGACTTTAGGCAAATCAGGCAAGTTCTGTGGCCTCAGTTTCTTCATCTGTAAAATGAAGAGGTTGTACCAAATGACCTCAAAGACTTTCAGCTCTAAATCTATGATCTTTTAGAATTATGATTGGTCAGTAGTGCATTGACGAGAATTCTCAAGGCTTTCAAAGGTGTTTTTCTTGACCATGTTGTAGTCATTGTAGAAATTGTTCTCCTGATTCTGTTCCCTTTACTTTGGATACAGCGATGTACAAGAAGCAAGTCTGTGTAGTGGAAAGACTTGTGGGTTTGGAATGAGAGGATCTGAGTTCTAACATTGGCTTTGCACAAGTTATTTTTTCTATGTAGGTCTGTTTTTTATTTTGTAAAACAATGTGGTTGAATCTCGACGATGTCTGTAAAGTCTAACTAATATACATCTCAGCCACCAAGGAGCATCCTTTCTAATAGGGAGCTAACAAGAATCTACAGTTTAATGCAGCTTGTGATGAAGGTCATATAAGCTGTATGAGTAATGTATAAAAGAAGAAGGAAGGTCATCATGTAGGAGGTGACCTCTGAATTAAACCTGGAAGAATGAATAAGATCTCAGTAGATAAAGATGCAGAGAGATTCCCTGAAGAGGATATGGCATGAGGAAAGGAGAAGAGGTGGTCAAAATATCAAGCATTTTTATCTGGAAAGTAGAAAGATTGAACTAGAAGTTGTGAGTCTAATTCAGGCTCTACCATTGATAGACCACATGAATTTGGGAATATCACTTTATGTCACTGTGTTCCAATTTCTTTAATTGCATAATGGGAATAATAACTTCTTTGACCTCCTTGAAAAGTCATTGCCGGATGCCACTACTGGGTCTATATCCCAAAGAGATCAGAGATAAGGGAAAAGGACCTATGTGTACAAAGATATTTTTAGCAGCAATTTTTGTAGTGTCTAAGAACTAGAAATTGAAGGGTTGTTCATCTCTTGAGGAGTGGCTGGTCAAGTTGTGGTATATAGTTGTAATGGAATACTTTTGTGCCCTAAGAAATGATGAACAGGAAGAGGTCAGAAAAACCTGGAAAGACTCCTATGAACTGATGCAAAGTGAAGTGAGCAGAACCAGGAGAACAGTGTATGCAGTAATAGAAATATTATATGATAATCAACTGTGAAGGACTAAATCATTATCAGCCAAGCAAGTTCCCAAAATATCTATAAGGGACTCATGACGAAAAATGCTATCCACAGCCAAAGAAGGGAACTGTTGGAGTCTAATCACAGATCAAAACAAACTAACTTCCACTATGTCAGGATGGCTCAGTGGATTGAAAGTCAGGCCTAGAGATGGGAGGTCCTGGGTTTAAATCTGAACTCAGATACTTCCTCGCTGTGTGACCCTGGGCAAGTCACTTAACCACCATTGCCTAGCCCTTGTCATTCTTCTGCCTTGGAACCAATATACAGTAATGATTCCTAGACAAAAGGGAAGGGTTTAAAAAAAATAAAGCACTATGTCAATGCTATCATATAGTAGAAAGCAATAATAATAAGCCAGAACTCCCTAAAATGCAGAATGCTAGTCATATAAAATGTAACTCCAAAATAAATTTGGTAAAGTGATAAGAGTTATAGAATAATTAATCTGAGAGGCACCTTAGGATGTTGGTTAGTTAGCCTTTGAGTTTAACTTCTGGTTCCTTCATTATCTCTTCTGGTTCCTGAGCCAGCAAAAAAACCCTTTAAAAATCTATTTTTATTTTTATTGCTGTTTGATTGTTCGGCACTTGCTACCCTGAAGTGAAAGCTGAGCAATCTCACCATAAACATTTTATTGCCCATTTATCCTGAGGGTCATTCTAGAACTGTATCCTAAACCCCATCCCACCCTGGGAGGCTGAGTCAGAACAAACCAAGATGAGTCTTAAAGGTTCAAAGGAGAGGTTTAGCTTGGTTCTAGGGCCTTGAGGAGATTATGGGTTACTCTCAAGAACATCTTACCTCTAGTGGATAGAATAATGTCTTACATTCAGTGGATAGAACTCTCAAAGGTCTTAGCACTGATCTGTCCTACCCCATGATGGTTTCTCTGGATCAGGAGGTATCTTGGGTCTCAAGGATATTTCTTATAAGTGTTGTGTGCTTTTCTGCTTTATTCCTAAATCAATATTAGAGATCCTGGAAGGCTACAGATCCATCCAAGGATGCCCATCTTAGAAGCAGCCACAAGGGCCAGATTCAGTGTTTATCCACCTCTGCCACTCCTGATGAGTCCCATCTCCGACTCCTATTAGCTGGGAGACGAAGGCACTTTACCTCTGAGCCTCAGACTCTTCATTTGTAAAATGGGGAAACTAATAGCACCCATCACAGGCAGCTAGTTGGTACAATGGATGGTGTGCCAGGCTTGGAGTCAGGGAGGTTCAAGATTCTGAGTTCAAATTTGGCCTCAGACTCTTATTAGCTGTGTGACCCTGGAGAAGCCACTTAATCCTGTTTCCCTTCATTCCTCATTTGTAAAATGAACTAGAGAAAGAAATGGCAAAGCACTCCAATTGTTTTGCCAAGAAATGGGGTCACAAGGAGTTGGACACACCTCAATATGACTGAACAACAACACAGATAGTGCACATCAGTATTGCCATAAGGCTCAACTGTGAGAATGTATGTAAAGAGCATAAGGATAAATCTTAAAGCACGCTACAGGGTATGCACTAAGACTTTGGGGAGACCCTGTTTCAATGTCAGCTGCTGCTTCTTCTTCTTTTTAAATATGAAACTTCCATTTCTCCCAATTAAGGGAGGATTTTGGATCCTGCTTTGGACAAGTATCATGAGAAATGAGCCACACGCTAGGACATTCAGTTCTCTCAGTCCTTCTGTTTGGTGAGATCGCATGAGGACTCTCCTTGAATCTCATTCCACACAGGATGGTGTCCCACACTCCATCCCTGACCTCCTTTTGGGTTCAAGGCGGGGGGACACCATCCCCCCCCCATCCAATGCCAAGTTGTCCCATGAACTTGCTCCTTAGATCATGATCCTTATTTGCTCTGACTTCAAAGGAGTCACGGTGGAATGAACTCACTGGACAAATCACATCCTGTCGGTGGCAACTCTAGCTGAAGAAAAGAAGTTTCTGGAATTCCTGGAAATGAAGAGTAAAACAATTCCAACATCCTCCCTTAGACAGGGTGCCACAGGGCACTGCCCCCTGAAAGGGGGTGAAGTGTGTTTGTAACAGACTTTGGAGATGTCACTCAATCTCTCCCAGCCATCTGTTCCTTTTGTTTATGACACAGCCAAGTAGAAGCTGGTTTATTTATCTTAACTGTTTCAAGTTCACAAATAAGGGGAAATTGGCCTGAGGACTTCCAGGAGGGGGTTCATTGTGACTGTTGCCTGCGAGGCTGCAGCCCAGAGCGGAATCCTTCATGGAGGCTCCCCATGGGTTAATGCCTAGAAGCCTGTGGGTTGTAGCATTATTTTCTACAAAGTGGATGTGTGCCATTCCGAAGATGATAAGCAAATACGGCATAGCCAAAAGAAGTATATCAAGTCAATGGGGCCCAACAAAACTCACTGTGAATATAAAAAAATGACAAATGTTCCTTCCTCTGTGGATGAAGAATATGGCAGAAACCAACACTCAGGAAATATTCTTTGACTCCCCTTTGGATAGAGAGATAAAACATAGATTAGGTGCTTACTTTGTTCTAGACACTCTACTAAGTTCTGGGGATACAAATACGAGCAAGAGACTGTGTCTGCCATTATGGAACATACATTCTCCTGGGGGCAGACAGCAGAAGGAGAAGAGAAGAGGAAGGACAATGGGGCAGGCTAAGGGAAGGAGAGATCTGAGGGTGAAAGCCCAGGCATGAGTGAAGTGAAATATGGAGAAGGTTCTTTCTAGGAGAAGGGGTCACCAATGAAGATGGAGGGCTTTTGAGGGTGGTGATTAGTCAGATCAAGGATGTCAACATGGAATCTAGAAACCCCAAACTTGTAGCCTGGTAAGATCTTATGAACCCCAAGTTTTAGGACTAGTTTGTAATTTGGAGATCCCAAAGCTTGTACCTGTTCCCTGTTCCAGTGAGAATCCACCCTGAAGGAATCTCAGGCTAGCAGTTTCAGACTGAATAATGGACCCTAAGGTGGATGACATGTGGTTTTTTTTTTTTGCTTTGCATGGGCAAATAGATGGTGCAGTGGATAGAGTGCAGGGTGTGTCCTCAGAAAGACTCATCTTTGTGAGTTCAAATCTGGTTTCAGACACTTAATTAGCTGGGTGACCCTGGGCAAGTCATTTAACCCTATTTGCCTCACTTCCTCATCTGTAAAATGAACTGGAGAAGGAAATGGCGAAACACTCCTGTATCTTTGCCAAGAGATCCCCAAATGGGGTCATGAAGAGTTGGATATAATCCAACAACAAGGAGATCCCCTGTGTGACAGTGCTTTGCATGCAGTCACAGCTGTGGAATTGAATGAGGAAGGCATAGATCTTACGATTCTGTACAAGCACCTCTCACATATGTCAGTACAATTTGTGGCGGTCACTCATATTTATGAATTTTCTTTGGGACAGATTGGCTGATCTGAAAACAACAGAGTATGGATAGTCCCTCCAGACCTCTATCTGCCTCCTCTTCTTTTCCTTTTTGCTTTCCCAGAATTAGGCAGGACACCACAAGAAACACCTCTGGTTTTTGGTAGAGTGGCCAAGACGATTATATGATGGAATCAAGTGAAAATTGGGTTTTATTGACATAATTTCACTTTACAGGCCCAAATCTGTTGTATGCATTGAGGAATCATTTTGTCCAAGGCCCTGGTGTTGACAATGTGTTATATACTCTTATCTAATGCCAAATCAGAATTAGAGATTAAGTAAGCCTGACACCATGGGCAATTAATACTAGTTACTTATTAGTCCTTCACTTAGTATTCTTCAGCTGAAGTCCTAGTCTGATGCCTCATCATGGATGAAGGTGACCCTGAGTTCTCAGAGGCTTTGCCAATTAAAAGCAAGCTCTGGCAGGTCCTATCTACCAAGCTGAAAATATTTAAGCTGGGGTGTGGAGATGGAGCCAGTCAATTCAATACACATTTACTAAGAACCTACTATGTACCAGTCACTGTGCTAATTCCTGAGGATGGAAAGAAAGGCAAAAGCCAGTCTTTGCCCTTCAAGAGGAGCTCCCTATGCAAACAGCTATCTACAAACAAGATAGAGACAGAACAAACAGGAGATAATTAAAAGAAAGAAGGCACTAGAATTAAAAGGGGTTGGGAAAGGCTTCCTCTAGAAGTTAGGATTTTATCTGGGATTTGAAGGAAAACAAGGAAGCCAAGGGGTGTTGATGAGGAGGAAGACATTTCCAAGCATGGAGAACAATCTATAAGAATTCCCAGAGTCTGTTACCTGAGAGCTAATCTAATAAACTCTGGAAAAGCTCATTTTCAGGAGGTTGGCCCTCATTGTTTTGGAATAACAGTGACCCACTAAGACTATGATATAATAAGATATGGAGGAGCTTTACTCTGCATTGGTAGAGACAACATCCACTCCAGGGAGTTTGTTGAAGTTCGATTTTTATTAAAAATTCATGCAGCACAACATGTTTTTCCATGACAAAATACTTTAAAATCACTTGTGTTGGTTCATTTTAACAAAAAGTTAGTCTCCCTTTTTGATGGGAAGAATAAGGCATATAGGGAGAATGACAAACTTCCAAAAGCTACATGGCACATCCCAATGAGTCTTCAAATGGGACTTTAAATTTAAATTTAAGTTTAAAAACTGGGTCTTTAAATGCCTAGTTCAGTGATCAAATTATACATTTACAGAGTAAAGGACTAGCTAGCTAATTGTAACCCTGCTTCTGACCAAGTCTAGGGCATTTTTTTTTTCAGAGGGACAGTCCGGTACTGTGTATACAGAGGAAATCATGACTCCTGATTGGTTGAGAGAATGCTAATGATGCCAACAGCATAAGGGGCTTACTTCACTGTTTTGCAGAGACTTTGGTGAGAGGTTTAAGAAGAACACATGCAAAAAAAGAGCTTTCTGGGAAGTGTTTTTCCTTCAGAACTCCTAAACTATACCCTTAAGCTAGAAATAATTGTGAGACGGCAATTAGATATAACTCTAGCCTGGTAAGTATAGGTGTGCTGGAGCCAACTCAAATTGGCTCCTGAGAATCAATTATTAAATTTTCAGCGTGAACTTTTATATTTCGGGAATGGGCAAACCCTATAAACCAGGGCTTGAGTTATTGTTTTATTGATTGTCTGGACTTAAGAAAATTATGGAGAGATTGTTAAATAATGCAGATTAGACATAAAGTATTTTGTGTGTATTTTTGTTGTTGTTTCAGAGAGCTGGTTTTTAAAAATTTACTAGCACATCACTATGATACTCTTTAAGAAGATTGCTCACTTATCCTTAGCACTTCTAGACCTTGTTTCCTTTTCTCCAATCTAAAGTCTCTCCAAAGGTGGGTCATATCTATCCATATCACTCATGAAACATATCCGTATATAAAGTGCAAGACTTGTATATTTTATTATAAATTTTTGGCTTTTGTAAAATTAAATTTTATTTTAATTTTTATAAAGATTTGTCTTCTTTTTCTCCCATCCCCACCCTCTAATTGAGAAAGCAAGAAAACCAAAACCCTTGCTACAAACATGTATAGTCAAGCAAAACAAATCCTTATATTGGCCATGTCCAAAAAGAATTATACTGTTACATTACATTTTATCTACATCTAAGATTTGGTCAGTAAGTCAATAAAATGTTTATCAGCCCTGTTCTTGAAGAGTAGGCAAGCTACTCTAAGCTTCTCTTTTTTCTTCTCTTGAGTATTAAGAAGGGTTTAGGAAGTGTGAATGGGGTAGGTGTGGGAGAGTTAAACCAGAGGCTAGTTCACTAAGCAATTGCATCCGGATTCAGTAAACAAGCTCCATTCTGGTGGTATTGGTTAGGCTTTGATCATAAAGGACAAAAAGTAAGTCCTTTGAGTCATTTCTTTCTTTGACACTTTAATAGAGCTGTTAATCTCATCTATTTGGATACTACCTCCCATAGCACCCATCCATACCTTTTCACTCTGTGTGATTCTTGTCCAGGTCCATCTTCCTATAAATTGCCCGAAGTAGTAAAAAAGAGGCTGGGTCCACTCAATTTTCAATGGACCTTTCTTTAGTTATTCTGGCTTTGCAGGGATACCAAAAGATATCTTGGCTGTTATAGATCAATTCTTAACAACCTAAGGGTGCTAAGAAATCTTTAAAAGTTCATTTATTTAATTATTTTAGAATATTTTTCCATAGTTACACGAATCATGATCTTTCCCTCTCTTCCTCCTTGTAGCCAACAAGCAATTCCACTGGGTTTTACATGTATCATTGATCAAGACCTATTTTCATATTATTGACATTTGCACTAGGGTTATCATTTAGAGTCTATATCCCTAATCATATCTCCATTGAACCATGTGATCAAGTAGTTTTTCTTCTGTGTTTCTACTCCCACAGTTCTTTCTCTGAATGTAGATAGCATTCTTTTCCATAAATTTCTCAGAATTGTCCTGGGTCATTGCATTGCTGCTAGTACAGAAGTCCATTACATTTCATTGTGCCACACAGTGTATGCATCTCTGTGTATAATGTTCTCCTGGTTCTGCTTCTTTCACTCTGCATCAATTCCTGGAGGTCATTCCAGTTCACATGGAATTCCTCCAGTTTATGATTCCTTTGAGCGTGATAGTATTCCATCACCAGCAGATACCACAATTTATTCAGCCATTCCCCAATTGAAGGGCATACTCTCGTTTTCCAGTTTTTTGCCACCACAAAGTGCAAGGCTATAAATACCTTTGTAGAAGTCTTTTTCCTTATGATCTCTTTGGGGTATAAACCCAGCAATGGTATGGCTGGATCAAAGGGCAGGCTGTCTTTTAACACTCTTTGGGCATAGTTCCAAATTGTTTTCCAGAATGGTTGGATCAATTCACAACTCCACCAGCAATGAATTAATGTCCCACATCCCCTCCAACATTTATTACTTTCCTTTGCTGTCATATTAACCAGTCTTCTAGGTGTGAGGTGGTACCTCAGAATTGTTTTAATTTGCATTTCTCTGATTATAAGAGATTTAGAACACTTTCTCATGTGCTTATTGATAGTTTTAATTTCTTTATCTGAAAATTGCCTATTTGTGTCCCTTGCCCATTTATCAATTGGGGAATGGTTCGATTTTTTTTTTTGTACAATTAATTTAATTCCTTATAAATTTAAGTCATTAGACTTGGTCAGAGTTTTTTGTTACAAAGATTTTTTCCCCCAATTTGTTGCTTCCCTTCTAATTTTGGTTGTATTGGTTTTGTTTGTAAAAAAACCTTTTTAATTTAATGTAATCAAAATTATTCATTTTACATTTTGTAATATTCTCTATCTCTTGCTTTGTCTTAAAATCTTTCCTTTCCCATAGACCTGACAGGTAAACTATTCTATGTTCACCTAATTTACTTATGCTTTCCAGTGCTAAGAATTTTTGAAAAATATTCTCCTTTTCTATGGATTCCTCTTGGTTTCTGTACATTTTCTAGCAATTCATGAAAATGCAGACTGATTTAAATTTTTCCTTATTCCATGGATCTAGCTGACCCTCCCTCTCCTGAGGTTTATTAGGTGAGACAGTCAAGACAATAAACTGTGTAGAAGTCACCTGTTCATGAACACATCATCAAGGAAACCACACAAAGCTTTCATTCTATATTCTGGTTTTATAAATGTCTAACCATATGTTTACAAAATAAACAGTATTCAATCTAAATTTCTCTGGACAAAAGAAAATGAAATAAAAACTAGAGGACTCCTCTGTTACTTATTACATTAAAGAATATAATATACATATAATTTATGTTTATATATGTATACATATATTTTTTTTACAAAATGAAGAAAATGGCAAGTCCTCACCTTGATACTGTTAGATGGTGGGAAGGTTCTGTCTTAAAGAAGAAGTCTAAGAACTTTTTTACATTTCAGTTTCTCTTGAAGTAACCCCTCCTTTCCCCAAGTACTCATGGAGTGACTCTGGCATGATCGAGTTAGCTTTTTTTGTGCCTCAGTTTCCTTACCTGTTACATGAAGCCAAGAATTCTTGCCAGTTCCTTCCTTCCCTCAGGGTTGTTGTGAGAACTAATGAGATAATATTTGGCGAGCACTTTGCGTTCCCTGAATAAATGGTGATACATAAATATAGAGTGTTTTCAGTTCCAACAGAGTTTTTGGATGCCTTTCAGAAGGAGCAGGGAGGGAGGAGGCATTTTAAAATGCATGTGTTTGTATAAATATCGAAGGCTTGTACTTTTTATGCCAAGTTGCTGTGGCTGGTGGTGTGCTTCCATCTTGTGCCAGGCAGTCACCACTGGTGTAGCTTGGGTTGGCATTACTTATGCTGGCAACAGCCTGCTTCTCACCCATGACCCCACGGCCAAGATGGGTGACAGGGTTTGTGAAGAAGGATAGGATCACTGTTATAGATGTTGCCCTAGTACTGTGCAAAGAGTGTGAATCAATAGACTGATGACCATCCAACAGTTCATAGCTAGCTACAAACCAGTTTATTATAGCAATGGTATCAAACTCAAATAGAAAGTGAGCCACTACACTCTGCCTAAAGATCTTTACAGGCTGTATATTGACTTAGAAAAACACATGTTAACATTATCTGTGTTCTATTATATTTTTATTTATTTTGTTAAATATTTCCCAATTACATTTTAATCTGGTTCAGGTTCCTCTCTAGAGTGTTGCTAGCCCAGAAAATGTGCCTAATGCCTCTGAATTATAGTATAAACTAATACTAGAATTAAAACAACAAAAACTATCAGCCTGAGTGTGGGGCAACCTCTGGGAGGAGGTGCCAAGCAGGTAAGAGTGTGGCATTTGTTTTCTTCAAGTCATTAACGTCTTGGTTTAGATCCAAGAGAAAGACTAGAATCATCACTCTTCTTGGCATAGTTCCCAACACATAGTAGGTGCTTAATAAATGCTTGTCTTATTTTTCTTCTCTACATAAAGTCTGACAATGCCTGTGGTTTTGGTTATTTGATGATGTCTCAGGTCTTCTCTTCCTGAGCTTAGGAGCTTTTTTCCAGAAGAACATATAAATGATAAAAGATGATAGGGTGTTGCATAGAAAATTCTATTGAAAATTATGGACTGACACAAATGATCAACAAACACAGGGGGATCCAAAGGTCCTCTAGAATTTAAAACTTCACTAAGACTTTTGGGACATCCTAGAATTCTCGTACAAGGAATTATTTTTTGTTATTTTAATCCTAGTATTAAGTTATGCTATAATTCAGAGGTGCCAAACACATTTTCTGGGACTGTAACACTTATATACTTATATACTCTTTGTGGAGGAATAGAAAAAACTCTGGGTTTAGAACCTGGGAAGTCTATGTTCCAGTCCAAGAGTGTTTTCTTCCCAACTATGTGGCTTTAGGAAAACAGATTTCTTCTCTGTGCCTCAGCTTCCTCAACTGTAAGATGAGGCAAATGACACCTTCTTTGCCCACCTCATAGAGTAATTACAAAGATCAGAAGAGGTGACATCCCATGTGAAAGTGATTTTGTAAATGATAAAGTTCTATGCTAATGCCTAACTATTATTTTTAGGATCAGAGAAATGACCAAATTAACAAGGTAAATGTGTCCTTTGGAAAGCTGAAAGGGAGGAAGTACAATGGGGACAATGCATAGTGGACAGTGTGCTTGGCTGATGCCATTTCCCATATGGGAGAGGCAGGGGAGTCTGCTTCTAGGAGGGGCTTGGTGATAGGGAATGGAAGAAAATGTCTGGGAGAGCTAGACAATGGAGCACGGGTAGACCTTCTGTAGCTGGTTTCAGTAGGCTACTCAGGTAGTTAGGAAGATTCTGCCTCCACCTCTTGTTTTTGGATTGACTACCTAGACAGACCCTAGAGGGCACCTTCAAAAAGGTTGACATCAGCCTCAGCCCAGTCTTTTAACCTCATTCTCTTGGGCTGCTCTTTGGTGGGTTTGACTGTGGTGAAAAACAAGGATGTAAGAGTAGGGATTTTCTCTTCTCTGAAGCTCTATAGCCCCCCAAAACTGACTTTGGTCCTTTGCCTGGGTGTTTAGGTGAAGAGATTGGCTGTTGATCTTGTGAGAAGTGAGGAAGTCATTCAGCATCCTGAAGTTCCAGATATGCAGCTGACTAAGCTCAAAACCCTGAGGAATGGGGAGTGACCTTTGGGACCCAGCCAAGTGATAGTAGAGACAAGGATTATCTGGAAACCATGTCTCATTTGGACTTGAACTTGGTGGAACTAGTGCCTCATGGGAACTGACCTAAAAAGAAGCTTATTTTACTCAGAAACCAAGGACAGGAGAGGGTGTACCCCTGAAGTGTTGGGGACAATTGTTTGTATTATTGTTCTCACTACATCTTGGAAGTAAAGATTTTTTTTGTAAAAGCTAATTGGTATTAAAAAGCTAAATGGAACTAGATATTGGTCAGGAGCACCCAATCCTAGAGGAAGGGGGAATATAGCTGGTTGGGAGTAAAGCTGATTATTGCATAGACAAACCTCTCCAAAAACCCTGGGAACCTCAAGCTGAGGGCAGGGGGAGGGAAAGGAAGACGAGATATAATATCCTTGCTCTTGGATAGAGTGAACCAGAGTGTATGGGCCATAACAGAGAGTAAAAATCAGGGGGCAATAAATTCCTGTGTTTATTGTAGGTGTGGAGAGCACTGATACAATCTAATAGAATTCCACTAACATAAAGCATTTACTAGATCCAAGGGAAAAGAAAAAGACAATAGTCTCTGCCCTCCAGGAGAGTATATTTTACTAACTAAGTACCACATGGAAATCTAATAATAGATCAGATAATTTGAGGAAGGAAAGAATGCTAAAAAGCAGGGGATCAGCAAAGGCTTTGGATATATGAGTTGAACCTTGAAGGAAGCTCAGAGGCATGAATAAGCCATAACTTCCCATTAGACTGGGTGAGTCTCAATTGTCATCACTTTCGCTTTTTAAAGCCAGTTTCCCCACTATTATCTAAATATTTAACATTAGGCTGTATTTATTCTGATAACTACATTGGCCATGAAGTTCTTCCATAGAGCAGTTATACAGTTGAGCTTGGCTAGATATATTCCAAGAATGGACCCCAGTAGCACTTCCAAGCTGCTCCTGCATACACAAGGGACAGGAAAATGCTTTTAGGAACTCAGGAAAATATAAAACATTGAACAATGCCACATGGAAATAGGAAGATCCTTGGCTTTAAAAATCAGAGGACCTGAGTTCAAATCTTATCCACAAAACTGATTGTGTGATCTTGGGCAATTCAGGGTAAACCATGATCCTCTCTGGGAGATTGGAATTGCCAGCCTCCAGCACTAAATCTATAATCTTTTGAGCTATAGGATTTTGCAGGAAGCAATATTGAATTAGACTGTCCAGCACTCCAGCACCCCTGGGTTGGTTCTCCTTTTTTTACTCTATTTTTGACACCTCTCTCCTCCAGGTAGTCACTGTTCTCAGACTGTCTCTTGATTTCCCAGGATCTTCCTATTTCCATATTCGTTCTACCTTGGGTAATCTGTGATGTTCTTGGTTTCTTCCTTTCATCAAAACTTATCCCTCCTCTGTCTCATTTCTCAGGGAATTTCCCTGCTATTTGATAATGGATATAATGGCTTTTTTAGACAATCTAATCCTAGTCAATATATATTCCTCCCAGAGAAGAGAATGCTTTTACTCAGATACAATTCTGGATTAATTAAGAAGATGTTTAAGGAATCCAGCTGTTGCTGGGAATTTCAGGCAGGCTAGTGGGGGAGAGATATTTTTGGTCACAGAAGCCCTTTGGCATCTCTCAAATCACAGACTACACAGAAGGTGGGTACTGACTGCTGAGAAGCAGCCACAGAAGGCGCTCCAGGCTGGCGCGCTGCCATCATTCATGGGAGGGTGCTTTTTGAGTACTCAGAGCATACCTAGTTGACTTCCTGGGGTACAGAGACAGTGAATTTACCCTGAAGAACTGCTGCATGGGCACACTCGCTGCTGAGTGCCACCTTCTTCTAGTGTACCATATGGTCCCCTTGCCTGGCTGGATTGTTTATAGAAGGCAATTTTCCATTTGTTTGTGTTCCATAACAGGAAAAATCCACCATCTCTTATATATTAGGGCACTGGGGCTTCTGATGTAGATGAGCATCACGAAGGGTATGAGGCACGGCTCTTGTTCTTTTCATATGGATCTATGATCAGAAAACCCTCCATAGTGTACAAGACCTTGGTCAGCACAGGTTGTTGCAAAAGACTTCCCTGAGATATACCCATAGCAAAAGGGAACAAAGACACACAGGGAAAGCCACCCGAGAAAAGAAAACTCTTAGAGTTCCACTGTGCTGTGGTGAAGAAGTCTTGCTCTTTCTCCCTAATCTGAGGACCACTGATTTTGCCATCAACTATAAAGGGCCAACCTAGGAACACCAGCAAAGAAACCCCAAACCCCAAGTCTGGGAAAGACTCACAGCTGTTAACTGGCTACTTCTATGGCTCATTAGCCCAGACTTCCTAAACACAGTTATTTATCAATTCATGTGTGGACCTGACTTGGACCCCTTTTGGCAATCTGGTGGAACCTACTGAATAATGTTTTTAAATGCATAAAATAAAAGGCGTATTTTGTATTGCAAAGGAAATCGATTATATTGAATCACAACTTTTCCCCATCAAAACTCATGAAGACCCTGAAATTATGGGTTCTAAGGATTCAAGGTTAAGAAACTCATTCTAGAAGGTAGTCAGTATTTGGGGCTCCTTTTCCAGTGTTCTTCCTGTGTGAGGGAAATAATATAATAATTATTTTTTTTTAATCCTTACATTCTATTTTATAAGCAGTGCTAAGTATAAGTTCCAAAGTAGAAGAGAGGTAAGGGCTAGGCAATTGAGGTTAGGGATTTGCCCAGGGTTACACAGCCAAGAAATGTCTGAACCCAGGACTTCTTATCTTCAGATCCGACTCCACTGAGACACCTAACTGCCCTTAGAGCAATGTGTGTATATATATATATATATATACATATATATATATACACACACACATACACACACACATATATATATGGAGAGATAGATAGTACAATTAACCTTTATTTTAGTTTTTATAATATAATAATATGATATATAATACAATATAACATAATATACAATATAACAGTAATATAATACATGATTGGTTATACATATGGAATAAATTATAGTAAATTTACTTATATGAGGCAGGTAGGTAGCACAGTGGATAGAGTGATGATGGTCCTAGAGTCAGGAAGATTACTAGCTGTGTGATCCTTGGCAAGTCACTTAACCCTGTTTGCCTCAATTACAAAATGGGGATAATAAGCACACCTACCTCATAAAGTTTTTTTTTTTTAACCCTTGTACTTTGGTGTATTGTCTCATAGGTGGAAGATTGGTAAGGGTGGGCAATGGGGGTCAAGTGACTTGCCCAGGGTCACACAGCTGGGAAGTGGCTGAGGCCAGGTTTGAACCTAGGACCTCCTGTCTCTAGGCCTGACTCTCACTCCACTGAGCTACCCAGCTGCCCCCTCATAAAGTTTTTGTGAGGGTCAGATGAGAAAATATTTGTAAAGTGCTTGGCACAGTGCCTGGCAGTTGTTCACTTGTTTTCAATCATGTCTGACTCTTCATGATCCCATTTGGAATTTTCTTGATGCTGGATTGGTTTGCCATTTACTTTTCCAGCTTACTTTACAGATAAGGAAACTGAGGCCAGGGGTGTTAAATGTTCAGAGTCACCCAGCTCATAAGTGTCTGAGGCCGGATTTCAGCTCAGGAAGATGAGTCTTCCTGACTCCAGTTCCAGAGCTCTAGCCACTGTGTCAGCTGGCTGCCCTGGCATCTAGTGGGCACTCTATAAATGCTTTTCCTTTCCCGGCCCCCTGCCCCTAGTAGGGAAATTCACATATCCAGTGATCCATGTGATGATCCATTTCAACTCTAATAGAGTCATTATAAAGTGTACCTCCCATCTTTTGGAAGAGAGGTAATGAACTGCAAATATAGATTATGCCGTGCAGATGTGGCCACAAACACTGGCAAATGGGCAATCAAAGGGTGAATATGTTTTGCTTAATTATACTTAGTTTTTTTACAAAATTAGGGCTTTATTTTGGGGGAGGTAAAATTGTGAGGAGAATAGAGGAGGTGATTGAGAATGATACAAACAAAAGAAAAAAAGGAAAGAAGTGACCATTAAAGAAACATATTAAAAATACATAGGAGATGGAGATGGGAGGACCTGGGTCCAGATCTGACCTCAGACATGTCCTAGCTGTGTGACCTTGGGCAAGTCATTTAACCCCAATTGCCTAGCCCTTATCACTCTTTTGCCTTAGAACCAATAGGTAGTATTGATTCTAAGATGGGGGAAAATACATAGTAGAGAGCAGAAGGAAGTTGAAGAGTGGGTATTAGGTAGGATGTTAAATCTCAAAGGAGAGAAGAGGGAGTTCTTGCTGGATGACTGTTTTCTGAATAGTGAACTAAATTCTTTATTGGATTGGCAGAAAGGGTTGGGGAAAGAGATGGAGAATATGTGGAAAATTGATTAGGGAAGAATAATCAATCAATCACAAACATTTATTAAACATTTAAAAAGCTAGATATTGGAGCAGTAGATAGAGGGTTGGGACTAAAGTCAGGAAGACCTAAGACCCCAGAAACTTCCTAGTGGGTGACCCTGGGCAAGTGTCTTAACCCTATTGCCCTCAGTTTCCCCATCTATAAAAATAAGCTGGAGAAGGAAAAGACAAACTACTTCAATATCTTTGCCAAGAAAGAATCAGACGCAAATGAAACAAATGAAGCACAGCGATTCCAGACATTGTATATACTATGCACTGGAAACATACATACAAAGGTGAAAATAATCCCTGGTTTCATGAAGTTTACATTCTAATGGTGGAAATAATGAATCTCTCTGCACATACACATATATGTGCACGGAATATGCATAGAGAGAAGATGGAGGATAAATTTGGGAGGAAAGATTCAAACAGCTAGATGGATCAGGATAGACCTCTGAAGGAAAATGGCACTGGTGCTGAGTCTTGAAGGAAACTAAGGATTTGAAGGGCTGAAGGTGAGGAAGGGGAGCGTCTCTGGAGCAGGCAATGGCTACTGCAAAGGCGTGGAGGTGGCACTGGGCATGAGGAATAGTAAATCAAATGTTATGACTAGCTTCAGCTGTGCGTTAAGAGGCGTAGTGCCTAAGAAACCTGGAAAGGCAGAAAGGGGCCAGGTTGTGAAGTTTAGATGACAAAGGAGTCCCTGGAATTTATTGAGTACAAGGTTGACCTGTGCTTTAAGGAAATCATTTGGCAGCAATAAGGAAGATGGATTGGGGTGGTGAGAGACTAGAGACAGGAAGAACAATTAGAAGGCTTTGGTAATAGTCCAGGCAAGAAGTGATTAAAGGATTGCCCAGCAGCAATGAGGTCCCAATGGAAATTAGATAACAAACCTGTAGTGGACCCAGTCAGGGCAGATGAGTGGCTCCCAATAATGGGACTCAGTAGCCCTTGAAAGAGGAACAGAAAAGGCAGTTTGATGGTGTTTCTGCAAAGCATGAATGGGAGAAGACTATATCCCAGACTGGTTCACTATAGGGGCAAGACTACAATGAGAAGTAAATTGTCTTGAGTCAGAAGGCATGGGGTGACCATAGCTTGCAAAGAGGGAGGAAAAAATAGACTGAGAAGAACTAAGGCTGAGGGAAAGATGGAAGGGTGGGAAGCTGTGATCCTGGAAAGGATTTTCAGAGTTCTAGATCATAAGTGAATAGCTATGAGTCAGTGTTAAGGATATGCCCATTCTTGAGTATGAGGGACAAAGGTCAGAAGACCTGATAAACTGGAAGATTTGAAGCCCTATCAAAGTAAAATGAATAATAATGGCTATATTATTATTACTGGTGGTGCAGGGGATAAAGTGCAGGACCAGGAGCCAGGAAGATTCAACTTTCTGAGTTTAAATTTGGCCTTAGATGCTTACTAGCCACATGACCCTGGAGAAGTCACTTAACTCTCTTTACCTCAGTTTCTTCACCTGTCTAATGAGCTGGAGAAGGAAATGCCAAACCACTCTAGTATCTTTGCCAAGAAAACCTTAAATAGGGCATAGAAGAGTCAGACACAACTTAAAAATGACTGAACAAGAAGAGTAGCTTTATTAATGTAGAGCTTTATATTTCTCATTTTACCCTCACAAAGCATGAGGAGGGAGTTAGAGAAGGGAAGATGCCAGGGAGGGAACTTCTGGAGAAGGGGCATCCAAACCACGAAGGGGTCCCTCAATTGGTCTCTATTTACTAAACATTGATTCGATGGATGCCTGGCCCTGTGATCTGGCCCTCAAAAGGGAAGCTGTGAAGTGCTAGCAGCAGAGGAAGAGTCTCTGGAAGGTGAAATCAGGACGGAGAGAGTGTGATTCCTTCTGCCTGAAGCCTGGGTAGTGAGCCCGAGTAGGTGAGAGGCTGGGTTCCCGAGGTTCTGGTTCAGCGGGCCACTAAGCCTCTGAGACTCTGCTCCAGACCAAGTCCTAGCTTGGGGGCAGTGAAGAGCTGTATCCCAGGGCAATAGGCTGGGCCGGAAGAGCTTGCATACGGAGAGGCAATGGATGGTATACGGATTTAGAATGTCCGAGATTCCAAGGCGAAGGAAGCGAAGGAAGACTCTAGCCTCCACCCCAGAGACTCCTCAGGCTAAGCCATTGTCATACAAGAAGGGCCAACCCCCCGCCCCCCACATCCCAGGCTCTGGGCCAAAACTAGCAGTTTTAGCTCTCCTCCGTTTGTCCCCGCTGAGATGAAAACAACTCTATAAACACGAAACTTGCTGAACTTCCAAGCATCCTTCCTTCCACCGCGGATGCCTCTCTGGGAGCTTGGATTCCACCCAGCAATTGTTTCTCAGTCAGAGCGCTCAGCGCCGCCCTCCTCCAAAGGCCAGAAAGGTGTTTTGCATAGATCTCAGGCCCAGAGTCCCAAAGGTGGATCTGGGTGTTTCCTCAGAATCCAGGCTATGCAAATACTTGGATTCAACAGGTGAGAAGGGCAGCCGCAAGTCCGGCCCAGCCCCACCTAGGTTGAGGCGTTCTTTCCGGGAAACGGTTGTATTCTAATCTAGAAAGCGAAGGCTTTGGGGCCAAGCACCTCCAGTTTCCCCCTCCCCCAGAAGCACCCTCGCCAACCGCGGCAATCTTTGCAGCCTCACGGGCACCACCGAAGTCTTTGTGCCTTTGGCTGCTTTGCATGAGGCGTTTGCTTTTCTGCAAACAGATTTTACGCTGGAACTGGCAGGAGGGCCCCGGGGGCACTTAGGTGAGAGACAGAGCGGGGAGGGAAGGGCAGAAGGGGGAGGTGACCCAAGCTGCAAACGGCTGGATGCTGGCGCCGAGGAACTGCGCTGGGAAGATAGCGCCCGGCTTCCAATCCAGGTTTGCCAACTGTTGTTCGAAATGAAGAGCTTAGACAAAGGCAGACGCTGTGGTGCGCGCCTGAGGATTAGCTTTCCCAGCAAGGAGCCAGGGAGCGGGACGCTGTTTATCTGGTGCTGGGGCCCCGAAGGGCTTTCCTGTTTGACTTTTCAAGATCTACAGGTTGGGCTTAATTAAGTTCTTCCAAATATTTTTACATCTCTGCTCACAATGAGAGACGCTTGTGCCTGACCACTGTTTACTTGGATAAGACGCGCGCACGGGTCACAGCCACTCGGCCCCTGCACACTTAGTGCGTGTGGGGATAGAAAGGGTGGAGGAATGCCATTATCTTAGAAATATTGCACCAGGATGGAAATTTCCTAAAGGAAACTCTACTCGTTTAGCTTCTCACTTTCTCTCCTGGGAAGGGAGAAAGAGGCGGAGAGACCGAAACACAGAGATCCAGCTCTGAAATTTGCTTATTTGTTTTGAAATCGATTTGGGTTCGATTTCATTTCAGTCCCAGAGAGAATCCCCACTCCCCCACCCCTTCCTAGCCCCCAGGCAGGCATGTGCACCTGCTCTGCAATTTGAATTACCTGGAGCCCCGAGGTAGGGTGACTCACCCAAGATCACCCTGCCAAAGTATTCTTGACTTTGAGACTCCACTCATCACACCTGGTGTGCCTCTAAGGCAGCGTAGGAGAGTGAAAAGGGAGAGTCTAAGAGACCTGGATTCAAAATCATCTGCTTAGTCCTTATCTAGCTATTGACCTTACAAAGAGAAGGAACAAACGTTATAGCCCCGTGGAGTGGAAAAAAATGCTAGATTTGGAGCTAAAGGATCTGGTTTCCAATCCTGACTTTGCTCATTTATTCTCCGTGTGACTTTGAAACCTCACTTTGCCTCCGAGGATTCACTTTCCTCATCTGTAAAATTTCCCCATTCTATGAAATAGCCTCTCTCTCCCCTTATCTCCCAGGAGTAGTCCTGGAGGAGCCCTCCGCTGGTGAGAGCCACACTCTGGAGACTCCAGAGCGCCCAAAGACTGTCTGAGAATCACTGATGACAACAGAGCCTTTCTCCATGCTAGCCTTATTCTTGTTCAAAGTCATGTGAGAATGTCAAGTCTCATGGTCTCATCAGTCAGCAAGTCATTATGGAATGGAGTGTGGCTCTCTTCCTCTGGTTCTTGGTGGTGGTAAACTATTGTGCAAACGACCAGACATCACATGCTTCCCTTCCTCCATACCCCCCCCCCCATGGGAACTATTCCACTGGAGGAAGATGTCCCAGGGAACAGATGAACGTTTGGTGGTATTTGAAGTTAAATCCTAGGGGCAGGATGCCAAATGCAGAAACAGTAGACCTGATTTTCAGACAACGTCCCTATCCCTCTAAGCCGGGAAGGTAACCTTATCAGGCTTGGCAAGGATATTGAAGGGAGAAACTCTCACACTCTTTATTGGAGGTTCAAATCCTGCCTCCTGGCTTTGTGACCCAGAAGGATGAGACACTTAATTGTTTTTTTTTTTAATCTTTATTTTCTCTTCTGTAAAATGACTTTATGACCTTGATTTCTTCCCAGCTCCAGATCTCCATCTGTGATTAATCTTTTAGGTTTATGAGCACACTCCAAGGAAAAAGGTTCAAGTACACAGCTAAGTAATTCTGAGCCTGTTCCAGTCTTCCCTACAGTTTTGGATCCTGACAGTTTTGTTTTCTTTGTGTCCTCGGAACCTAAGGTAGCCCCCTTGGCACAGCAGGTAGGGGCAGTTTGGCATAGAGGAAGGACTTGCAGTCAGGAATACTTGAATCCAAATTTCCTGAATTCCTGAGAATGCTTAGCTTTGAACCCATGAATAAGTCCTGCTCAGTTCTCTAGTTTCTTCATCTCAAAAACGAGGATAATATTTATAGTTCATACTTCACACATTGTTGTAAGGCTCAAATGGGAAAATGTACATAGAGTGCTACATGAGTATGAGTTATTATTTGTTTAATAAATATGTGATGTGGCAAATGTGGAAATATGTTTTGCATGACTTCACATGACACATTGAAGCCATATCATATTGTTTGCTTTCTCAATAGGTGGAGGAGAGACAGAAGGGAAAAAATTTGAAAATCAAACATTTTTTAAATGAATGTTAAATAAAAAAGGAAAGAAAATACATGATGAATGAATTCCTAGGTACATGAGAGTGTTGTATACCATAGCTTGTGGGAGCATTCCTGTTGGTCCTTCCCATTTTGTATTTAGGCCTAAGGTGGAATTGAACAGAATTATATTTCCTAGGGGCTGAGGGCTAGGCCTCTTTCAGGCAACAGTGAGAAGTTGTCACCTTCTCTCTGCCCCCTTCTTGGTCTTTCTTCCATGCTCAGCTGATAGAGGTGCCACACCCAAAGCTACATTTCCTATAAGTGTTCTCACCACTTCTATTCCACTCTGGAAAATTACCTTTTGGGGGGAATCTCCTTGTTCTAGGAAAGAATATAATTGAGCCAATTCATACTAAGACGGAAATGATGGCTGGCTTGCCTTAATACACTTGGCTTCCCAGAAGCACTTGAATTTTAAAGGAGAACTTTATTAGCCCCAAAGATGAATCTCTAAGGAATTTCAAGCCATGAGACAACTGGAATGAAGTCAGCAACTGTTGACTTAACCACTCAAAGGATGACTGTTTCCCACCTCTCTTTCCTCCTCTCCTTCCTTCTCTTTCTTATTCTTTTTTTCTTCTCTTTCCTTTCTTTTTGCCATTCATTCTAAACACAGTGTCATCTCAGTGACCAGAGAAGCCTGACTTGTGGCTCGCATGCACATTCTTTTCTCTTTCACTTTAGAAGCAAACCCAGTGGAAGGAAAGGAATTGACTTCCATAGATCAAAGTTTCACTATAATTCTTCAGTTCAGTTCATAGGACCATAGAACCATAGACCTAGAGCTGCAAAAGACCTCAGGCACCCTCTACTCCAACCCCCTCAATGTATAAATCGGTGTTGGCCAAGCCAAGGTACCCCTCTTCCCAGCACTGGAGGACATTTTTTGCATGTCCAGTTGCCTAAAGCAAGCACCTCTCCCCTCAACTCTCTCCGGGGCACTCATACTCAGAAGAAGTTGGCCAGTGAGGGTATAGATGAAGAAAATGGTGACCTAGAGGCAGCATGGTATAGTGGTTAGAGCATTGTACCTAGAATAAGGAAGGTTAGGGTTCAAATCTCACTTCAGATACTTACTAGCTATATGATCTTGGGCAAATAACTTAACCTTTCTGTGATTCAGTTCTTTTACTATAAAATGGGGGTATTGGATTTAATGGCTTCTATAGGCCTTTCTGGCTCTAAATTTAGGATCTTTTAAATTAAATTAATCTTGAGGTTAAATGGCTTATCCAAAGTCATATAAGCAGTAATCATGAGGAATGGGATTTGACTGAGCCCCTCTAACTTCAGAACCAATGTTCTTTTTACTCAATAGAGTTTCCTTCCCTGAATAAATGAATGAAAGTGTAAGGGGAAAAACCCAAATATTTATTTCACATTTCCTATGTACCAGGGATTGTCCAAAGTCCTAGAGATACAAATATTAAAAAAAAATAGTCGTTGCCCATAAGGATTTACTTTCTAATAGGGGAAGACAACACATACAGGAGAAGGAAGTCACGTAGATGGTGAGTTGAGTCATGGGACAATTGATTGATATGTCCTTTGTCTTTTCTGAGAATCACTGTGTTGATTGGATTATTTTTCTCATAATAAGAAGTAAAAAATTGGAGATTGGGGTGCTGAGTGGGCCTGGGTGAGGCTAGTTATGGCAGACCTTCACCAATCAGGGGCCCAGGGCAGAACTGATGTGCCTGATTGGAGGCAGAAGCCAGAGTGCAGAAGCATGGCATGAAGAAGGCTGGGAAGTCTCAACATTTTGAGTCTGCCAGTTGTGGTGAATCTTTCAACATAACAATACAATATTTATTTATAAGGTACCAACCACCCTGTTCTCTGCTAACTATGGAGAACTGGGGGTTCCAAATTGGGAAAAAAAAAAAAAAGCAAATATCCTTGACTTCAAACTCTTTATAAATGTACCAGAAGTGTAAGAAAGAAAAATTCCCAAAGTGTGGAGTTAGAAGGAATAAATGTCACAACAATAAAACTTACATAGATGCTGACCAGAAATAAATAGGATAGAGGCTTTTAAGGGAACAAAGCAGCAAAAAAGTGTGAGTTGTTTTTTTTTTTTTTTTTGCAGGCCTGCAGAATTGTTACCCTTTAATTCATACACATTTTGAGCTATCTCTACAGATAACTGAAGGGCAGATGGGAAACATGGGCCTGTTAATTGACTTAGCTAGCCAGCTCCAAAATGAATCCTTGTTCTCTCATGTTTTAAAAATATTGTAATTCATTCTGTGTGGCACCATTTTCTTCTCATATGCAAATTCTCAGCTCTCTGGGGAAGAAGTTATTGGGGGAAATTGCATAAGGTTTATAAGCATGGTTGAGAATCAACATCGATACCTCTTATTTTGGTCTATGACTGACTGGTTAATGAGCCTGAGTCAAGCCTGATTTAGTAGGGTCTATTGGGTTTCACTTTCATTTGTGCCCAGTTTTCTTCTTCTGGAAAACTAAGCTTAATTTAATTTAATTTTTTAAAAAGATATTTCATTTTGTCAATTACATGTAATAACACTTTTCTATAAAAGGTTTCTGAAAATATAAGACCCAAATTGTCTCCCTTCCTCCTTTCCCTCCTCCTTCCCAGAGATGGTAAGCAGTTTGATTTGGGTTATACATGTATTATCATGCAAAAAGTATTTCCATATTGTTCATTGTTGTAAGAGAATACTCATATAAAACCAAAACCCCAAAATAAATCCATAAAAAAACTAAAGTGAAATATAGTATGCTTTGATCTGCATTCAGACTCCAACTGTTCTTTCTCTGGAGATGGATAGTATTCTTTGTTATAAGTTCCTCAAAGTTGTCCTGAGACAATTTGTATTGCTGAGAGTAGCTAAGTCTATAACATTTGATTGTCCCACAATATTGCTGTTACTGTGTACAAAGATCTCCTGGTTCTGCTTATTTCACTCTGCATCAGTTCATGAAGGTCTTTCCAGCTCTTTCTGAAATCATCCTGTTCATCATTTCTTTTAGCACAAAATTATTCCATCTCTGTCAAAATACTACAATTTGCTCAGCCATTCTCCAATTGATGGATATGCCTTCAATTTCCAATTCTTTGCCACCACAAAAAGAGCTGCTATAAATATTTTCGTATAAGTAGGTCCTTTTCCCCTTTTCTGGATCTCTTTGGCATACACAGACCTAGCAGTAGTCTTACTGGATCAAAGGGTATGCACAGTATTACAGCCCTTTGGACATAAAAACAGTGCTTAATTTTAAAGAAAATTCCATTGTAAGTAACTGAGCATAATCACCGCCTTTCAACCTTAACTTGTACCTTGTGGCTTATCCCTTCACTGGACTGCAAACTCCTTGAGTGTAGGTACCCTAGGCTTATTTAAATATTATATCTGCACTAAGAGGAACCAAGTGGTCTCTCTATGGTAGATTCCTAAAAAAAGGTTGTAAAGTGAATATTAAATTCTTATCCTGCCTCCATAGTAGAGTTGCTATGACCATTAAAGGAATGTGAAAACCTAGTGAAGACCTTTGCACAAATGTGAGGCTTTATTATTGGAAATAGAAGCAAATAAAGAAGGGAACCATTGTCCTCTTGAAGATTGGAAATACTAATGGCCCATGGCTGTTAATAGCTCTTAAGAGTAAAAAAGTCTTCACACAGTGCAAGGTTTTTTTAAAAACTCTTTTCATCTTAGAATCTTTACTATGTATTGGTTCCAAGTCAAAAGAGTGGTAAAGGCAAAGCAATAGGAGTTGTGACTTGCCCAGGGTCACATAGGTAGGAAGTATCTGAGCCTAGATTTGAACCCACCTCCCTGGATCTCTATCCACTGAGTCACCTAACTGCCCTCCATAGTGTTAGTTTAAAAAAAAAAACAACCTCCCTCCTTCCCACTAATCTA
The DNA here is from genome assembly GCF_016433145.1 of Gracilinanus agilis. Lineage (NCBI taxonomy): Eukaryota > Metazoa > Chordata > Mammalia > Didelphimorphia > Didelphidae > Gracilinanus > Gracilinanus agilis. Next base: position 163,567,676 of record NC_058135.1, read on the forward strand.
TTGTAGCTACCTTTGTATTGGCTCTGAGCTAGAGAAGGCAATGGTGGCCCATTACCAATGAAATTTTACTTGTACTTTGTAACAACATCAAATACTTTCTTCACTATGAGGAATCAATCAAGTGACAATCATCTATTAAGTACCCACTATGTGCCAGGCAATGTGGTAGGCTCTGGGAATAAAAAGATAAATATAAAACACTCTGTTTCATCAAAGAAGGCAATGTGAACCTCTATAAGTTATTTGTTGTTTGCCCTTTGTTTTCTAAGAGGACAAAGACCATCATGTAGTGATACCTTGACTTGCTTGTGAATTGGATTTAAGTGGGGCAGAATTATACAAAGTCATCAGCCTTCCTCTCTCTTCCGGTCACAAAAGCCCATGATAGGATACGAGTCCAGATGACTGGCAATGGCCCTGGGGGTGGGGGGGAGGGGAGTGGATGACCCTGGTGTCTTTGGTGTCTGACCAAGCTCTAAGGGCTCCATAGCACCTACTTCAGCCACCTTCATGGCCATTGGAACAAATCGTTCTCCTTTGTCCATTCCTCTGGGGAATCACATGCTTCTAATTCACCAGTGGGCTTGAGGTCTATTAGAAAGTTTTACTGAATGTGGCCACTGTGTATACCACAGCTTCTTGGTGCTGCAGGTGAGAACCAAGTGAGAAGTGGACACCAAAGGTGAATGGGCAGCCCTGGAAAGGGCTTGGCAAGCCATGAGACCAGAGATGCTAATTTTCCCTGAATACTTCATATACTTTACCTCTATAAGTCTATACAAATTAGTGCTCAGTGACTAGACCTATGATTTCTCTGGTAAAGAATACTTCTAGGTGAAGAAATTCTCTCTACTAAGGTAGGTTGGCACTGTCTTTTACACTTAGGGTTTTAAAGACTTGCCTAGAACATTGAGAAGTTAAAGCACCTGCCAAGGGCCTTACACATATAGCTGGTATGGGTCAAAATTAGGACTTGAACTCAAATCTTCCTAGCTGAAAGGCCAGGTCTTTACCCACTATTCTCTCTTGGTTTCTATCTGTCCATCTCTTTCTGTATGTCTGTCTCTCATTCTCTTTCTCCTTTTCTGTCCCTTTCCTTTGTCTTTACATATATGTGTATATATATATGTGCATATATATGTGTATATATGCATATATACACATATATATATATTTATACTGTGAAGATAGGATTAACTCTCCTCTTGTCTATTTTTAGCTAAACAAATCAAGAACTCAAAGCACTCCTATTTAACACTAAGAGAATTCAGGAGTCACTTATTAGAGTAAGCTCACACCTCCAAAGGCTACTGCCACCCCACTTGGGCAGCGCTAGGCAAATTGAAAGACTGCAATTGGTTCCTGTAAAGTGAGAGAGTGATAGGAAGTGATGTCGAGAAAACTGCTTTAAAAAAGTCCCTTTGGGGGCATCTGGGTGGCTCAGTGGATTGAGAGTCAGGCCTAAAGACGGGAGGTCCTAGGTTCAAATTTGGCCTCAGACACTTCCCAGCTGTGTGACCCTGGGCAAATCATTTAACCCCCATTGCCTACCCTTACCACTCTTCTGCCTTGGAACTAATACAGAGTATTGATTCCAAGATGGAAGGTAAGGGTTTAAAAACAAACAAACAAACCAGAATCCTGTGGTGGTGAGTGGAGTGATTCCTTCCTTGGTTCTTTGGTAAGGAGATCCTCTCTGTTCTTTGGCGCTTCCTTGGGACACTACTTTCAGCATGAGTTCTGGTGAAATTCTTGACTGTCTTAGCCTCTTGTGCACTGAAGGTTCTTGGTGGATTCATTAGCATCTCCTGGCTTTTCAGATTTCCTAATTAGGACTTTGGGTTCTGGTGAGATTCACTTTCAGATTCACATTTACTGGTCTGGAGATATTAGGACTAAACTCAGGGTATTTATAGCTAGGCTTTACTTTCTGTCTCTTTATCTACATTTTCCTACTTTCATTCTTTCTGCTTCTTTGTAAATAAAGCTGCTAAAAGTCATTTTGACTTAAGCTGTAATATTTTTAAATTGGTGACCACAATATTACTTTAGAATTCTCATATTTAGCCTAAAATCTAAATTTTAAATTTGTACAATACACAAATTAAATACAAGTTCAGTTTGGAGGGGAGAGCACTAATAGCTGGAGGTTCAAGAAGGGCTTCATGGAGAAAATGGAGTTGTATAAAATTAGGGATTCTAAGTGGTAAAGGTGAAAATGGAGTATACTCCAGGTATAGGAACTGGCTAGAGAAAAGACAAGGATATGGAACATGGAGTGTTGGGGGAAATGGAGATGGAGTACCTTGTGTAATTAAAGGAAAGGAAGCCAGTTTTGTTCAAACCATAAAAGTGCTGGAAAGGGAGTAATATATATTGAGGTAAGAAAGATGTATTGAGATCCAAGACATAGACAAAAGAATGATATTGGAAACTACATTCAATTATTCTCAAGTCAATTAATTGACTAAGTCTCAGTCTTTGTTCTCACCTGTTCTCACTCTTCACAAGACATTTCCTCACATTGTATTTTCAAAGATTCCTGAAGGATTTCTACTTATTAATTTAAAACATAACTCTGTTTGGTGGCACAGTGAAGTGAAAGGAAGTGAAAAGGACATTGAAGTTGGATTAAAAGGATCTAGGTTCAAATCCTAGCTCTGCCACCTATTATCTGTGTGAACTTGAACAAGTTACATAAACTGTCTAGAGCAGGGGTTGGCAATGTACAGCTCTTGAGCCATATCTGGCTCCACCTCCCAACCGGCCAGTCAGGGCAGAGCCCCAGGATGTGCCCCAGGGGGCCCTTCAACCTCCACCCCATATTCCAGCTCCTTCCCCCTCCATCCTCCTCCTTCCTCAGGCGTTTATGGCTCTCATGGCCAAAAAGGTTGCCTACCGTTGGTCTAGAGCCTAGTTTCCTCACTTATTTTTAAAAAAAGGGGGGGGGACTTTTAACATCCCTTCCAGGTCTAGATTTATGGTCTTTTTAAATTTCATTTTAAAATTTGTTTATTTATTTGTTACATTAAAATTCTCAGTTATCTTTCTCTTGATCTCCCTCCCTTCTTGGCCCTAAAGAAGGCATCATTTGACAAAAAGATATACATATGTATAAAACTGTGTTTTGCTTATTTCTTATTGGGAGATGGACATACAACAGTCATTCTTTAAACAATATTTCTGTTGTTGTATATAATGTTCTCTTGGTTCTGATAATTTTACTTTTCATAATGATATAGGTCAACATTAAAAAAAAATTAACCTGCTCATCATTTCTTATGGTGTAGTAGTATTCCATCGTAATCATTTGCCACAACTTTTTTAGCCATTCCCCAATTTATGGACATCTCAATTTCCCATCCTTTATCACCTTGGAGAGCTACTATAAATATTTTAGAACACATGATCACCTTAGGAAACACATCTAATACTGGTATTGCTGAGTCAAAAGGTATACACAATTTTATAACTCTTTGGGCATAATTCCAGATCCTTCTCCAAAATAGTTGGATCAGTTCACAGTTCCACCAACAACTGTAAGGATTTTTAATAGCAGCCATGTTGGGTCAAGCTTGATTGCCAGTTACTTGATTAGAATCAGAATGAATTGAGGTGGCATGAACCTGGAGTGAGCCAAGGGGCAGTTGGAAACAGCCTATATAAGGGGCAAACCTGAACCAATCCTGGTCTCAGTCTTGAGATACAACTGGGCAAGGAGGGAAGTGTCTCAGACTTAGGCTAGGGCAGAGTATATTCTGATATAACTCTCAACCTTTATCAATTAGAAATATATTCAAACTTATCAACTTCAGTTCTCTGATAATTACATCATCAAGAAGATTTATTCAAAACCAAACCAATGTCTGCTGAACAAAACTTCAAATCAGAAGAAGTCAGGCCTTTTGGCTTGACCACACTGTCAAGTCATCCAAAGGCTCCTGAATATCAGTTAATTATCTGGTGGATTCAACAACTCTTCATCAATTTAGATTTAACTTAGAAATCCTATTCCCACTTTCCATCATCAATCCCATTTTCCCTTTCACCTATATATATCAATATTAAACCATTTTCAAAGAAGCCATTTGCAAACCTGTCTGTGATTCTCTGGATTCCAGACAGAGAGTGTCAGTTGAAAAAGTCATCTGGTTTGTTAGGGAAATACTTCAAAGTTATTAATCTTCAAATCAGATTCTGAATTAATCCGCAGTCAGAACTAGTTACCTAAACTAATTAGTCTTGTTAAATCTAACACATGAGTTTACTAGTTTAGGAATTAAGAGAATTACATCCATCTTCATTAGTTACTTAAGAATTTAGGTAGAACTGATAAGCTGTGTTCACCAATCAGCTGATTCTTCAGTTCTCAAGCTCTAATACCAAACAACTGTCAGAAAGTTATACAATTACTGAGGTGAGAAGATTCAACACATTTCTTACTGAGCCCAACTGCACTTGGGGTTGACCTTTGGGATCATTATTTACATTCATGACCCATTAGGATCAATACCCCAGGAAATTATCATAACAGAATGTATTAGTGTCTCTATTTTTCCACATTCCCTCCAATATTTGTCATTTTGCCCTTTTATCATTTAGTCAATCTGATAGAAGTGAGATATCTCAGAGTTGTATTGATTTATATTCAATTATGATTTGGAGCATTTTTCATATGGTTATACATTTGCTTTGTTTCTTTATCTAAAAACTATCTATTGATATCTGTTGATTATTTATCAATTGGAGTTAGATTTTTGATCTTAAGAACATACAAAGAATGAGAAGAGGTACAGATCAAAGCCAAGAGCTTTGACAAAGGAGATGAATGAAGGGAACACTGCAAAGATCCAAAATACAGTGTTTCTTTCTTTTTTTTTTTAAACCCTTACCTTCTGTCTTGGAGCCAATATTGGCTCCAAGGCAGAAGAGTGGTAAGGGTAGGCAATGGGGGTCAAGTGACTTTCCCAGGGTCACATAGCTGGGAAGTGTCTGAGGTCAGATTTGAACCTAGGACCTCCCATCTCTAGGCCTGACTTTCAATCCACTGAGCTACCCAGCTGCCTCCCAAAGTACAGTGTTTCTAACAGGAGTATAAGTGGAATGCCTTATCAATCAATCTCTAAGAACCATAGAAATTAGAAACTGTTTCAGGAGAGTTTATAGTTCATGGTAGTATGGTTTATTCATTCAGGGTCCTACTATGAACATGTACTTTTGAGTGTAATCATAAAATATCCCTGAGCACTGACTTGGGGTGGGGGCGGGATAACGCTTGTCTTAATGGACAAGGGGGAAGTAATGGTAAAAATAAAAATCATGTATTGGGAAAACCCAAAACCAGATCTGCCCATGAATGGCTTTGGGATACTCACATGCACATTGCTTGAGGCCATGTTCTTGGAATGTGGACCTTTTCTCCATGGCTAGTGTGGCAAGAGCAACTTCTATGAAGAAAGAATGCTCCAGCCACACAGCTTAGACCAGATATTCTTTATAAAGACCACGAAACCATCTTGGACTTGATTCAGGGTTAAAGCTCAAACTTATTGAAATAATGTGAGGTATAAAATAGACTCTTTGCTGCCATGCAAGTCAATACAACCTCTTTAGCTATCTATAACCTTGGAGATAAGAGATCTGTGCCTACTTGAACAGTACTGCATCCTTGCTAAATATCCTTCTTTTGTTAAATATTATGTGGTCTACAAATGTCTCACTTTGTTTGCTATTCTGATCTTGAATACTGGACTAAATAACCAAACCAGGACAGGTTCAGGATTGAACACAAAGGTCCCTTCCAGCCTTCAATTTTTTTGAGCCTATAATGTCAATAAACATTTTTCTATTTAATTATCTCCTGGAAGTGTGTATCTAAATGTCATATAGAAAATGCAAAGAGCCCTGAAGATCTTCAGATTTTGATGACCCTTGAAGATACTCCATGGTGGAAACCATTGGCTAAGACTTTTCAAGAATAAAGTCCTAGCTACATAATCTGGCACGGAAGGTCCTAAATAATTTGGAAGCAAGTTGTATCCAGCCAAGCTTATCTCATACAACTCTACCATATATTCTACTTTCTAGCCAAGCTGTACCACTCACATCAAAGCTACAAGACTGACAAAATGCCTTGCTGAGAACAAACAACCCTATGAAATAAGGAGGGCAAATGTCATTTTCTCCATTTTATAGGCAACTGAGGAACTGAGGTTCAGAGCATTGAAATGACTTGCCAAAGGCCATCATGTTATTGATTGACTGAACTGAGGTTCTCATTCTAAGGCCAACATTCTTTCCCCCATATTACTTTTCAACCAAGATCTAGAAACTTTTTGGTTTGTAAGAATTAAAAATGATAAAGGCTTGTATAAATATATATATTAGTATTTTAATTAAAGCCATGTTGATAGATAAAATCATTAGACCACGCGCTTGTAAGCATTCAAAACTGCCGCCTCCATACTGCCTCCTAGCCAAGCCCTACTCGCCAAAGAAGAGACCACTCCCTCCTAACCCACGAGATTTAAGCGCTCCCCTGCGTCAAGACGTCGGAAACGGAAACCAGTTGGACCATGTTGGATCAAGGGAAATGTAGTTTTGATACATTTCCCTTGTCCATAGAAATATATACATTTTTAGATGGTTTTTTCCAATTTCCTTTTTACAGGTTGGGACTGGAGGAGTTTTCTCTGAATTCTAAGAGCCATATAAACCGACGTCCCAAGTTTAGTGCTCTTATCTTTTCTCACATGTTGTCCTTTATCTGCTGCTTCTGCAGATATGAACTGGTTATGCATCAATGTTTCAAGATCTCGAGGAAGCTGCATTTCCGTTAAAGTCTTGAGCTCATTGGTAGATCTAATAACAATAACCGACACTGAATGGTACTTTAAGGTTAGCAGAGAATAATTTATAGACATTATTATTCCCATGTGATACTCACAGCAATGTTGGAAGGAAAATGCAATTGGCATTATATTCATTTTCCAAATGAGAAACTGAAATTCAAGGAGGCTAAAGAGATTTACCTAAGGTTACATAGTTAGTTAGAGTCTAAGGTGGGATTTAAACCCAAGGCTTTCTGTTCTAAAGCCAGTGCTCTTTCCCTTGCTCTGTGCCAGCATAGCATAGAAATTAGTTGCTTTCCCTGATGGGAAGTTTGGGATGGACTTTATTTAAAAATTGTTTTTAAATTAAATTTTGTTTTTATTTTCAACTTAAAATTCTTTCTCTCCTATTCAGGCTCTCCTTTATCTACTAAGAAGGCAAGAAATAGAAAATCTATTACAAATATGAAGTATTACAAATGTCCACATTAGCCATGTTCTTGAGGAGTGGGAGGGAAAGCAAGAAAGGGAGAAAAAGTTTAAATTTGTACTCTGAATCCTACAGTTCTCCGTCAGGAGGAGACGAGTCATTCATCGCTGATCACTGAGGTATATTTCCTTTTAAGAAATCTGATATTCAATAAAACTTCCCTTATGCAGGCTGACTGTGGACAGGGTTTATATGAATGATGGAATATGTTAAATGCAGTTTTATCATTTTTAAAGTCTAGGCAATAGCAATTGTAATGAGGGTAAACCCTAGAGTGAGAGCTGGGGGGCTTGACATCAAGGTCTAGCTCTGCCACTAACTGACCATCACCTTGGGAATGTTGTTTAACCTCTCAAGGTCTCAGTTTCCTCATCTGTAAAATGAGGTGGTTAGACTAGATCATCTCTAAAGACCCTTTCACATCTACAATTTTATGATTCTATGGTCCAAGTCCTTTTCTCCACTATTCTCTGTTGACTCCCTTCCCATGTTTATTCTCCATGGAGGTCTCCTCACAGTGCCTTCTGTGTCCCCTACCCAATAAGAAGTTGGAACCGTAGCTTTGGGATATTGATGCTTAGTAGGGATGGTAGAGGAGGGTGGTTTACAGAGGGACCCAAAGTCAATTTCTTTAAGGATGGTGAGACAGGCTTAATTTCTTTTCTCTCTCTGTCTCTCTCTGTCTCTCTCTGTCTCTCTCTGTCTCTCTNTAATTTCTTTTCTCTCTCTGTCTCTCTCTGTCTCTCTCTGTCTCTCTCTGTCTCTCTCTGTCTCTCTCTGTCTCTCTCTGTCTCTCTCTCTCTCTCTCTCTCTCTCTCTCTCTCTCTCTCTCTCTCTGACTCTCTCTCTGTCTCTGTCTCTCTGTCTCTGTCTCTGAACTGCCCACGCTCTTTTTTCAGAGAAACATAATTTAATCTTTTGGACATCTTCAATAGTCTGGAACTTACATTTCCCAATGTTTGACTTGAAGCTTTACTAAAGATACCAGACGCTCTCACAGATTCTGTGACATGTCTTGGAATTATTAGACAAACACCAGTTATGCCCTTGTCTTGAGAAGTGTCAATCTGAATAGAAGATGTGCCAGGTTTTCTTATCATCACTGGCAGATGTCTTAATTCACCTACTGATAATGTCAGACTCCTTCCTTCCTTGCCTGTTTGAAAACTTTCTCTTGCTAGCAAAAAGTCCCAAACCTTTTTAAGTGGCACATGAACTTCTTTTTTTTTTTTTTTTACATTTTATTTTTCATTAACATTTTCACATACAAAGAAAAGAGGATTGTATACGAAACTGCAAATTTATATTACACAATTCTTAAAGCGTATACTAAATTTAACACGGTACTAACAGAAATACCCTGCTTGTCTGTATCCCCCTCCAAATCTCCTTCTGTTCTCTTCTGTGATTTAAAAAAAGTTTGATTGATGCAATTTTCCTACTTTCAATTCTGCTACCACCCCAAAACTCTTCTTTTCTCTATCCAACCCCCAAATAGATGCCCATTCCTATGATAGAAAATAATTTTCAGGAAAACAATTGACTGTGTTGATAAATTGTGCACCTCCCATTCAAGGGGTGGGGAGCAAGCTTCATTATCAGTCTTCTGAAGTAAGATTTAATTGACACATTGATCAGAGTTCAGAGTCCTGAGTCTTTTTTTTTTTTTAAACCTTTACCTTTCATCTTAGAATCAGAACTATGTATCATTTCTAAGGCAAAAGAAAGTAAGGACTAGGCAATGGAAGTTAAATGACTTGCCCAGGATTACATAGCTAGGAAGTATCTGAGGTCAGATTTGAACCCAGGAGCCCCCTTCTCCAGTCAATGGCTCTCTATCTGCTGAGCCATCTAGCTGCCCCCTTATGAAGTCTTTTAAATGTTTTCCACCATATTAGAGGCAGCAAAGTGATACATTACATAGAGTACTGGGCTTGGAGTCAGAAGAACTGAATTTAAATCTGATGTCTGATGGCTATTTGATCCTGGGCAAGTCACTTCACCTCTTTTTGCCTCAGTTTCCCTAATAGTAATATGGGGATAATAATATAATGGCACCTACCTCCCAGTGTTATTCTGAGGCTCTAATGATTTCTAATATTTGCAAAGTGCTTAGTACAATGCCTACACTACATAAATACGTATCCTCTTCCTTCTACATTATTGTGCCTATTGTATAAATTCTTCTGATTCTGCATATTTGACTCTGCATCAGTTCATACAAGTCTTTCCAGGATTCTCTGAAACTTTCACTTTCATCATTTCTTAAGAAAAATGATATTTTGTCAAAAGATAATATTATGGCAAAATATAAGGATATAAATATGGTAGATATTCATTCACTATAATGTGTTTAGCCATTCCCCAGTTGATAGATATCTGTTCTGCTTCTAGATTTTTATTACAACAAAAAGTACTGCTGTAAATATTTATGTATTTCTGGGTCCTTTTTCTCTCTCTTGGTTATATGCCTAGTAGCGGAGTCAGTGATTCCAAGGCATACATAGTTTAATGATTTTTGGGGTATGGTTAAAAATTGCTTTACTGAAGTCTTAGAACAATTCAGCTATAGAGCAGATGGAAAGACCTAGGGGTCCTTTGGAGTTCATCTAGTAAAACCCCCTACCAAGTACTTGAATCTCCTTTACAATATCCTTGAAAGGTTATCATTCTGCCTCTGTTTGAATACCTTTAGTGACAGGAAACTTGTTACCTCATTCAGTAGCCCCTTTCTATTCCTGGGCAGCCCTAATTTCCAGATGTGATCATGTTTATTCAAAATATGTTCCCCTGTTATCTTCCGATTGATTTGTTTTAGTTTTGACCCTGGGAGTCATACAAATTTAGCAGAATTACTTTTCTCTGGGACAGCCCTTCAATCATTTAAAAACTTTACATCTCCTAAATCTTTTTTTCTCTAAGCTAAATATCCCTACTTCCTTCACAGTGCTGGGTGACATGATTTTGAATTCCTTTTCCACTCTTAAAATGCTGCAGTTTATTAATGCTCTTCCTATAATGTGCCTACTAGAATTGAACCCCACCTGCGTTTCTGTTTGGGGTAGATTACAATGGGACCATTAACTCTTCCATTTTGGGTATTCCACTTCTGTTAAAATGAACTAAGATTGAATTTACACCAGATGACTGGGGATGGACAAATATCTCAATTTTCCAAAAAAAGAATGTGGATTCCAAGCTATGACTAATTTTTGAAAATTGTCATGTTTGCCCATGACTCCAGTCTTTCGTCCCCTTTCTTACTTGTTATGATTCCTAAAGACCATGAATAGTAGATCAGTGACCATCTCTAGAATTCTTTTTTTTTTTAAAGACCATCTGGGCCAGTGGATTTGGCATCATTTAGAGGGGCTGGTTAGTTGCTTTCTAAGAATCAAGAGCTTCAATTTTCTCTTAACCATTTTGCTCTTTCCAGAATGAGGATAATTTTCCTTGACTTGTAAGTCAGAGGCAAAATAGCAGTTTAGTAGTTCTTTCTCTCTGTCGTCTGTTACCATTACACCATCTGCCCCAAGTAGCAGGCCTGTCCTTTTCTTGTCCTGCTTCATCCAAACATAGCTTTAAAAAAAAGCTGCCCCTTCCCTCCCTCTCCCCCCAGATCCCTACACTCATACTTAGCATCTTTTGCAAGCTTCTACCCACTCTGGGCTTTTGGCCTGTCTGACATTGTACTTGTGGGCTACTGAGATTCTTTTTAATTTTTCCCGGAGATGTGCCTTCTTTCCTATTTTTTTCAGAAGTCTTTTTTAAGGAGGTCCCTGGATAGCCACAGAGTAGTGGGGATCCCAATCATTAATGTATCTTAGGTTGGTGCCTATATCAGAACTCATCAACTGCACAGTCTGTATTTCACTCTCACAAAAATATTGCTTTTCTCTTTTTACTTTCACCCAAATGGCTTCCAGTGTACTCGAGTTCATGGATTTCCACCTAGGAAATCCTTTCTATCAGCTATCTTGTTACATTTGAGTTACGAGTTTGATCCCAACAAGTCTAACATTTCCTCTCCTGCTCTAAAATGTCCCAACACAGAAACCGAAATATTGTAGGACGATCGAATGTGATAGACTTTGCTATTAAAAGCAATGCAATGATCCAGGACAACTATCCACATCCAGAGAAAGAACTGTGGGAGCAGAAATGCAGAAGAAAAGATATGATTTATCACTTGTTTATTTGTGTATAGGATTTGGGGTTTGGGTTTGGGTTTTAAAAGATTACTCTATCACTAAAATGAATAGTATAAGTTTTGAGTGATAGATAATACATGTATAACCCAGTGGAATTGCTTGTCAGCTCTGGGATGGGAGAGGGAAGATGGGAAGGAGAGAACACAAATCATGTAACCATGGAAAATTTTTAATTATATTTTTAAAAATTAAAAAAATAAAATGTCCCAACATCTTCATCTTCATTCAACAAAATCATCAACATATAAGGACACTAAGGCCCAGGGAATGATTTGCCCAATGTCATACAGCTAATTCCTTGGAGATCGGATATCACCCAATATGGGGCTTTTTCTCTTACCCTAGAATTACCAAACATATGAATTACATCCTTGGTTCAAAAACTTCTATTTATTCTCCTCTGGTTCTATTCTCTTAGCAGGAAAAAGGACTTTCTAGTTGTCACTTTCCAGAGCTTTCATTATGTGATGTTCAACACACTGGGAATCCTGGTAACATCTTTAATAATCCTTGAATACACATGCCTTCGGTCTCTCATGACTTCAATAAATAAACTGGAATTTGCTTTTTTTCTCCCCCTTTTACCTGCAAAATGTGAAACCTCTGCCCCTTGAAATCTTTGCAATGTGGGACAAAGCCCTCCTCCTTTATGGAATCTCATTTTCCTCATCAGTAAAATGAAGGAAGGGGACCTAGATGGCCGGAGATCCTTTTGAGCTGTAAATTCTAATAGCCTTTCCATTTTGAAGTCTTTGGTTCTAGAAATGTCTATGAGACTATGATTTTAAATACACTAACCGTTTGGTATAAAAACGTAGTATTTGATATGTAGGTCTGCCATGTCACCAGCTATCTAGTGGCAGCTCTTATAACCGTAAGACTATACCTAAGTTTTGTGGGAATTTTCCAAAAAGAACACAGACACTGAAAAAGGGATCTCAGCGGGAGAAAGATTTGTTATATAAGCAGAATCTTTGGAATCTAAAAACAAAACAAACTCAAACACTGAAATACTTTAAGTAAATGGAACCAGTCCTTAAAACACAGTCAAGCACTTGGATTAGCATGTCAAACACCCCTGAGTTTATCTGCTGGAGTCCTTTGGGCTGACTCTCAAGGGGAGAAAGGGGAAGAGAGGATGGAAGCCCATTCTCTCATTGCTTATGGAGGACCAAGTAGCCCATTCTCCATGCAGCCCAGAGTCCCTGCGTTTCCCTATCTCTTGACTCCTCCAGTTTTATTTGGGGACAAGCAGCTGGTGGTTAAATATTAGCTGGCCCCAAGGGTGAGTTGAATTTGAATTTCCAGGCTGAGGTAGGCAGTATTTCAGCAGAACTCCTGCTCTGGGAACTTTGTCCATGTGTGAAATGAATGAGCCACTGAGCCTCAGAGACTGGAGTCTGTTTGGCAGACAGCACCCTGAAGGCATGGGGAGAGTGACATGCTGTTTATGTCTCTCTGCCTCGTCCCAGGGAGTACTTCCTGCCAGGAGCCGGATGGTTGGCTCCTTGTGGGCTCTTCTTCCCCACTGCAAGGAAATGTTTCTTCGAGACACCGAGGATTAAGTAGCTGAGCACAGACTGTAGGGCTGCAAGAGATGAGCATTGAGGTAAAATGAGAAACCTTTTCTGCCGACAAGCATTTTGCTATCAGGAACATTTTTGGACTCCACCCAAAGACCTTGAGCTTCTGACTTCTAAAGGCTCTGGTGCCTTCATTTCTTCCTTCCTTCTTTCTGACTGCAGAATGAAGCAAGAGAGGAAAACTTCAACAAGACGTAGCCACAAGAATCTTGTTCCAAAGCAACAATCCCATCCCTTGTTTAAAGACCATAACTGGAGGCAGCTAGGTGGCTCAGTGGATTGAGAGCCAGCCTAAAAATGGGTGGTCCTGGGTTCAAATCCAGCCTCAGACACTTTCTGGCTGTGTGATCCTGGGCAAGTCACTTAACCCTCATTGTCTAGTTCTTATATTCTTCTGTCATGGAACACAACATTGATTCTAGGATGGAAGGTAAAGGTTTGAGAAAGAAAGAAAGGGAAAGAAAGATATATGGTTAAAAAAAGAGAAAGAGGCTTCCGGGTTAAGATGGCGGCAGAGTAAGAAGCAGCTCTAAACCTCTCCTGACCGAAACACACAAAACTCCTCAAGGGGACATAAAAACAAGTCCAGACGAACGGAGGAACCCCACAACAGGGCACAGCGTGGAAGGTACGTGGAATCGAGACATTTCCAAGCTAAAAAGGGCTCTCACTCAAGCGCGAGCTGAGCAACCGCCCCACCCCCACCCCCTCCACACTCACCTATAGCTCTGAACCCAGCTAAAAAGAAATAGAGCAAGTTTGGGGCACCCATCGAATCATCAGCAGCTCCGGGACCTGTTCCTGAGAGCAGCAAGACTTAGGACCCCATTAAGTCAAGAACGCACGCGAAAGCTGAGTGCGCGCGCGCGCGGGAGCGGAAGCTGGGAGCGGAGCGCCGGCTGAGCAGAGGCGTGGGTGCCGGCTGAGCAGAGGCGTGGGTGCCGGCTGAGCAGAGGCGTGGGTGGAGGCAAACACAACCAGGAACTAAAGCCCAAGTGGGGAACCAGTGCAGACGGGTATACGACTGTGGAAGTAGCTCCCTGAGACTTGTAAAGAAACCTCCTGCAGAGGTTCTAGCAAGGGAATCCACCAGGGGGCTTGACCTTGGAAAAAACTAAAACTCAGTCCTCAGGAGCCAATAGATCTCAGACAGACACTGAGAGCGAGGATAAACCTGAGAAGCTGCTGGGCTAATGATGGCTAACCAGTTACAGGAAATTCAGAAGAGAAAGAATAATAACAAAAAAAAGAAGTCTTTAACACTCGACAGCTTCTACACAGAGAAAATCCAGACAACCGAGCAAACAGAGGAGGAGAACAAACAACCATCCAGACCCTCCCCAAATAAGGAAAACTCCTCACAACCTATGGAAGAGTTCAAATCTGAGATTTTGAGGAAAATGGAAGAGATCTGGCAAGAAAATAACAGCTTAAAAGGTAGAATCTTGCAACTGGAAAGCGAGGCTCAGAAACCAAATGAACTGATAAGCAAATTGAACACAAGAAATGACCAGATTGAAAAGGAATACCAGAAGATTATGGCCGAAAACCAGAAGATTATGGC